>NW_016107709.1:1762536-1835766 GCF_001604975.1 Cebus imitator
TTTTTTTGAGATAGAGTCCTGCTCTTGTCACCCAGGCTAGAGTGCAATGGCGTGATCTCAGCTCACTGCAACCTCCGACTCCCAGGTTCAAGTGATTCTCCTGCTTCAGCCTCCCAAGTAACTGGAATTACAGGTGTCCACCACCAAGCCCTGCTAATTTTTTTTGGTATTTTTAGTAGAGACAGCGTTTCACCATATTGGCCAGGCTGGTCTCAAACTCCTGACCTTAGGTAATCCACCTGCCTCAGCCTCCCAGGGTGTTGGGATTACAGGAGTGAGCCAGCACACCCGGCCGGAGACCTTTTCAAAGCAACTTACTCCATTAAGCTGTTAGAGTAGTCCTGAGCCCAGCTAGAGAGGACCTGCTATAAGTAATGGGAGAAATTCCAGGAAATAAGTATTGAGCAGTATTGAAAGGCATTTTTTATGCACAGTAGACCGGTACTGTCTGGTAGAACTTTTGCAGTGATAACACTGTTCTGTATCTGGCTGTCCAGTTTGGTAGCCACTAGCCTCACCTGGCTATTGAGCCCTTGCAATGTGACTAGGATGACTGAGGAACTGAATTTTCATAGTGACATAATTTCAATTCATTAAAATTTAAGTTTACACAGTTACACATGCTAGTGGCTACCACATTGGACAGTATAGCGATAGTCTGTTACTGGTGGCTAACTCCGGAAGCAGAGAGGAATTGAGTGAAGGTGGGGGCAGTGCAGGAAAGTTTTGCCTTACATACATGTGTGTCATCTGAGCCTTTGGTAAGGATGTGTTACTTTCATAATTTCAAAACCATAAAAATTTTTCAGCAAATACATGTGCCTTTATTTTCAGAGAGAACTTAGAAAGTTGGAGAGGAGTTTAGATTTTGAATTCAATACAATACCTGCATCTTTTTCAGGGAGCATCTGAAGTCCAGGAAGGGAAGGGATTAGCCTAGTGAGTGACAGACAGATTGGGACCCAGGTACAGTACCATGCTGTTTTGGTTAATGTAGACTTGTAATATAGTTTGAAGTCAGGTAGCATGATGCCTCCAGTTTTGTTCTTTTTGCTTAGGATTGTCTTGGCTATGCAAGCTCTTTTTTGTTTCCATATGAAATTTTAAGTAGTTTTTTTTCTAATTCTGTAATGAAAGTCAGTGGTAGCTTGATGGGAATAGCATTGAGTCTGTAAATTACTCTGGGGATGTTATGGCCATTTTCAGGATATTGATTCTTCCTATCCATGAGCTTGGAATGTTTTTCCATTTGTTTATGTCCTCTCTTATTTCCTTGAGCAGTGGTTTGTAGTTCTCCTTGAAGAGGTCCTTCACATCTCTTGTAAGTTGTATTCTTAGGTATTTTATTCTCTTTGTAGCAATCGTGAAGAGGAGTTTGCTCATTATTTGGCTCTCTGTTTGCAGGAATGCTTGTGATTTTTGTACATTGATTTTGTATCCTGAGACTTTGCTGAAGTTGCTTATCAGCTTAAGGAGTTTTTGGAGTTAGATGATGGGGTTTTCTAACTATAACATCATGCCATCTGCAAACAGATAATTTGACTTCCTCTTTTCCAATCTGAATACGCTTTATTCCTTTCTTTTGCCTGATTGCCCTGGCCAGAACTTCTAATACTTTGTTGAATAGGAGTGGTGAGAGGGGGCATCCTTGTCTTGTGCTGGTTTTCAAAGGGAATGCTTCCAGCTTTTACCCATTAAGTGTGATATTGGCTGTGGGTTTGTCATAAATAGCTCTTATTATTTTGAGATACGTTCCATCAATACCTAGTTTATTGAGTGTTTATAGCATGAAGGGTGTTGAATTTTATCTAAGGCCTTTTCTGCATCTATTGAGATAATCGTGTGGTTTTTGTCACTGGTTCTGTTTATGGATTAATTATATTTACTGATTTGTGTATGTTGAACCAGCCTTGCTTCCCAGGGATGAAGCCAACTTCATCTTGGTGGATAAGCTTTTTAATGGGCTGCTGGATTTAGTTTGCTCGTATTTTATTGAGAATTTTTGCATCCATATTCATCAGGGATATTGGTCTAAAATTTTCCTTTTTTTGTTGTGTTTCTTCCAGGTTTTATTATCAGGATAATGCTGGCCTCATATAATGAGTTAGGTATGAGTCTTTCTTTTTCTATTGCTTGGAATAGCATTAGGAGGAATGGTACCAGCTGCTCTTTGTACCTCTGGTAGAGTTCAGTTGTGAATCCATCTGCCCTGGGCTTTTTTTGGTTGGTAGGCTATTAATTACTGCCTCAGTTTCAGAACGTGTTTCTGGTCTAATCAGGTATTCAACTTCTTCCAGGTTTAGTTTTGGGAGGGTGTATATGTCCAGCCACTTATTCATTTCTTCTAGATTTTCTGGTTTATTTGTATAGAGGTGTTTCTAGTGTTATTTGATGGTAGTTTGTATTATTTGATGGTAGTTTGTATTTCTGTGGGATCAGTGGTGATATCCCCTTCATCATTTTTTATTGTGTCTATTTGATTCTTCTTTCTTTTCTCCATTATTAGTCTGGCTAGCAGTCTATCTATTTTGTTAGTCTTTTCAAACAACAAGTTCCTGATCCATTGATTTTTTTGAAGGTTTTTTCATGTCTCCACCTCCTTTAGTTCTGCCAAGATCTTAGTTATTTCTTGTCTTCTGCTGGCTTTTGAATTTGTTTGCTCTTGTTTTTCTAGTTCTTTTGTGATATCAGGGCATCGATTTTAGATCTTTCCCGCTTTCTCCTGTGGGCATTTAGTGCAGTAATTTTTCCTCTAAACCCTCCTTTAGCTGTGTCTCAGAGATTTTGGTACATTGTGTCTTTGTCCCTTATTTCTGCCTCAATTTCATTATTTATCCAGTAGTCATTCAAGAGCAGGGTTAAGTTTCCATGTAGTTGGGCAGTTTTGGTTGAGTTTCTTAATCCTGAGTTCTAACTTGATTACACTGTAGTCTGAGAGACTGTTATGATTGCCATTCTTCTGCATTTGCTGAAGAGTGTTTTACTTCCAATTATGTGGTCAATTTTAGAATAAGTGCTATTTGGTGCTGAGAAGAATGTATATTCTGCTGATTTGGGGTGGAGAGTTGTGTAGATGTCTATTAGGTCTCCTTGGTCCAGAGCTGAGTTTAAGTCCTGAATATCCTTGTTAATTTTCTGTCTTGTTGACCTCTGTAATATTGACATTGGGGTGTTAAAGTCTTCCAGTATTATTGTGTGGGAGTCTAAGTCTCTTTGTAGGTCTCTAAGAACTTGCTTTATGAATCTGGGTGCTCCTATATTGGGTGCATATATATTTAGGATGGTTAGCTCTTCTTGTTGCATCGATGACTTCACCATTAGGTAATGCCCTTCTTTGTCTTTTTTGATCTTTGTTGTTTTAAAGTCTGTTTTTATCAGAGACAGGGATTGCAACCTCTGCTTTTTTGCTTTCCATTTGCTTGGTAAATATTCCTCTATCCCTTTATTTTGAGCCTATGTGTGTCTTTGCACATGAGATGGGTCTCCTGAATACAGCACACCAATGAGTCTTGACTCTTTATCCAATTTGCCAGTCTGTGTCTTTTAATTGGGTCATTTAGCCCATTTACATTTAAGGTTAATGTGAATTTGATCCTGTCATTTTGATGCTACCTGGTTATTTTGCCCATTAGTTGATGCAATTTCTTCATAGTGATGATGGTCTTTACATTTTAGTTTTTCTTTGCAGTGGCTGGTACTGGTTGTTCTTTTGCATATTTAGTGCTTCCTTCAGGAACTCTTGTAAGGCAAGCCTGGTGGTGACAGAATCCCTTAGCATTTGCTGTCTGTAAAGGATTTTATTTCTCTTTTGCTTATGAAGCTTAGTTTGGCTGGATATGTGATTCTGGGCTGAAATTCTTTTCTTTAAGAACGTTTAATATTGGCCCCCACTCTCTTCTGGCTTATAGGGTTTCTGCAGAGAGATCTGTTGTTAGTCTGATAAGCTTCCCTTTGTGGGTAACCCGACCTCTCTCTCTGGCTGCCCTTAACATATTTTTCTTCATTTTAACCTTGGTGAATCTGAAGATTATGTGTCTTGGTGTTGCTCTTCTCAAGGAGTATCTTTGTGGTGTTCTCTGTATTTCCTGAATTTGAATATTGGCCTGTCTTGCTAGGTTGGGGAAGTTCTCCTGGATAATATCTTGAAGTGCATTTTCCAACTTGGTTCCATTCTCCCCTTCACTTTCAGGTACGCCAATCAAATGTAGGTTTGGTTTTTTCACATAGTCCCATATTTCTTGGAGGCTTTGTTGGTTCCTTTTTATTCTTTTTTCTCTAATCTTGTCTTCACGCTTTATTTCATTAAATTGATCTTCAATCGCTGATATCCCTTCTTCTGCTTGATTAATTTGGCTATTGAAACTTGTGTATACATCATGAAGTTCTCATGCCGTGTTTCTCAGCACCATCAGGTCATTTACGTTCTTCTCTAAACTGGTTATTCTAGTTAGCAGTTCCTCTGACCTTTTCTCAAGGTTCTTAGCTTCCTTGCATTGGGTTAGAACATGCTTCTTTAGCTTGGAGGAGCTTGTTATTACCCATCTTCTGAAGCCTACTTCTGTCAATTCATCAAATTGATTCTCTGTCCTGTTTTGCTCCCTTGCGGTGAGGAGTTGTGATTCTTTGAAGGAGAAGAGGTATTCTTGTTTTTGGAATTTTCAGCCTTTTTGCTCTGTTTTCTCATATCTTCATGGATTTATCTACCTTTGGTTTTTACTGTTGGTGACTTTTGGATGGAGTTTTTGCATGGTTGTCCTTTTTGTTGATGTTGATGCTATTTGCTTTCTGTTTGTTAGTTTTCCTTCTAACACTCAGGCCCCTCTTTGCAGGTCTGCTCAAATTTGCTGGAGGTCCACTCCAGACCCTGTTTGCCAGGGTATCACCACTGGAGCCTGCAGAACAGCAAAGATTGCTGTTTACTCTTTCCTCTGGAAGCTTTGTCTTAGAGGGGCACCTGCCAGATGCCAGCCAGAACTCTCCTGTATGACATGTCTGTCAACACCTACTGGGAGGTGTGACCCAGTCATGAGGCACAGAGGTCAGGGACCCACTTGAGGAGGCAGTCTGTGCCTTAACAGAGCTTGAGCACTGTACTGGGGGATCCACTGCTCTCTTCAGAGCTGGCAGGCAGGAATGTTTAAGTCTGCTGAAGCTGCGCCCACAGCCACCCCTTCCCCCAGGTGCTCTGTCTCAGGGAGATGGGCGTTTTATCTATAAGCCCCTAAGTGGGGCTGTTGCCTTTCTTTCAGAGATGCCCTGCCCAGAGAGGAGAATCTAGAGAGGCAGTCTGGCTACAGCGGCTTTGTGGTGCTGTGGTGGGCTCTGCCCAGTCTAAACTTCCTGGAGTCTTTGTTTACACATTGAGGGAAAAACCGCTTACTCAAACCTCAGTAATGGCAGATGCCCCTCCCCCCACCAAGCTGGACCCTCTCAGGTTGACTTTAGACTCCTGTGCTGGCAGTGAGAATTTCAAGCCAGTGGATCTTGGCTTGCTGGGCTCCATGGGGGTGGGATCCACTGAACTAGACCACTTGGCTCCCTGGCTTCAGCCCCCTTTCCAGGTAAGTGAACAGTTCTGTTTTGCTGAAATTCCAGGCCCCACTGGGGTACAAAAAAAACTCTTGCAGCTAGCTCCATGTTTGCCCAAATGGCCGCCCAGTTTTGTGCTTGAAACCCAGGGCCCTTGTGGTGTAGGCACTCAAGGGAGTCTCCTGGTCTGTGGGTTGTGAAGACCGTGGGAAAAGCATAGTATCTGGGCCAGAATGTACTGTTCCTCATGGCACAGTCCTTCATGGCTTCCCTTGGCAAGGGGAGGTTGTTCCCTGACCCCTTGTGCTTCCCAGGTATGGTGACGCCCCACCCTGCTTCTACTCACCCTCTGTGGGCTGCACCCACTGTCTAACCAGCCCCAATGAGATGAACCAGGCAGCTCAGCTGGAAATGCAGAAATCACCTGCCTTCTGTGTTTATTTGCTGGAGCTGCAGACCAGAGCTGTTCTTTGGCCATCTTGCCTGAGAATGTCATTTTCATATTTCTTTCTACTTCATTATAAGGCATTATTATATGACTTTTGTTAATATTGTGATGTGTTCTCTTTGTGTCAAGAAATAAAGGACATATAATGATTAAGCAAAAGAAAATTAACTCTTTGAACTTGTAATTATTGATAAGTTAATGACACCTCTCAATTAGCAGTTTCTCTCTGTCATTTATTTTGAAGATAAAATCTTTCCCTTTGATAATAATTATAAAAGCACATAAAAATCAAATAATACAAAAGATTATCCAATGAAAATTAAATGATCTTTCTACATCTGACCCTAGACGTGCCCTTCAGAGGTTAATGTTCTCTGCAGATATTTTGGGTGCAATCTTCCAGAATTTGCTTTTTCCTTCCAGAAAACGTTATTGGCTACCAGTTAGTAGCAAGTAATACTAACTCCATTGAGGTGTAGTTTGTGTGGCCAAATGACCTGAAGAAATGCTTTCTAGTGCTAGGTTGGCTCACACTTCCAGAGCTGGAGGTAAGATCCATTGGGTTTTTGTCTCAGGCTCTGAATGCCTCTATGAATGTGGGAGCCCACTTGATATTTATGTTTCTCTAAGCACCCTTATTCTCTCTGGTGGGCTTGTATTTGCAACAGATGGTTGATAGTCACTCCTGGTTTTGGGGGAGTGTCTTTACTGTTTCTTTCATTGTGTTATTTTCTTTCCCTGCTTTGCAGTGTGACTGTGAATCCATGAAGAAACTTCTGTGTGCTCCGCTTTCTCTGCTCACTTTTGTGTCTTGCAGACTTAGGATGTCTTCAAAGTGGACCTTTCCTCCCAAGGGCCCTGTTTAAAATTCCACCGTCTCAGTGATGTGTGAAGAACAGTCAGAGATGCTGAAAGACATGTGAAGTATGAGAATCCTTTCAATAGTGACTTTCTCAGATCCCAGGGGACTCTAGAGAGTGGGGGTAAGGGAAAAGGAGTGCTGGCCTTCAAGAAGAGGTAGGCACAAGGGAAGGGCTGGGGATTTGTTTGCTCAGGTGGTACGTGAGCATGACACGCAGCTGAGGGGGTCGAGGATATATGCGACCATAGTAGTCCCTGCGGTCATTTCTGCCGATGAGTTTAGAAAGGTTCTGCGATAAGTAATTGATTGGCCAGTAAGCATTTACTAAACCATCAAAGTTTTAATACCCCAACACACCTGCTGTGTGAGTCTTCTCTCTAAAGTGATACTCGCAGCCACCCTCCACCACATTACTGTCTGTCACATTTTATGGCTATTTATTAACTTGTTCATTCCTTGTGTGCCTGTTTGTTGTTGGTCTCTCCCACAGACTGACAGCTCCATGAAGGCAGGGATGTTCCTGCATCCCAGGAACATCCTCAATGCCTGGGACACTGGGGGGTGCTTAATGAAAATATTGGTTAGCTGAAAAAATAAATAAATGAGCACACTTTACCAAATCAAAATAATAGCAGTAATCTGTTGAGCACTTAGTATGTGCCAGTCCCTGTGCTAAACACATTTCA
Source organism: Cebus imitator (assembly GCF_001604975.1). NCBI lineage: Eukaryota > Metazoa > Chordata > Mammalia > Primates > Cebidae > Cebus > Cebus imitator. The sequence goes on from NW_016107709.1 coordinate 1,770,062, forward strand.
TCTCATTTAATCCTCAAAAGCAGTCATAGGAAGTGGGAATTGATATCCCTATTTTACATGTGTGGAAAATGAGCACCAGAACTGTTGAGTACCCTGTCTTCAGTCACACAGCCAGTAAGTGGTAGGCTGAGATTTGAACCTGAGTCTGTCCAAGATCTTGAAATTTAACATATTAAGGTATAATTTCTAGAGCTGCCAATCTGAACAGTCACTTCAGAAAGGGGCCCTGCAAAAGAAGCAGGTTTCTGCCTTCCAGGTGAGTTGCCGGACAGTTGGGAGCAAACCAGGCACCACCTGCTCCTCTGGGTTTTAGCTGGGGACACCCCCACAACCCCGTCAACATGGTTCTGGGAGGGGTTCCTCCCTGACATGGGCCCCTGGTATTTTGAGCAGTTGTGAATGATTTAGGTGTCGTGGCAGACATGCTTCCTTGCATTGAATTCTAACTGAAAACTGCTGAAATGAAAGCCAAGAGGTACAACAGCTACTTCTTTATTTACTTTCCGTTAATGAATGGGGGAGAAAAAACAACCCTGAAGCCATCAGCCAGATACTTCACCTTTTTGGCACTCTTTCTTGGCTCTCCAAATGGCACCTTGGTGCTTGTGAGTATTTTTATTTTTATGATATCATATTTTGCAAAATACCTGAGAGCCATTTTCAGCACTCTAGGTACCCAGAGAGCACTCTGTTTGATCCATTTTCCTACCAGGAAGGCTTAAGTGGAGAGAAAGGAGAGGCCTAACAAGCACCCTGGGCTGAGCTAACTCCCTCCTTCTCAGCCTCCCTCCTTCTCTGGGTCCTCTCTGAGCTTCACTGCTTTCTCTCCGGCTGTTAGGCTACTGGGGAAATCAGCAGAACCTATTATTGTGAATGTATACAGCATATTATATTTTGTAAAATGACTCAGGTTCTGTTTATTAGTCGTTTCATTTCCTAAGTAAGTCACTAAATAGGGAAGGAGAACCTGGTACCTTCCACCAGGCTTAGCTTAATGCTTTAGCCCTGGCCAGGGAAATACTTGTAAAAGGGACCAGGTGTCTCTTCTTAAAGAAGGTTGGTGCTGTTGGGAGCCTGCGAGTGGGATCCTCCCACATCCCTTTTTTGAACAGCTTTATTGGGATCTAATACATGTAACGTACAATTTTCCACCTAACGTGTGTAACTCAGTGGTGGTTAGTATATTCACAGAATTGTGTGTCTATCAACATAGTCAATTTTAGGACATTTTATCCTTCCAGAAGGAAACCTGTATCTCTTAATTGTCACTCCCTCCACCCTGTGCATTTCCCCCAGTCCCAGGGGGGAATTTACCTTACATTACTGTAGATTTGTTTTTCTTGGACACTTCATAGAAATGGAATCTTACAATATGTGGTCTTTGTGACTGGCTTCTTTCATTTAGCATAGGGATTTCAGAGTTCACTCATGTTTAGTGTTCATCAGTATTTCATTTACTTTTTACTGCCATTTCTTTTTACGGACGTACTACATGGGTTGATGAATTTTGAGTTGTTTTTACTTTTTGACTGCTATGAATAGTGCTGCTATGAGTATTTGTGTATGGGTTTTATGTGGACATATGCTTTCATTTACCTAGCTAGGAGGGGAATTGCTGGGGCATGTGGTAACTCTATGTTTAACTTCTTAAGGAACTGCCAGATTGCTTTCTAAAGCAGCTGCACAATGTTACCTTACCCGCTGGCCATGCATAGGGATCCTGACGTTTCCACATCCCCATCAGTAACACTGATCTGGCTTTTTGAGTGTAGTCATCCTAGTGGGTTTTGCTGGTAAAGTGGATTGGCATTGTGGTTTGGATTTGCCTTTCTCTGATAACTTCCATCTACATCTTGACTATACATTTTTTCTTTAGGTAGTTGGGAGGTCTTTTGGGGGTTAACATTTGAAACAGTGAGAAGACTCTCTGGAGCCCTCCTCTTCCCAGGTTGTCTTGAGACTACGGGGCATCCTTCATTCTTGAACCTCTCTCATCTGTGGGGCTGGGGGACACTGTGACCAAACCACTGCCACAAACTTCACACCTTCAAAGTTGGTTTCTTGCTTTCCAGTGGCCATTTTTAATTATTATACAATCCTTATGAAAAATGAAGCTTTAAAGTAAATTGCTTCTGAAAGTCAGTTACAGATGTCATCCTCTGTTATATTTACAACCTAAGTCACGGAAGTTTCTAAGGTCACTAGTTTTTTTTTTTTTAAGACACTGTACACCAAGCCCACAGCACAGAGAATGTGTTTTCCACCTTTTCTAGGATCTCAAAGAAAGAGTAGATGTCAATCTTTGAAACTTTCTCTCTCTCTGTGTGTGTGTGTGTGTTTTAATTAAACTCTATTTTGAGATAATTGTAGATTCACATGCAGTTGTAAGAAGCAATGCCGAGAGATCCCATCCTTGGAACTGGTTTGTTGTGGAAGAAAATAAAGACTTACTAAGGACTGGAAAATAACTCTGGAAGTGTGCCAGGAATCCAAACTATTTCTGTTGCCATCAGCTCCCTGCTTTTTCCCAGGATAAAGGACCACAGGATCAAACAATCAAACGAGCTGCTCCTGGGGAGTGGCTTCTTATTAATAGCAGCTGTTCAGCTTTACAATTTATTTCAGCTTAAAGTATTCAAACCTAACAACGCTACCCCTTCTCTTCCCTCCCCTCTTGCTAAATTGCATCTTTTTTGCTATGACTACTGCTGCTGCTGCTGCTATTTCATTGGACTTGAAAGAAATTGAGCCTGCCAAGGATCTCGTTTGAATTTAAACCTAACCCATATTGAAAAAAAGTATTCTAAATGAGGCAAATAATGTAAATGAACTAAAGATTGTAAAATGCGTCAGTGTAGCACCTGGCATATCACCTGAGTTTGTGCTCTCATCAATTCAACATAAAATTGACTGAGTATCTGCTGTGTTAGGCACTGCTCGAGGTGCTAGGGATACAGCTAGGGAACAAGACACGCAGAAATCCCGGTCTTCGTGGAGTTTACATTCTCCTGAGGGGAGGCAAAAACAGGTAAAATATAAAGTATGTCTGTTGTTGGTAAATACTTTGAGTAAATGTTGGGGAGGAGGCAAGAAAGGGAGGAGGAAGGGAAGGAAGTGGGGATGATTCCAGCTTTAAAGGAGGTGGTCAAGGAAGACTTCCCTGGAACGGGACGTTAGAGCAGGGGTTGGCAAGCTTTTTCTGTAAAAGACCAGATAGCACACATTTTAGACTTGGCCAGCCAGTTACTCAACAATTCATGTAGTGCAAAAGCAGCTGCAGACAGTGCATAAAAGAACAAGTATGGCTGTATGCCTGTAAAACTTGATTTGCAGAAATAGGTGAAGGCTGGGTTTGGGCACATGCTGCAGTTTGTCATTCCCTGCATTAGAATAAAATTGCAAGGGAGGTGAGAAGCCAGACACAGTGGTGTCTGCCGGGGCAAGGGTAGGGAGAGCATTACAAGAGAAGAGACAGCCACTGCAAAGGACCTGAGCTGGCTTTGTGCCTGGCTTCTTGAAGAACAGGAAGAGAGTCCAGCGTTGAACAAGCAGAGTTGAAGGAGATAAGGTCAGAGAGATGATTGGGTATAATTCTACAGGAGTTTGTAGGCCAGTGTGAACTCACAAACCCTTTGTTAACAATAGTCAAAATAAAAATTTATGAACTACTTTTTTGCTAAACAGTTGAAGTAGGATGTGCATACAGAAAAGTATGCAAAGTTGTAAGTGTGTGGCATGATACGTTTTTATAGAGTGCACATTCTTGATTACAGCACCCAGATCCAGGAACACAGCATGGCTAGCACCTGGGAAGCCCCTGCTGTGCTTCCTCACAGGCACCACTTCCTGAGAGTAACCACTGTCTTGGCTTCGGACATCATAGGTTAGTGCTTCCTGTTGTTGAATATAATTTTATGCAAAAGGCATTGGGCAATATATGCCCTTTTGTGTTCTTGCATTTGGCTTCTTGTGTTCGGCATTGTGTTGATGAGATTCATCCTGATTGCTTGTAGTTGTAATTCATTAATTCTCACTGATGTATGGGAGTAGATTCTCAAAATGCAGTTAGGCACCAGACTGCATATAGAACGCTGTAACATTGTAGCTCAATGTGTTACTCACATAGTGTTAAACCTATTGAACTGCCAGTCATACAAAATATAGCACATACAATTATGTACAGCACATAATACTTGATAATAAATGACTATGTTACTGGTTTATGTATTTAATATAAATACATATACTATAATATACTATACTTGTTATTTTGGAGTGTACTCATTCTACTTATGTAAATGTTAACTGTAAAACAGTCCCTGGGATGCCCTTCAGGAAGTATTCCAGAAATTTTTTTTTTTTTTTTTTTTTGAGACGGAGGTTTGCACTGTTGCCCAGGCTGGAGTGCAGTGGTATGATCTCTGCTCACTGCAACTTCTGCCTCACAGGTTCAAGCATTTCTCCTGTCTCAGCCTGCTGAGTAGCTGGGATTACAGGTGTGTGCCACCATGCCCAACTAATTTTTGTATTTTTAGTAGATATGTGGTTTCACCATGTTGGCCAGGCTGGTCTTGAACTCCTGACCTCAAGTGATCTGCCCGCTTTGGCCTCCCAAAGTGCTGGAATTACAGGCATGAGTGACTGTGCCCAGCAGATATATCGATACAGTGTTATCATAGGAGATGACAGCCTCATGTGTGTTATTGCCTCTGAAGTCCTTTCAGTGGGACAAGATATGGAGGTGGAAGACCAGTGATATTGATGATCTTGACCTTGTGTAGGCCTAAGATAATGTATCTGTGTCTTAGATTTTAATAAAAAAGTTAAAAAATATAAAAATAGAACAAAGCTTATAGAATAAGGACATAAAGAAAATATTTTTGTGCAGCTATACAATGTGTTTTTGTTTTAAGCTAAGTATTATTAACGAAAGTCAAAAAGTTAAAAAATTAAAAAGCTTATAAAGTAAAAATGTTACAGTAAGCTAAGGTTAATTTACTGTTGAAGAAAGAAAATTTAAAAATTAATTTAGCATAGCCTAAGTGTACAGTGTTTATAAAGTCTACAGTGGGGTATAGTAATGTCTGTCCTAGGCCTTCACATCCATCACTCACTCACTCATCCAGAGCAACTTCCAGTTCTGCAAGCTCCATTCATGGTAAGTGCCCTAGACAGGGGAGTCATTTTAAGTCCATTTTTACTGTACCTTTTCTATGTTTAGATACACAAGTGCTTCCCATTATGTTATAATTGCCTACAGTTTTCCATACAGTCACATACCATACAGATCTGTAGCCCAGGAGCAATAGACTCTACCACTTAGCCTAGGTGCGTTGTAGGCTGTACCAGCTAGGTTTGTACAACAAAGAAATTGCCTAACAACGTATTTCTCAGAATGTAACCCCCTTGATATATGACACATGACTGTATTTCATTATTTAGTTTCTTTAAAACATTTTTGATAGACATTTAGTTTGCTTCTAGTTTGGGCTATTACAAACTGCTTTGCTAGCTTTAACTTTTTTTTAAAAAAATAATAAACTCTCAAATGTATAGTGCCAGCCATAGTTAGAGGCTTTGGGAATTTTTGAAAAATAACTGCAAATGTGTGAGAACAACTGACTCAACCAAGGATGAAGTTATTGACTCTTCCTACTGCAGCTCAAGAGTTCAGAGCTGACCAGTGCAGCTGACCAGCTGTGTGGTGGGCATTCATGGGAAGTTGGTGCAGTTTACACAAGTCATTGTTGGGGAATTCCGTCTTCCTCTTTGCATTCCAGACAGATGCTTGTCTGTCAGTTCCAGAATGACATTCCTGGGTGGAGGGGCCTCTGGACACTCAAGAACCCTTCTGCAGCCACGATCTCCGGGATCATGGAGGATCTTCATTTTTCAAATCTGTAAACACACGATGAAGCAAAATATGCTAAGGCCACAACACTTTTTTTCCCTCATCCTAGAAGGGAACTTAATTATTTAGGCAGCTCAAGATGGAATCTACCTATAGAAGGGAAAATTGTGTTTGTGAGTGTTCTTCAAAGTGCTCAGGCAGCACCATGAGCAGGTGACTTTTTGATGATTTTGGAGCTGACCTTTCTGGAAGCACAGTTCTTGTGCTGAACCTGCAGGCCAGGTGCACTTTGCAGCTGTGGAGTCAGGAGGTGGAAATCTGATCACTTTGTTAGGAGGACCTTGGTGGCTCTCCCGTTTCTCCCGGCTCTCAGGCCACCTGTCCTACTGCCTCTCTACTCAGCACCCCCACCTGTAAGTAATCCTCTTAGTAAACAAAACGGCCCCAGCTGCCAATCTGGTGGCCTCAGCACTTGGCTGATCTTAAGAGGACTTGCCAACTGGGGCTTAAATAGCCTCAGTGTCCTTCTCGAGCACTTTCAAGTAGACAAAGAAAATTAGTAGGGTGGAGAAAATAAGAGAGAAGTCAGTCTTTTGAGTATGAGTTCTGAGCTTTCTCACCTGTTTACAGATTTATACTGTATTTTACAAGATTTCACATTAGAGTGGATATTTCTAGACTGTTCCGTTGCTTCTAGATGAACCATTGTAAAACACCCCTTGGTATTTTACCTGGTGCATTGTTATGGAAGAGGGACTCTCCTGCTGTGTGGAAGAAAATCTCATGACAGGCATAGACACATGGTGCAGAGTAAATACATGAAAATTTTTTGCCAGAAGAATGAATTAAGAAAGTAGCAACTCTGACACCTCACTATTTTGGGAACTCAAACCCAGTATTGCATGTTGTTTCATGTTAGCTGACTCAGTCTGAGTCCCCATCATCTCCCAGAAGATCTCCTCTAGTTCATTCATTCATTTATCACTATTTACTGTGCAAAGTACCATGAGAGGATGTTGAAATACGGATGTAAACAACACACATACATGGAGCTTATATTCTAGTAGGGAGAGGTTGACAATAAGCAAACACTCACACAGATATAAACTATGACAGGTGGTGTGATGAGTTCTATGTAGAAAAGTAAAGTTGTGTAAGGGGGATTAGAGGATGAAGAGGTAGGGAAGAGGTACTGTTCTTTGTAGAGTGGTCAGGGAAGGTGTCTCTGATCAGGTGATACCTGAGAGGCCTGAAAGAAGTCGGGGCAGGGGAGTCAAGGGAATACCTGGGAGAAGAACATTTCATAAAGAGAGCAGATGCAAAGTTCTTGGGGCGGAAGGGAGCTTGGTGAGTGTGAGGAGCATGGGGGAGGAGGGCAGAACTGGGAGAGAAGCCCTCAGAGGGGGCGGCAAACAACCCGAGGGTCTTATAGGTCACTTGAAGAGCTTTGGAAGCCATTGGAAGGTTTTGATAGAGAATGGCATGGTCTGTCGTGTGTTTTTAAAGAGGATCACTCACTTTCTGTGTTGAGAATAGGCCCTAGGGAGAGAAGAGCAAAAGCAGGGAGACCCATTAGGAGGTGAAAAATGTGCCCTTGGGTGGTGAGAAGCTTTAGGAGGTCCAAGACCACTTGCATGTCTATGGTCATTGGTGGTGCTTTCCTTTTGTGTGAAAGTCAAGCTCAGGAGATGATAAGCCCTGGCCTGGCCTTGAAGGACAAGCTGGAAAGGGCTGGCCCCTCTTCCTTTCCAAGGGCTATCACCCTGGAGCAGATTAAACTCCAAGGCCATGCGGCATCCGGTGTCAGCAGCACTCAGTGCAGACCTCAAACTGTAGCAGGATCCTGAGTGTATTCTCCTCCGTTACCACCTCCCCACTCCTGCCCTTGTTACCAACTACAGGGCAGCTGGTTCCCCTGAGTTGCAGGAGAGTTCCAGCTAGTGTTAATCACACAGGACCTCCTCAAGCTATAGCTTCCCTTTCCTTCTTGCCCGAATGAGTCGAGCCTTTTTCATCCATGATTTCAACTGGGGCGCTGCTTTCCTCAGACATCTCTGAATCTGGATTCATCTGTTTCCCTTGTCCGGAGATGTGGTCCTGGAGTGTTGGCCATTCTGATCCTATGTCTAATTTACAGTGCTTCATGATCACCCTTTGGATTCTGCATTGGTTATCTATCTGTGTAAGAAACGATTGCATACTCAGTGGCTTAAAACAACATCCATTTAGTTAGGTCTGTAGACCAGGAGTCTGGGCAGGCTTGCTGGGTTCTATACTCAGGGTATCACAAGGCTGCACTCAAGGTATCAGCAGAGCTGGGCTTTTCACTGAAAGCCTGGAGGCAGAATCTATTTCCAAGATTGTTCAGGTTGGCGGTAGAATTCAGTTCTTTGCAGTTGTAGAACTGATGTCTCTATTTTCTCACTGGTTGTCAGCTTCTAGAGGTCACCACAGTCCTTGTCACGCGTACCCCTCTGACATCAAGCCAGCAGCAACGTGTGAAATCCTTCTTGTGCTTTGAATCTCTCCAAATTCTCTTCTGTCATCAGCTGGAGAAAGCTCTGCTTTTAAGGGCCATAGGATATATGACCCACCAGGATAGTGCAGATAATTTCCCTATCTGATGGCCAATTGTGCCAATATAACATAGCATAGTAACTGTGCCATGGAACATAGCACAACCATGGAGTGCTGCCTCATCATGTTGATAGGTTCTGGGGGTTCGGGAAGGACATTGTTAAGGGGCCATTTTAGAAATTCTGTCCTTTCTGATAGTCCTTTGCAGCCAATATCAGTAGTGTTAGCAGTACTACTGCCAATTACACTGCAGTAATTACCAAAGTCAGTCAGTCAGTCATGAGGGCGTATCTTTGCCCTCATAGTAATTACGATAGTGTGCTTTTATTTCCAGAACCCCAGTTTCTCCATTTCCAGAGAGGCAGTTGGCATTTTGAAGCCACGTGGTGCACTGGAACCCAGCATAGCCATCAGAAATCAGTGTTTAGTGTTTCTGTCTGACTCTGAATGACAGAGGACCAGGGAAATGATGGTCTTTTATATCATTATATGATCATTAAAGCTTCTCATTAAAGCTAAAATTATGAGGGCTGGGATATTAGAGGCATTTCTGTGGTTTGATTTGGAGTCCCCTGAATCATGAAGTTTGAGATAACCTCTGCTGCCCTTGACCTCTGCTTCTCCCCGTCACAGCCAGCTTCCAGGTTTCATCCTGATGTGTCTGCCCACCTCTTCTGGAACACCCCCCATGACTCCTTCCATTCTTTAACAGGCCCATTTATTAAAAAATCCTTTCTTCTGTTGGGCCCATGTCGGTTTCCTTCTGACTTTTGCCCAGTGTACCCATTTACGGTCTATAGCTATACCATATAAGTCTTTTCTTTTTATAAAATATGGTGATTCAGATATTTAGAGGCAGATATGAAGTCTCAGGACATCTCTTCTACAAACTAAGCTTCAGCTTTAGCAGGCACCGGGCATGTCGCCTCCACTTCTGATACTGGGAACATGCCTTTAGAATGTACGCTTCATCAGGGGAACATCACACACCGGGGCCTGTCAGGGGGTGGGAGGCTAGGGGAGGGATATCAGGCGGTTGGGGGATAGGGGAGGGATAGCATTAGGAGAAATACCTAATGTAGATGACAGGGCTATGGATGCAGCAAATAACCTTGGCACGTGTATACCTGTGTAACAAACCTGCACGTTCTGCACATGTACCCCAAAACTTAAAAGTGTATATAAAAAAAGAATCTCCCCTCCATCAAAAAGGCAGGAACCTTCTCTGCTGTACTCACCACTGTGTCCCTAGCTCCTAGCACAGTGACTGGTATACAGCAGGGACCAGTGCATATTTATTAACAGGGATGCAATCACTCTTTGGAACTGAAGTTGAAGTGACCCATGCTTAGATATTTGCATGTTGTCCCTAATTAGCATTGCCCAGTCTTGTGATCCACCCCAGATCCCTACCTAAAAACAGTTAATATTTGCTGTCTTACATTTGCTCCAGAACAAGGCATGTAAATAGACAAATAAAACAAGTTAATGATTCAGGTATTTGAAAGGAGTTGCTTCCATAAGTAACATATTTTGGTGCTTGACTTAAATTGTACTTCATTTAGAGTTGCAGCAGAAAGGAGGAGGTAAATTCATTACAGAGAAAAAGGGATATTAAATGTAGAGTTGGCTTTCCTTTTCCCTCTCTACTCAAGTGCGTGGAGTCACTTAATCAGATGCATCTCCTAATGTGAGCACTGGCTGCAGGGATGAAAACGAAGCCCTGCTAGCAATAAGAAATTCCTATCAAGAAAAAATAGGAGATGTGGTTGCCTTGTGACATAGCAATCATCTTGTTACCTAGAGCAGCAAATACAGGTTTCATGGTGTGCATTTGCTGTAATATTCTAATGTTCTGGCTCAGTTTAAAATGCATAGTTTTGTATAATGTAATTCTCAACACATTTGTATCATTTTTCAGTGGAAAAAAATGTAGGTAATTATATCTGTAAGAAATTGCAAGTTATATCCCTGACTTCGCAGCTCGGCTCTGTGGCCTGAATGTATTACAGTGCTCTTGTGAAAGAACACTCCATGTTTATAAAAATTTCAGGATGTAGCTCTGCTTTCTGAAAAATTAATGGGGTACCTTATATGTATATAAGGAGTCTTGCCATGTCTTCATGACATTTATCTTTCCTCCTTTCAACAGATACTTACTGATTCCTACTATATGCAAAGAAGTATAGTTTGTAAGTAGGATTTTCAATGAAAAATCTCTAATTGTATTATGTATGATCTATAGAAAAGCAATTATAGAAAATAATTGTTTATTGACTTTTAGCATTTAACCTACAACTGCTCTTAAAATTCTGATGTTTGATAAACATCAGAATAACTAAATTCGTTTTGGCAACTTTGATTTGGACATAATGTATTTCACATATATTATGCAAATTAATTTTTAAAGTAGAGCCAGTTCTTCTAGGCAGGGAATTTCAGTTAATTCTTTCTTTCTTTGTTATCTCTCCCAGGAGTGTGCCTAATAATTAACTGGCAGATGATTATATAAAGCATTAAACCGTAAGTTATAAAGTGCTGCAGAGAAGCTATCCCCTGTTCTCCACTCTTTTCCTTTCCTTCAAACTCATATTTTGCTGTCTCTAGATATTTGCATCTTGTTAGAGTCCACAGGATGTATTAATTCGGCAACATTTTTTTAGCCAACTACATTGACTAATTAATTGAATCTGTCATTCAGCAGATATGCTTTGGGCCTCCCTGGTGTCTAGACTGGAGTGCTGGAGATAAAGGGAAGATAAAGCTCTATACGAGATAGAGGAGCCTTACCCTTAATGAGCCTATAGACTGATGGTTCTCAAAGTGAGGCCACTCCTCAATATTGACTCTGTGTGTGTGTGTGTGTGTGTGTGTGTGTGTGTGTGTGTGTGTACATACACGCCTATGCACTCTATGCAGGCTTATAGCCTTGGACTATGTTAGAGTAGGAAATGGACATTCAAGATGATTTAAAAAATTAATACCGTATTTTTAAGAGCAGTTGTAGGTAATAGAAATATCAGGTATATAGGTACAGATATTGATCGACTTACGACCCATGTAACTTACGACCATTCGACTTTACGACCACAATCGCTAGCCACGACTGCTCCGCGTCTGGCAGCGCAAACCTTGCCCAGCTGGGCATACAACAGTGCAGACCAGCTTCTGGCAGCACTACCATCTCCGCGTGCATATAGCCTACTCAACTTACGACCAAATCGTGTTACGACTGGTCTGTTGGAACCAATCGTGGTCGTAAGTCGAGCACTAGCTGTATATGGAAAGTACAGAGGATTCCCATCTACCCCTTTTCCTGTTACTACCATCTTGTATTAGTGTGATACATTTATTATAATTGCTAAACTGTTATACATACACGACTGTTAACTAAAGTCCATAGCTTACATGATGGTTCGCTCTTGGTGGTGTACATTTTTATGGGTTTTGACAAATGTATAAGGTCCTGTATCCACAATTACAGGATTACAGAGAATAGTTTGTCTGGCCTAAAAATTCCTTGTGCTCTACCTATTCATCCCTCCCTTCTTTTCCACGAACCCCTGGAAACCACTGATCTCTTTATTGTCACCATAGTTTTAATTTTTCTATAATGTATTTCTAGAATCAAAAGCTAACCTTTCAGTCTAGCTTCTTTTATTTAGCAACATGCATTTAAGGTTCCTCCAGGTCTTCCTGTGGCTTGATAACTCATTTCTTTTGATTGCTAAATAATATTCCATTGTCTGGATGTACCACAGGTTGTGTAACTATTCACCTATTAAATGACATCTTCACTGCTTCCAAGTTTTGACAATTATGAATAAGGCTTCTATAAACATTCATGTGTAGGTTTAAAAACCTTATGCGGACATGCATTTTAATTCATTGCTGGATCATATGGTAAGATAATTTTTAGCTTGTAGGAAAGTGCCAAACCATTTTACATTCCCACCAACAGTGAGGGAAGCTCCTGCTGCTCCAGATCCTCACCAGAATTTGGTGGCGTCAGCATTCTGGGTTTTAGACAAAATGGTGTAAAATGGTGTCTCATTGAAGGATTTTGTTTTTGTGTTGTAGGATAATTTTGCAAGTCAACTGAGGCACTTGAGCATGATAAGTGCACTGCCCAGGTAGGCAGGAGTGAAAAGTGATAGCATACTAATGCATTCTGTTTCTGGATCCCACACATTTCAGAAAATACTTTTCATCATCATTTTTACTCATTAAGTTAGATGTTTTCAGTCAAGAGTCAGACAGCGGATGAGGCCCCCTCATCAGCTGTCCTGTTCATATGGAGCTCTTTTTTCTACAGCCTCTCCTTCACAGCTCCTCTGTTGGAAAGCACTGGCCCTGTTGGAATTTTCATCTTCTTGTCAGTGTGGTGAGATTGCAGCTGATTTGGCCTCAGGGGAAAAACATCTCGCTGTCAGGTGTATCCTAGCGTCATTTCGGATAGTACTGCAACCAGAATTTTTGTTACTCCCATGCCATTTTCTCAGCTGGGTTTGCTTTGGTGCCTTGGCCAGCCAGTGTCAGCAACAATTATGATCATCAGCTTCACCAGCTTTTCCTGTTTCAGGAAGATTTTTGCATCTTGGTGACAAAACCCAAAGACCCAATGCAAGCATATCACCACATACACGTTCTGCAATCATGCCTCATCTTGAAAGCTGGAAGAGCTATTATCATGTGGTAGATCTTATGGTAAAGCCTTTCTTTATCTAACAGATATATCTCTCAAGTGCTGCTTTTCTCAGTTTTATTAATATTAATGATAATATTAGTTGGGAAAGAGGCTGGAATGTCTTGCCCAAGAGCTGTTTTCAGTGGAAAATACACTATTTTTTATTTGATTATATGGTTTTTTTTTTTTTTTTTTGAAGGGGGTACTGACTTTGAGGGTATATATTGGAAGGGTACTTATTCTAAGCTAGAGCTATTCAATAGAAATTTTCATGATGCTGGGGATATTTTGGCCTGTCCAAGATGGTAGTCACCAGTCACACTTGTCTCTTGAACATATGAAATGCAGCTAGCATGACTGAGGAAGTATATTTTTCATTTTATTTAGTTTAAATTTAAATAGCCCCAGGTAGCCAGTGGCTGAGAAGTGTAGGTGAGCACACAAAATATTTGTTGACTACGCATTCCTTCCTTTGGCAGAATGATAGAGATTTTATGGAAGGTGGAACTAATTTAAACCGGATAAACCTTTGGCCTATTATCTTACATCATGGAATTTGAGATGGTTCCTTAAAAATGTTTCTTGATTTGATTTTCTGTGTCAAGCTTGATCTCTACATGAGTAGATGTGACCTGGGCAGAGCCATTGAATGAATTCCCTGTGCTCTGGAGAGACTTCTGAGTTGGAAACCAGAGAATTCAAGTGACCGACAAGTGTATTAGTTAGGATTGCCTAGGTTATACTGTGACAACCAATTCTTTTTTGTTGAGATGGAGTCTTGCTCTGTCTTCCAGGCTAGAGTGCAGTGGCACAATGTCCACTCACTGCAACCTTTCCCTTTGCTAACTGAATCCTCTGCCTCCCGGGTTCAAGTGATTCTCCTGTCTCAGCCTCCTGAGTAGCTGGGATTACATGTGTGCACCACCATGGCCAGCTAATTTTTGTAGTTTTAGTAGAGACAGGGTTTCACCATGTTGACCAGCCTGGTCTCAAACTCCTGACCTCAGGTGATCCACCCACCTTGGCCTCCAAAACCACTAGGATTATAGGCATGAGCTACTGCTCCTGGCCAACAAATTCATCGTGAAATCTCAGCGTCTTAACACCCTAAAGGCTCATCTGATGCCACCGGGCAACTGTGAAGAACAGTTGTTCTCCAGGCAGTCACTCAGCTATCCTGGCTGTTTCCATCTTGTGTCTTCATAATGGAAGACACCAAGATCCTTGCAGAAGAGAAACAGAAAGTGGAAGGTTGCACACCAGCTCGTAAATGTTTAGATCCAGAAATGACACAGTCCCTTCTGCTCACACCCCATTGGTTGTACATGACAGATGGCCCTGCCAGCTGCAAGGGGGCTGGGGAATGTGTAGGAGCTCATGGGTATTTGGTAAGTAGTAAATGTATTTTCCATACCCAATCCTTAGCACTCAAAAAATTTAAATATATTGGAATAATTTTGAAATTTTAAACTATTTCCATTAAGCCACTTAGAAGTAATTTGGGAAGTCGTTCAAAATACTTTATTTCTAAGGTTTAGTCTCGCTTTGAAATTTAATCAGATACCCTATTTCTCAGTAATTTTCACTTCTATTTCATTTTGAACATTGGCTGGTACAATGCTAATTAACCTTGAGATCCTTTGGGCACAGGTGCTCATAAATAAAAAAGTTATGGTAATAATTTCATTATCCAGCTGAACAATTTTTAGTTCACATCTTTTGGGATGTAAACTGAAATACAAATGGAAAGAATATCGTGCATGATTCCCTTCAGTGGTGTTACTCTGAGAATTTATTTTATTTTATTTATTTATTTTTGAGACAGAGTTTCACTCCTGTTACCCAGGCTGGAGTGCAATGGCATGATCTTGGCTCACTGCAACTTCCGCCTCCTGGGTTTAAGTGATTCTCCTGCCTCAGCCTCCTGAGTAGCTGGGATTACAGGTGCCTGCCACCATACCTGGCTAATTTTTGTGTTTTTAGTAGAGACAGGGTTTCACCATGTTGGTCAGGCTGGTCTTGAACTCCTGACCTCAGGTGATCCACCCTCCTCGGACTCCCAAAATGCTGGGATTACAGGCGTGAACCACCATGCCTGGTCTACTGTGACATTTTATAAGTACACTCATTTGTTTTATTTTTAGTTTTGTATAACCCTTGTACTACGGACCCTGGGGAAACAGCAGTCTTCATTCATAATAACCAGATTTAAAGTGGCAAACATAGAGAAACCACCTAAGTTTTCCTTAATCTCTTCTCTCTTCAGCTATCATTTTTTTCTGCTTTCAAAGGGAACTTACGTGGACATGCTTTCTGTCATTATATTCCAGATTTCTCTAGTCCTAGAAATCACTAGGGCTTTTGTCAAAAGTGCAGAGTCCTTGTTGCCACTGGACCTGAGACAGGGTCTAAGAATGTGTATTTTAACAAGTCCTCCTTGGTGACTTTTTAAAACATTGGGGTAGTTTGAGAACTTCATCTTATTTTAAGGTAACCAAGTTGGTTCAGTGGTGGGGAGTAGGATTCTTGTCACATGAGTAGGTGAATGATCAAACACCAGCTAGTGCCCTTGATGAAGAATGGTTTATGAATGAAGTTGTATTTCATCAGCTTCCCAAACTTTAGTTATTACTCTGCCATTTTCACGATTTTTGCAGTAGTCTCATACTATTTATACAGTTACTTATTTAGTATTTTTTCATTCTCATAAATCAGCTTATTTGAATTTGAAATGTCGTGTGAAATCATGACTTTACCATTAGAAACGTTTGTGTGTCACTTCTAAAAATTTTAGATACTTCATGTGGAGCAGGCACCAGATTTGAGGAACATGGTGTAAAATAATTCATTATGCTAGTGTAAGAAGGTCTCATGCATATAAAGTACTGGCTTCTGGATTTGTTGAATGAACTGTGTGTACCATGTAAGCTCAAGACAGGCAACCATGCTCGCCCAGATTCAAGAATTTATATTCAATCTTCAGGCATTGGTAGTCTTAAAGCAGAATGTTTTTGTTAATGGTAATAAATACTCAGACTTGATAACAAGTGGTCATTACAACTGTAATTTGTGAATTTACTCATGTGTTAGTCCTGCCTTGAGCCGTGTACATTCATCTCTGTGTTTATGGTAACCACAGACTAAAAATACTGTTTCAAATGGCCGTATTTTTTAGTCTTTTTTTCGTAAGTACTAAGTCCATTCACCATGACTTTTATGTCAGAAAAGATACTCACTATACCTATCACTAAGTACATTTGTCTAATATGTCCAGACAGGGAACATTTTCTGTGTTTCGTGGAAGCTTCAGTGAGGTAAATTTAAATGTATGCATTGTTGACATTTTTGGTAATTTGAAATAATATGTAATAATTTTAGCTTAACTGACAGCTACCTCCTTTCTATTTTCTTATATTTGCCATTATTCTAACACCCTCCCTTGACCTCACTTTCCCCTCAGTTGCCTCCAATTATAACAACATTTTTTGAAAGATGATTTCTTTTCTCCTACATTTTATTAACCTGCCCCCCTCTCGCTCTGTCCCTTTATACCAAGGGCACCAGCGACTTCCCGTTTCTTCAATGCAGCGATCAGTCCTTGGATCTCATCTTACTGACCCGTGGGTAGTTTTGGACACAGATGGCCACTCTCTCCTCCCGGAAACTTGTTCTCTTCTTGCTTCCAGGACTACTCGTTACCGGAATTTCCTCGTTCCCCGCTTTATCCCCCAGCTCTGCTTCCCAGTCTCTTTGTCTCCTCAGCTCATTTTTGGGCTGGACTCAGAGAAGGACAGTGCAGTCATGACAAAGATAAATGTAGAGGGATGTTTGTAGCATAAACAATTGGAAACAGTAGGAGAATGGTTATATAAACCATAGAAATGTTCACATGGTAGAATATTGTGCAACTGGTGAAATATATTTTCTAAGAAAAATTGACAACATTGGAAATGCTTATGATCTTTTGTTTTATTAAATTAGGATATATAACTGTGTATACAATGATACGATTTTGTGAAGGATTATATATATATCTACACACACACACACACACACACACACACACACACACACACACAAATGCATAGACAAAAGACCAGTATAAATGTGGCTGGGACTACAGGCACACACCACTACACCCAGTTAATTAAAACTTTTTGTTGTTGTTGTTGAGACGGCGGTCTCACTATGTTGCTCAGGCCTGTCTTGAACTCCTAGACTCAAGCGATCCTCCCACCTTGGGTTCCCAAAATGTTGAGATTACAGGTATGAGTCATTGTGCCAGCCAGATGTTAACTATTCTAAAACATTCTCAATGGTAACACATGTTACTATTGTAAAGAAAATAATTTTTTAGAAGAGTGAAAGCAAAACCTGCAAAAATCTGAGAAATACCTCAGATGGGGTGGATTTCCAGGGAAGAGTATGGCAGGGGGCCAGTTGGGGAAACATCCCAGATTTTTCTGAATCACATCTTTTAATTAAAAAAAATCAAATTGGCACGAACATCAAGGATATTATGCACATTCTTGATCTAATGTGAGAAGAAAAATCCATGTGGAAAAACTTCATTTTTCTGAATATTCACTATCTTAGAATATCTTGCTCCATTTCATTAATGCAAGTAACTGAGAAGTACTATACCACCTCCACACACTGTGCAGAACCGAGAACGATGAAATGTGTTCATCTCATCCATTCTCCCACGTTTACGTGTTACTAGTGAGGCAGGAAGAATGGAGGCTGGCTTAGCCTTTCTGAGACCTTTCCCAGTTGCCCCCAGCTGACTTTCACACCCATTTCATTGTCGGCATTGCTACCCTATGGATTCTTTTTTTTTTTCTAGGCAGAGTCTTACTCTGTCGCCCAGACTGGAGTGCAGTGGCGCGATCTTTGCTCATTGCAAACTCTGCCTCCCGGGCTCAAGTGATTCTTCTGCCTCAGCCTCCTGGGTAGCTGGGATTACAAGTGCTTACCACCATGCCTGGCTAATTTTTGTATTTTTAGTAGAGACAGGGTTTTACTATGTTGGTCAGGCTGGTCTCGAACTCCTGACCTCAGGTGATTCACCCACCTCTGCCTTCCAAAGTGCTGGAATTACAGGCATGAGTCACCGCGCCCGGCCCCCCAAGGACCCTTCTATAAGGAGGCTAGGATATTGGCTATTTGGTTTTTCCAGCCTCCATAGTGGAAATGACAAGGGAGAAGTTGGAAGTGGCTTTTGGGTCAGGGGAAGAGAAGAGTAGCTCATCAGAAGATCTATGCCGCAGGACCTATGAGTTTACTATGGCTGGTGGGAGGCACCATTACAGCACGCACCTCGCAAAAGAGAGCATGACTATGGCCTGGCTGGGAGGGGATGGGGAGGCTGGGTGCAAGGGTTCCTGAAGATTCCCTGAGGGGAGAGACTTGAGCTGGGTGTGAAGGGATTAATAGGATTGGCTAAGAGCATCATTTCCCAAAGTCACAGTTACATCTTAAAGGCTCTGAGAAGTCCTGAAGTTAAAACAAACAAACAAAACCACCTATTTAGCTATCAACTACTTAACTATGTTTAACTCAGAATTCCCCAAAAGTATTTGGCGCCTGGGGCCCTCTTCATAGATATGAACTGTAAGAATCCAATGGAGCCAGTGTTTCGTGGGACACATTTTGGGAAGCGCCAGGTTAGCTGGAGAGCAGAGGATGGCAGGGACTAGAGGAATGCACAGGCCACCTATTTCTCTCTGTGACAATATGCATGTGAGTTTCCGCCTTGTTTTCCTGGACCTGGGGCTGGGGAATGAAACTGAGGATAAAAGATATTGAGCTCCTCATTTCCTAAGCTTGAGGAAGTGCTGGCGGAGGGGACCAGCCACCTCCCTGCAGGTCTTACTGAAAACCGTCAGTTTAGAAAAGGGGCCCTGACACCAACATGCCCCCAGTGCTCCTTCCTCCCCTCCAACTCCTGGGACTGTAAGGAGATGATGGAAAGAAGGGGTGTGTGGGCATTTTGTATATGAGGTCAGCAGCTTTCTGAGGAGGGCAGTGTTCATGGGCAGAGAAAGAGGCAGTGGGTGCTTCTCCCCAAAGTCAAGGGAAGGACTCTAGAAGGATCATTTGTAAAGCTGGGGGCATCTGCAAGAGGGGAGACTGGTATTTCATTTTCCTGGAGAAAAATCTCAGCTCCTGGGCTTGCTTCCCCACCTCTGTGCTTCCTGAGTAGAGGAGAAGGGAATGGGAGAGGGTGAAGAAAGAACTGCTGTGAGGATGAGCTCGACAAATTTTTCATCAGTCCATACAGTGACTCTGATGGTGGTCAGCAACCTTGAGCTGAGCTGTTGCCACCCCATCAGAGGGTTGATGGTGAGGCCAGGGACCCTTGGAAATTATGGGTGGTGGAGGCTGAGGAACTGGTGGTCGAAGTGGACACAGCTGGAACTGAGTGGAGAGGAGACTCTGGCAGAACCCTTCAAGGAATGCATTAATGCTGAGTTGAGGCACCTGCCCCCCAGAGGCCCCAGTGGAAGGACAGGGTTAGGTGGATAAACAGCAGCCGCTAAGAGAAAAGGGCTGCAGTCCTGCTCCCCACTGCCTCCTGCCTGACCTGGCTCCAGTGGAGCAAGGGCGGGAAGGAGGTATAGTGGGAAGGAACCCCTCCATTCTGTGCTGCGACTATCGTGGGTGGTGGTGGTGATGCAGTACCTTTGGGGCTAGTTTTGGGGTTAAAAATCCCTTAAACTCATGCCATATTTTTAGCCCAATAAGGCAAGATTTCTTTTTAAAAATAGTTCATAATATTTTTGTTATGAATGAGATTTCTTGATGATGTGCCTTATTATCATCTCCATGCAGCATTTCTGTATCAGCCAGACCTCGTGGTGTAGTTTAATCTTAACGCTGTCAGCTCTATCAGTTTTAGGTTCTAGTGGAAAGAGGCTTTCATCAAATCATCCTCTGTTAGGACATTAATGAATGTAGGACTGAAGTGTCCCGGAATGACCTATGGCGTGATTGAAGTCCTGATTTACTCTTAGTGTCTATAGGGCTTTTTGCTTTAGGGGCCCAGGGTGTGATGCACACACATTTTTACATTGAAAATGAGATTGTATATTTTACAAACACATACAAGAGTAGATAATGACAAACACCATGAACTGCCATCCGTCTCGGGAAGGAGTCCATTAACAAACACCATCAGGAGCTCCCTGTGGACACCTGTCTTTTCTCATTTCTTGTGTTCTCTTCCCCAGGGTTATCTGCTATCCTGAATTTGGTGCTGCAAATGCATATCACTGTAATACGCTTTGAGGAGGACAAATTTTCCAGGCAACTTTGTCCAGTTAAATAGACAGGAGCTCAAAATACCACTTCCTGACCGAGTGTAACATAATCCCTTTCCTACCAGGGATCAGGTCAGGAGGACTCCGAGGTGGTTTTCCTGGCTAACCTTCCCTTTTTCCATTGTGCTGTCCCTGCGAGGATTTCTGTGGAAGGACAAGGGTCACTAAAGCTTGTGGAGTTGCCAATGTGGCAGAATCTTTTAGACAAATGACTCTGGATGGCTCATCACAGACTTAAAGTGTCCCATGCTGGCCCCTGGGCATGTGGCATCTCTCTCCCAGATGGTCGAAAGGTGCATGGCTGGCTGTGTCCTGAGGATTCATTACTCAGTCAGGGAACAGCAGGGCCCAGGTGTGTGCTAGAGGAGGCTCTCCAGTGTGCTCCGTGTGCGCAGGTCCCTGACAGAGAACATTAAGTGCCCAGAGTAAGAAAACCCAGCAAGCACTATTTTTAAATTGTCTCTAATTACACTGATGATCTTTTCTTGATCAGGACTTACTTTATTATTGGAACCCATCCTTCTTACTTACCCATAGTGGAAAAGAAAACTAATTACTGGGTTTTCCTTTATCTCAAGTTCTGATACTCAAATGTCATAGTCAAGGTAGCTAAGAGGAGGCAGATTGGGTGAAACTGCATTTCTGGAAGAGTTCTAGGTATTACACAGAAAAAGAGATTTTTATGGGAGACTTAGGGTTAAATAAACTAAACTCATTAAACAACAACAATAGCTGCAGGGCATCACAGAGACTTCAATAGGCTAATATTTATTGTAATTGTCCTAGAGTGAAATATACATGTGGTTATCAAAGTCATTTGACCATGGAGTTTAAAAAATGAAGCATCTTATGAAACCATAAGCTCAGGACATAGTTTGGGATTGGTTGGATTAAAATATTTGATTTTCCTTACATTTTCATTTTGTTATATTAGCTTTCTAAATGGCTGCCATTGGTACTGACAAGGACTGGTGTGTGTGTGTGTGTGTGTGTGTGTGAGAGAGAGAGAGAGAGAGAGAGAAGAGAGAGTAAAACACTGAATCTTTTACAAGTTGTTTAATAGTCTATCAGTCTATATATTATAGAAAGTTCATTAAAGGCATTTCCCCCCAAAGGATTCTGTTTTTCTAGTATCCAAGTTTCCTACATTCTCCAAATCTTTTTTTTGTGCCAAATAGATTAAAAGTTAATTCCATAAAATAATGTAAGACTACAGGTTGGGTGCGATGGCTCACGCCTGTAATCCCAACACTTTGGGAGGCTGAGGTGGGCAAATCACTTGCGGTCACAAGTTTAAGACCAGCCTTGCCAACATGACGAAACCCCATTTCTACTAAAAAGAAAAGAAATTAACTGGGTGTGGTAGTGGGCACCTGTAATCCCAGCTACTCAGGAGGCTAAGGCAGGAGAATCACTTGAACCTGGGAGGCAGAGGTTGCAGTGAGCTGAGATAGTGCCATTACACTCCAGTCTGGGCAACAGAACAAGACTCTGTCCCAAAAAATGAAAATTAAAAAAAAAAAAAGAAAGAATGTAGGACTACAAAAGGAAGTTAGAAAAATCCCTGTTTGTTTTTCCATTGCAACCTTCCCCAGGGGTGTCCATCTTTGAATGGACTCTTTTGCTAATGGTCTAGTGCTTTTGATAGATTTGTAGTTCTGTTTCTGAGATGAGCAAGCCCTGAGAAAGTTCCTGTAGTGACTGTGGGGGAAGGCACAATTAGCAGATAAAAAGCAAGGTGATGGAACAGAAAAGAGGGGCTAGGCGCCAGTGTATATTAGAATTGGGGGAATTGAAGTTCTCTAGGGCAGGAAACACACATCATATTTATTAGGATTAGAATAAATCTCAGTGACCTGGCTGACTGAGTGTGTGTGACCTGTGAGACTGCACAAAAGTCATGGGTCCTTCATTTCTCTGTGTTTATCATACTGGTTGCCATATTGAATGAGGTTTTGCTTAGTGAATTACCTACTCTGATGATAATGGCCAGGAATAACAGCTATTAAAAGTTATCTTTCTATAGATATTTGAGGTTGATTCAAAAAGAATAATCTTAAAAGTGTTGAGTGCAGTATGGCTGCCTGTAAGTGTCCGATTCAAAGGGAAATGGCATTGTGTCATTGATCCTGGTGGGCAGCTAGACAGTCCAGGTGGTTTTGCTGAGTCTCATATTATATTAGTTTACTCTTCCAAATGCCCATCTTTCAAGTGGCCCCCAAATGTGGTGCCAAGGTCCCATCACAGCAATTAGAATCCTTTTTTTTCCTTCTACTTCTGCTTACCTCGTGTGGGATCCCGTGGGCTTTTGCTGTGGTCGGTCACTGCAGGGTCACTTGAGAGGATTGCTGAAATGGCTGGTGACTTGAGCAGAAGTTGCTTTCCCTCCTGTCGTTTACTTATTTATTGATTTTTTTGTTCTAAAATTTGAGTAACCAAAGCAATTAGAATAGCCAAAGCAATTTGTGTTGTAAGTTTTTTGTAAGCCACTTTAATGAGGGATGAGTCCCATGTAAAAAGCTCTACCTATTTAATATATACCACTTGATGAATTTGGGGATAAGCATACACCTTTGAAACCATAACCACCATCAAGGCCATAAACACATCTATCTCCTCCTAAAGTTTCTTCTATCCACCATTGTTATTATTACTATTATTGTATGTGGTAAGAACACTTAACATAAGATCTACCTGCTTAGCAAATTTCAGGAATTCAGTGCAATGCTGTTAGACATAGGCACTATGCTGTGTGGTAGTAGATCTCAAGGACTTGTTTATGTTGCATAAATGAAACTTTGTACTCATCACCACCCTATTTCCTTCTCCCTGCCAGCCCCTGACAGTTACCACTGTACTCTCTACTTCTGTGAATTTGGCTATTTTAAATTCCACATATAATCTAGATCATGCAATATTTTTCTTTCTGTGTCTGGCTTATTTCACTTAGCAGTGTTCTCCAGGTTCATCCATGCTGTTGCAAATAGCAGGATATTTTTTCTTTTTTAAGACTAAATGATATTCCACTCTATCTATCTATATCACATTTTCTTTATCCATTCATCTGTCAATGGACTTTAGATTCCATATTTTGGCAATTGTGAATAATGCTGTAAAGAACATAGTCATGCAAATATCTCTTTGACATACTGATTTAATTTTCTTTGGATATATACCCAGTAGTGGAATTGCTGGATCATACGGTAGATCTATTTGTAATTTTTGAGAAACGTACATACTTTTTTCATAGTTTCTGTACAATTTGCATGCCCACCAAGAAGTCCTCCCGTTTCTCTACATCTTTGTTGTTTCTCTACACTTATCTTTTGTCTTTTTAATAATAGTCATACTAAAAAGCATGAGGTGATAGCTTCTTGTGGTTTTGATTTGCACTTCCCTGATGATCAGTGATGTTGAGCACCTTTCCATATATTGTTGGTTACCTGAATGTTTTCTGTGGACCAATATCTGTTTAGGCCTAGTGTCCATTTTTAAAATCAGGTTATTTGTTCTATTACTGTTGAGTTACATGAGTTCCTTTTGTATTTTATATATCAGATATATGGTTTGCAAGTATTTTCTTCCATTTCGTACATTGGCTTTTCATTTGTTGCGTATTTCCTTTGGTGTGAATACATTTTTAGTTTGATGCAATCCTATTTGTCTCACATATTTTTCTTCTATTGCCTGTGCTTTGATATTGTATCTAAAAATTCACTGCCAATGTCAATGTTAAGAACCTTTTCCCAGCTGGGCATGGTGGCTTACACCTATAATCCCAGCACTTTGGGAGGCCGAGGTGGGTGGATCATGAGGTCAGGAGATCGAGACCATGCTGGTCAACATGGTGAAACCCCGTTTCTACTAAAAATACAAAAAAATTAGCTGGGCGTGGTGGTGCACACCTGTAGTCCCAGCTACTTGGGAGGCTGAGGCAGGAGAATTGCTTGAACCCAGGAGGCGGAGGTTGCGGTGAGCCGAGATCGCACCATTGCACTCCAGCCTGGGTAACAAGAGCAAAACTCCGTCTCAAAAAAAAAGAAGCTTTTCACTTATGCTTTCTTCTGGGAGTTTTATAGTTTCAGGCCTTAGATTTAAGTCTTTCATTCATTTTGAGTTTTTTAAAAGGTAATTTCAATTTTTTAAATTTTAGATTCAGGGAATACATGCGCAGGTATGTCACACGGGAACACTGGATGATGCTAGGGTTTGGGGTATAGATGATCCTGTCACCCAGGCAGTGAGCACAGCACCCAATAGGCAGTCCCTCAGCCCTCTCCCCCTTCCCTTCCCCTCTCCCCCAGCAAACTCCATTGTCAGTTACCCCTATCTTTGTGTCCACATGTACTCAATGTTTAGTTCCCACTTATTTAGTCCTCATAACCGAGAACATGTGGTATTTGGTTTTCTGTTCCTGTGTTAATTCACTTAGGATAATGGCCTCCAGCTGCATCCATATTGCTGCAAAGGATATGATTTCATTCTTTTTTTATGGTTGTGTAGTATTTCATGGTGGATATATACCACATTTTTTCCAATCCACCATTGATGGGCACCTAGGTTGATTCCATGCCTTTGCTATTGTAAATACTGCTGTGATGAATATGCAAATGCATGTGTCTTTTTAGTGAAATAATTTATATTCCTTTGGATATAGACCCAGTAATGGGATTGTTGGAATTGAATCGTCTGTTTTAACTTCTTTCAGAAATCTTTGAACTGTTTTCTACAGTGGCTGAACTAATCTGGATTCCCAACAGAATTCCCTTTTCTCTACAGCCTTGCTAGCATCTGTTATTTTTTGACTTTTACTAATAGCCATTCTGACTGGTCTGAGATGGTATCCTTATTATGGTTTCATTTGCATTTCTCTGATAATTAGTGATGCTGAGCATTTTTTCATATATTTGTTGGCTGCTGGTATGTTGTCATTTGAAAAGTGTGAGTTCGTGTCCTTTGTCTATTTTTTAATGGGGTTGCTTGTTTTTTGTTTGTTGAATTGCTTGTTCCTTATAGATTCCAGATATTAGGTCATTGTCAGATGCATAGTTTGAGAATATTTTTTCCTACCCTGTAGGTTGTCTGTTTACTCTGTTGATAGTTTCTTTTGCTATGAAAAAGCTCTTTAGTTTAATTAGGTCCCACTTGTCTCTTTTGAAGACGTAACCATAAATCTTCAATCTTTACCAAGGTTGATGTCAAGAAATGTATTTCCTAGGTTTTTGTTGTTTGAGGTCTCACATTGAAATCTTTAATCCATACTGAGTTCATTTTTCTATATGGTAAATGATACCTCCTGTAATTTTAAACACATACACACACATTCGTGTATGCATGCACACACACACACAGACACACACACACACACAGACACACACACACACAGACACACACACAGACACACACACACACAGACACACACACACACACACACACACACAGGCCTAGATATTCTGATGACTTGGCAATCAACTCAGCCTCTGATAGCCTACTTAATTTATTTCCTCCATATTTCTTGTCATGTTTTCTTCATTGTTTAACATGGACAATGTCTACAGTCATTTTTCATTCATACTCTTTAATTAATTAGTAGAACATTTAATGGGGTGGTGTTGATGGTCCCAATTAGGTCTGGGAACTTCGAAGGAAATTTGCCAATGAATGAGAAAAGGTCCCTCTTCTTAAAAATCTCACAGTTGAGTGGATATACTTGTGATTAGCCAAGGAGGTCTTTGTGGAGAGAGTGAATTTTGAGTGTGAAATAAAGTGAGGAGACTAATTCAAATATTAGGAAAGTGGAAGTATTGGCATCTGATTTTTTTCAATGGGGTCCCCTTTTCTAAATTGTAGACATTCTGTTTATGACTTCATCTTTTGTAATCCCACTTTTCCTAATCCATAGTTTTAAGCAGTTGGGTGTTTCCTTTCACTGTTGATCAATTTTCATTTGAGTTTCAGTGGCATCCATGACCAAATTTTCATTTAAAGATGGCCCAATCAATGGAACTGTGTGAGATTCACATGTTAGCACAGGACAAAATGCAGTATGCAGTGTTAAAGTGAGTAAAATGCTTATATTTTTGTCCTCCTTTTTTGTGCATTATTGCATTCCCTCTGAGGAACCAAGGTTGAAGGGTAGCATATCACTGAGATGCTGTGCATCCTCCGTGCCAATTATTTAGTTGTATATAAATTATGTAGCCATAATAGGATTGCAGACAAGCATTACTGGTTAAGTAATTTTTTTTGAAAGGAGGCCAAAGGAGTATATATTTTGATGTATCCAGATGAGATACATAATAGGTGCAAATAGGAAAAACTGTAGGAGTTAAAAGCTTTGGGGGTCTATTTCTATTCTAGTTGTAACCCAAAATTGGTAAACATGTAGTCTTAATTGTTTTTGCTTGGAAATTGAATGAAAATTTATTTTGAACTAGACTTACATCAGTGATGGGCAGTTAACTTGTGATAAGGTTCTGAGTAAAGATACTTTGGAAAAATTTTTATTATTTTGGGTTTTTGGGTCCTTGAGTCTACCCTTTGTACCAAAATCCCAAGCCTATTCATCTCCCAAAGCCCTCTGATGTGTAGTTAGCCTTGGGACATCTTCTCAGATTTTTCTGAGGCTCTTCATTGTTCTCTCCTCTGTGCTAGTTCACATTTTCATTGTTGCATATTCCACAGGGTAATATGTGGTTAAATCTCTTTCCTCTCCTTTAGGCTGATAAGGGCCCTCTTAGTATGTCTGCATCCCCAGGGACTGGCTAGGGCTGGCACTTTGTCAGCACTTAGTTAATATTTGTTGTATTAAATCTGTTACTACTGTAGCATTTGAAGTTCATTAACTCCGGCAGTATCTTGGAGATCTCTTATTTCATCTTAGATATCTGCTAAAAAGGCTTCTGAAGCCCTGTGGTTCATATTAAAATAAAGTTGAAAAGATGGTTCATATTAAAATAAAATTTCCCACAAGTAGAGAGAACTGTAATAAGGAAGTCTTAAGCTCTTTCTTATTCTATGAGATAGGATGTTTTGGGGAGAGGGAAGGGAGGTGGTAAACTCCTTGTTTTTAGGAACAAGAGAAATATGAGAAATACGTTTAACAAAGCTTGCCTGATTCACTTTGGAAGGTGGCTTTTCAGTGCCTTTTATAATCCATTGCTAGTGGTATTTTTCCCACACAGGATTGTGACTACTGGCATAAATTTTACTTCTTGATAATGATAACTTGGATAACACCATTAATATTCTCTTCCTTGCTCTGCTGAAAACAAACAGCATGTCAAGAAGTGAAATGAATGGCAGGGGTTACATGGGAAATAATGCAATTTGCTGTATAAGCAGCATTACAAGGATCCTTCCTAACCAAATGCTTAGACAAAACATGCTTACAGCAGCTCATGGGAGAATATTCATAATCAGTTTATGGCTTCATGTTGATTCTAGATGTCCCTGTTAATGCATGAGTTTAATTTTTCATGTTTTTAAACTGAGGCATAGAGCTAAATATTCAGTCATTGCTATCAAGGACTTAGTGGGGCATATGTGTGTGTGCACGTGCACATTTGAATTGAAACATTAACTAATGTTCCCTTATGGCATGGAACAGAATAAGCCCCATTATGTTACACATTTTCATGGCTTAGAAATAAAGTTATGGCCCAGCAGAACCAGGCCCATAGTTTCTTTGGCAGTGAAAAAGCTCTTTAGTTTAGTTAGGTACCCCTTGCCAATTTCTGTTTTTGTTAACAATTCCTTGTGAGGACTTAGCTATAAATCTTGGTCAAGTCTTATGTCGAGAAATGTATTTCCTAAGTTTTCTTCTAAGATTTTTATAGTTTGTGTTCTTACATTGAAATCTTTAATCTATCTTAAGTTCATTTTTGTATATGGTGAAATGTACCTCCTGTCATTTTAAAGACATAAACTGAATATGTAAACTGATGCGATGGGCTGGCGAAGAGCTTGGCTATTTGAATGACAGACCACCTAGAGTGCCATCTCTGGGAAAGCAGTCTTGATTTGCTGCCTGCTGGCCACCAAATGTAGCTTCCAAGGGGCTATGGAGGCCCTGATGTCAAGTCCTAGGTGATTGTAATGTGGACAGCTTGGAAGAGATGCTGTCATCTTGGTGACTTCTCAGCATCATGAGTAGGCAAAGTAGGTTTTTATAGCTCTATTGATCTCAAATTTCAAAATTGTGCCTCTGGGTGAAATTTAGTGACTGTATTCATAGGATATTAATGTTGATCAACATAAATAAATATGTTGTTGTGCAAGGAGGTATTCTCTGCTGTAGAATTATTAATATATTGTATTACATATTAATGATATGTCACAGTATATGTATAATATATATACATAATATATGTTATACATGCATAATATATATGTATGTATGATCTATAACATATACATTAATATATTAGAATCTGGTAAAATAGCTCTTTTTTTTCCTAAAATTGTTTGAAGGTGTTTAAGAATCATTGACCTGGAAGAGAATTTCAATTCTCTTGGTTAAATTCACCTAATTTTTTACAGATAAGCAATATTCATGTGTGTGCAAAATGTATGTGAATGACACAGTACCTCAGTGTCTGAATGGGAGTTGGAATTCGGGTCTTTAGATGTTTATCCTAGCATTGTTTCTACTACTTCCCACTAACCTGTTCCTTCTTTGCCCTCCTTTGGTTGACCTGAGTCATGTCTGGGTCATGGAAATCCTGGAAACAGGCACTTGGTGATTTCAGACAGTAATTTCTCTCTATTCCGAAAGTGGAGGATCAGTGAGGGTTGTCCCGGAAATCCAAGGGGCTTGACAGGAAATCCAGCTTTAGGTGTGAGACATGATGTGTCTCTTGTTCAGAATGTAATGACCAGGAGAACTTAAATACTTGCAAATTATTTTTCTTGGTTTTAATGAAATCACTTAATTTAATTAAGTGCTATGCAGTAGGAAAGAACAATGCACTGTTTATAGATCTCTCATCTTAAGATCAACAAGGAACTGGAAAATCAGTCATGTGCTTGCTAAATTATTTACGAATTACTCTGAGGTCTAATGAGATGGATGCTCATGTTGAAGGCAAACCAGCTGATTTTCCACATCAAATTACTGAAGGACATGCCAACACCAGAATTACCAACTATAAGTACGTGGAATTCTATGCACCAGGGAGCCAATAGCAGGAGCATAACTCAGGTTTGTTTTTTGTATAGACTTTCCCAGCCCCTCTGGGTGGAATTTTGATTTGGGTTCAACTGTCTGGTTTTGTCTCTAGGATAATTTATTAGTGAAACCCCAAATAGAGTTATGATCAGTATTTATTTCTCTGGTTGAGGCCTTTGGGACAGAATTACAGCAGACCTCCAGTACACATGGAAGCTAAGGCATTGATATGTGTTTATTTAATATCCACAGCAGTGGACTTTCTATCATGTTTTCCTTTTTGATTATCACACTATATGTATCTCTAGACTGATATGTCTATATGATGGAGTGTTTCTCTATATTGTTTCCTTTTACAGCTTCTTTGATTTTACTAGGATGCAGATAATATTGCCTAAGCTGGCATAATTTCTCTTTTGGTAGATTTGATACTCTTACATGTCTAATCATTGCCATTTCATACCTCTCTAAAACTGGCAACAGTGGCTGGGCACAGTGACTCATGCCTGCAATCCCAGTACTTTGGGAGGCTGAGGTGGGTGGATCACTTGAGGCCGGGAGTTCAAGACCAGCCTGGACAACAGGGCGACACCCTATCTCTACTAAAAATACAAAATTTAGCTAGGCATGGTGTTGTGTGCCTGTAATACCAGTTATTTTGGAGGCCGAGGCATGAAAATGGCTTGAGCGTGAGAGACAGAAGTTATAGTGAGCTGAGATTGCACCACTGCACTCCAACCTGGGCAACAGAGTGAGACCCTGTCACAAAGAAAAAAAAAAAGGGCAACACATTTGTAACGTACCTGTGTCTATGCAGGACTCACAATCTGTCTTTCCCTGTCTCTTGCCACATTTCCCCTTAATTGATTGGGGGAATTTGACAACTCAGAAAAATTCCAGTCCATACGTTGTATTCTACATATTGGCAAGGAATATTATTTAGAAACATGCTCAAATGTGTGTCCTAGACTTCCATAAGATCCCCTCATAGCTAGTGTGGAAACATATAATGAACACTTGATCTGAATAAACTCTTTAAAGAGATTGATAAAGGATGTCAGAGGAAAGATTTGAACTTATTATTAAGTTGACCTTTAAGTGTATTCTTTTAAGGAATAAACACTTATCCTTAACCTCTGAAATTTTTATCAGAAATTTTCTCTTTCAGTGAGAGGAACTGAGCAGATTCTCTTTAGTGCCTCAGAAGGCCTATTTGCTGTTTTTTTGTTTTATGTCTGATTCGATAAGGCTTCCCTTCATTGTTCTTGCAAACTTACTTTGTTGTTGCTGCTATTTTTTTTTAATAAAACAATTTCTATGCATATTTTGTAGGTAGGATGTTGGTTCTCAAGACACTCAGTGAATAAAGAGTTCTGTGGTCAAGTACCTTGGGGAAACACTACAGCTCCCTTCTTGGTGATCACGGTGATCTGATTCTATCCTTAGAATCGGAAACTTTTCTTGAAACACTTTTCCCGTGGCCCATGGGGGAGTGTACAGGCTGAGAACATGCCCTTAGACTCTTTATAACCAACACATTTTTATTTTTATTTTTATTTTTGAGATAAGATCTTGCTCTGTCACCTAGGCTGGAGTGCAGCGTTATGATCCCAGCTCACTGCAGGCTCAACTTCTTGGGCTCAAGTGATTCTCCCACCTCAGCCTCTTGAGTAGTTGAGGCTACACATGCATGACACCCTGCCCAGCTAATTTTTCTAATTTTTTTTGTGTGTGGAGATGGGGTCCTAGTATGTTGCCGAGGCTGTTCTTAAACCCCTGGTCTTAAGTGATCCTCCCACCTTGGCCTCTCAAATTGCCATATCCTCTCACTGTCCATGGTGCCACAAGTTACATTTGTATCAGATAAGGCTTTAGTTGCAGACATTATAATCCACAATAGCTCATTTAAACACACAAGGATTTAATCAGTGGTTTAGACAGCTCACAAACTCACTGGTGGGGTTGAAAATGTAGATCCCGAGATGATCTCTTGGGAATGACTCTGTGTTAGTCTGTATTCATACTGCTTAAAGAACTACCAGAGACTGAGTAATTTATGAAGAAAAGAGGCTGAACTGACATACAGTTCTATAGAAAATTTACAATCATGGCACAAGGCAAAGGGGACACAAACACCCTTCTCACATGGCAGGGTAGGAGGAAAAGAGCAAAGGGATAAATACTACATAATTTAAAAACGACCAGATCTTGTGAGAACTAATTCACTGTCAGGAGAACAGCAAAGGGGAAGTCTGCCCCGATGATTAAATTACCTTTCACCAGACCCCTTGTACAACATGTGGGGATTACAATTCAACATGATATTTGCATGGGGGCATAGAGCCAAACCAAATCAGACTCCAAAACCACACTTCAGAACCAGATTACCCAAGGTGCTGCCACTTCTGCCATCAAGGAGATGGCTGCCATGCCAGGATGCCCCTGCAACGGCTCCTGGTCTGGAATCATACCTTCTGCCACCTTCTAAACTTGTAAAAACACTTCTTATATGGCTCCCAGGGGAGGGTGTTGGCCAGTGTTCATGCCCAGATTCTTTGACTTAGATTGGTTGGCTGGCGCCATCTGTGTTCCTCCTGCCTGTGTGTTTGTCATGCCATTCCAGCTAATTGAAGCACCTTTATTTCTTCCCTTCTGGTTGAACTGCTATCATCTCTCCCTTGACGCATAGCCTAGGATGACTTACTTTTTTCTTTTCTTTTTTTTTTTTTAATTGCATTTTAGGTTTTGGAGTACATGTGAAGAACATGGAAGATTGTTGCATAGGTACACACATGGTAGTGTGATTTGCTGCCTTCCTTCCCATCACCTATATCTGGCATTTCTCCCCATGCTATCTCTCCCCAACTCCCCACCCCACGCTGTCCCTCCCCTATTTCCCCCCAACAGACTCCAGCCTTTGATGCTCCCCTCCCTGTGTCCATGTGTTCTCATTGTTCAACACCCACCTATGAGTGAGAACATGCGGTGTTTGATTTTCTGTTCTTGTGTCAGTTTGCTGAGAATGATGGTTTCCAGGTTCATCCATGTCCCTACAAAGGACACAGAGTCATCATTTTTTATGACTGCATAGTATTCCACGGTGTATATGTGCCACATTTTCCCTGTCTAGCCTATCATCAATGGGCATTTGGGTTGGTTCCAGGTCTTTGCTATTGTAAACAGTGCTGCAGTGAACATTCGTGTGCGTGTGTCCTTATAGTAGAACAATTGATAATCCTTTGGATATATACCCAGTAATGGGATTGCTGGGTCAAATGGAATTTCTATTTCTAGGTCCTTGAGGAATCGCCACACTGTCTTCCATAATGGTTGAACTAATCTACACTCCCA
Organism: Cebus imitator; assembly: GCF_001604975.1. NCBI lineage: Eukaryota > Metazoa > Chordata > Mammalia > Primates > Cebidae > Cebus > Cebus imitator. The sequence goes on from NW_016107709.1 coordinate 1,803,019, forward strand.
CCAACAGTGTAAAAGTGTTCCTATTTCTCCACATCCTCTCCAGCATTTGCTGTCTTCTGATTTTTTAATGATCGCCATTCTAACTGGTGTGAGATGGTATCTCAATGTAGTTTTGATTTGCATTTCTCTAATGACCAGTGATGATGAGCATTTTTTCATATGTTTGTTGGCCTCATGTATGTCTTATTTTGTAAAGTGTCTGTTCATATCCTTCACCCACTTTTGAATGGGCTTGTTTTTTTCTTGTAAATCTGTTATAGTTCTTTGTAGATTCTGGATATCAGCCCTTTGTCAGACAGGTAGATTGTAAAAACTTTTTGCCCATTCTGTTGGTTGCTGATTCACTCTAATGACTGTATCTTTTGCCGTGCAGAAGCCATGGAGTTTGATTAGGTCCCATTTGTCTATTTTGGCTTCTGTTGCCAATGCTTTTGGTGTTTAGGTCATGAAGTCTTTGCCTATGCCTATGTCCTGAATGGTTTTGCCTAGATTTTCTTCTAGGGTTTTTATGGTGTTAGGTCTTATGTTTAAGTCTTTAATCCATCTGGAGTTAATTTTATTGTAAGGTGTCAGGAAGAGGTCCAGTTTCTGCTTTCTGCATGTGGCTAGCCAGTTTTCCCAACACCATTTATTAAACAGGGAATCCTTTCCCCATTGCTTGTTTTTGTCTGGTTCATCGAAGGTCAGATGGTTGTAGATGTGTGGTGTTGCCTCGGAGGCCTCTGTTCTGTTCCATTGGTCTATATTTCTGTTTTGGTACCAGTACCATGCTGTGTTGAGTACTGTAGCCTTGTAGTATAGTTTGAAGTCTGGTGGTGTGATGCCTCCAGCTTTGTTCTTTTGCTTATAATTGACTTGGCTATGCCGGCTCTCTTTTGGTTCCACATGAAGTTTAAGGTGTTTTTTTCCAGTTCTGTGAAGAAGGTCATTGGTAGCTTGATGGGGATAGCGCTGAATCTGTAAATTACTTTGGGCAGTATGGCCATTTTCACAATATTGATTCTTCCTAACCATGAGCATGGAATGTTTCTCCATCTGTTTGTGTCATCTCTTATTTCATTGAGCAGTAGTTTGTAGTTCTCCTTGAAGAGGTCCTTTACGTTCCTTTTTAGTTTTATTGCCAGGTATTTTATTCTCTTTGTAGCAATTGTGAATGGCAATTTGTCCTTGATTTGGCTCTCTTTAAGCCTGTTATTGGTATATAGGAATGCTTGTGATTTGTGCACATTGATTTTGTATCCTGAGACTTTGCTGAAGTTGCCTATTAGTTTCAGGAGATTTTGGGCTGAGACAATGGGGTCTTGTAAATATACAATCATGTTGTCTGCAAATAGAGACAATTTGACATCCTCCTTTCCTATTTGAATACCCTTTATTTCTTTTTCTTGCCTGATTGCTCTGGCTAGAACTTCCAAAACCATATTGAATAGGAGTGGTGAGAGAGGGCATCCTTGTCTAGTGCCAGATTTCAAAGGGAACACTTCAGTTTTTGCCCATTCAGTATGATATTGGCTGTTGGTTTGTCATAAATAGCTTTTATTATTTTGAGATACGTTCTGTCAATACCTAGTTTATTGAGGGTTTTTAGCATGAAGGGCTGTTGAATTTTGTCAAAGGCCTTCTCTGCATCAATTGAGATAATCATGTGGTTTTTGTCTTTGGTTCTGTTTATGTGGTGAATTACGTTTATAGACTTGCGTATGTTGAACCAGCCTTGCATGCCCTGGATGAATCCTTCTTGATCATGGTGGGTAAGCTTTTTGATGTGCTGTTGCAATCGGTTTGCCAGTATTTTATTGAAGATTTTTGCATCTATGTTCATCATGGATATTGGTCTGAAGTTTTCTTTTCTTGCTGAGTCTCTGCTGGGTTTTGGTATCAGGATGATGTTGGTCTCATAAAATGATTTGGGAAGGATTCCCTCTGTTTGGATTGTTCAGAGTAGTTTGAGAAGGAATGGTACCAGCTCCTCTTTGTATGTCTCGTAGAATTCGGCTGTGAACCCATCTGGACCTGGGCTTTTTTTGGGTGGTAGACTCTTAATTGCTGCCTCAACTTCAGACCTTGTTATTGGTCTATTCAGGGTTTTGAGTTCGTCCTGGTTGAGGCTTGGGAGGTTGCAAGTGTCCAGGAATTTATCCATTTCTTCCAGGTTTACTAGTTTATGTGCATAGAGTTGTTTGTAATAATCTCTGATGATGGTTTGTATTTCTGTGGAATCTGTGGTGATATCTCCTTTATAATTTTTTATTGCCTCTATTTGATTATTCTCTCTTTTCTTTTTTATTAATCTGGCTAGTGGTCTATTTTGTTGATCTTTTTGAAAAACCAGCCCTGGATTTATTGATTTTTTGAAGGGTTTTTTGTGTCTCTATCTCCTTCAGTTCTGCTCTGATCTTAGTTATTTCTTGTCTTCTGCTAGGTTTTGAGTTTTTTTGATCTTGCTCCTCTAGCTCTTTCAATTTTGATGATAGGGTGTCGATTTTAGGTCTTCCCTTGCTTCTCATGTGGGCATTTATTAGTATATATTTTCCTCTAGACACTGCTTTAAATGTGTCCCAGAGATTCTGGTACGTTGTGTGTTTATTCTCGTTGGTTTCTAAGAACATTGTTATATCTGCCTTCATTTCATTGTTTATCCAGTCAACATTCAAGAGCCAGTTGTTCAGTTTCCATCAGCCTGTGCGGTTCTGAGTTAGTTTCTGAATTTTGAGTTCTAACTTGATTGCGCTGTGGTCTGAGAGACTGTTTGTTATGATTTCTTTTCTTTTGCATTTGCTGAGGAGTGATTTACTTCCAATTATGTGGTCAATTTTAGAGTAGGTGTGATGTGGTGCTGAGAAGAATGTATATTCTGAGAAGAATGTAGATTTGGGGTGGAGAGTTCTGTAAATGTCTATAGATAATTTACTTTTTTCAAGAGTCCATCCTCAGCAGTTTCTGGCTTCAGGAAGTTTTCTATTCCATAATGTCCTACCATATTCATTGTATCTATCAATCATTGTCTTGTAATAATTTTAAAAATTCACATTTCCTGTCTTACTGACTAGCTTGTAATCCCACATTGTACACCTGTCTCCATTCCCTACACCTATTAGAATTTACTGTTTATGACACACACACACACACACACACACACACACACACACACACACACATATATATATATATGTTTGCTGTTAGTGATACAGAAATGTAATGGCTAAAAGCGCAGAGTCTGATTTTTCTTGGAATATCCTACCAGCCCTCTCAGGCATTGCAAATAAATATTTAGTGGATGATCTTGACCACCTGACAGACACATTAGAGTACCAACCAATGTCTTCAAGAAAGAAAAACTCTGTCCATTATTATTTTGTGAATTGTACACAGTTGTAGAATGCTTTCTAGTTTTTTTTTGTCAAAATCATCTTGTAGGGAATTGAGCAAATAAATATTCTTCAAAGTTTTCAAACAGATGAGGTGCTACTTCCAAAAATGTACCCGGTAGGAGTTCCCTATAAACGAACGCCTTCCTCGTGCACAAGCCTTGTCAGTGATGGCTGAGGACCAAGTAATCATGGAGACAGCAAAGAGCCATAAAAGAAGATTTCCTGGCAAAATAATTTGCTGTCTTTTGTTTTATGTTTAATTCGATAGGCTTCCCTTCATTGTTCTTGTAAACTTACTTTGTTGTTTTTGATATATTTTTTTAAATTAAATAGAATTTTCTATGCGTATTTTGTAGGTAGGATGTTGGTTCTCAAGACGCTCAGTGAAAAAAGAGTTCTGTGGTCAAGTACCTCTGGGAAACACTACAGCTCCCTTCTCGGTAATCACAGTGCACATTAGCATATGAGGCGCTCAGGGAAGCCCTGCTGGAAAGAAGAAACTAAAATAATTTTATACAGCCTTCAGAGTTTCCCTTCCTTATTAGTTTGGGGGCCCTTTCTTTTCCATGTTACATTTGACTGTCCCATAAAATTATTTTTAAATTGAATACCCTGGATATTTTGGGCAAATTAAAGTTTTATACATGGAATTTGGGTTTAAATAAGCCATGATACTATTTAGAAAATGTAGAATTTGACTCTTTCTAATGTGAGTAGTACCCTCTTCCATATTTTTAAAAATGTAATCTATGTGATCTTACGTTCATTTTTCTTTCATGGTGCTATTGTAGTATATGGTTTGCCTGTATATGGATGATAGCCTTCTAAAAATCTCTTTAATCATCATTCTAAAAAAGTTGGAAGCAGAATTTCTTTTATAGAGAGAACTGTACTTTTGAAACAATCTACCTGGAGAAGTCATGTTCCCTCTTTATTTTTCCCTAAAATCCCTCTAGCTACAGAATTAAATTGATCATAATCCTTAGTTCATGACACACTTGTATCATTGGAATATGCAAAGCCTCCCTTTTACTTATTTGTTTATAATAATGTAATGAGCATCTAGAATCCTGCTGTCAAATACAAAAGCTGGGACCTTAACAGTAAAGTGACATCTAACTATATGTGCCCTCCACAGTCCCATCTTTCTGCTTCCTTCTACCTGGGTACCATCATCCTGGATTCGGAGTTCATCATTCCTTTGCTTTTCTTTCTATTTAGTTTTCTTGCATCTATGTGTTTTCATGTAAATCATTAAAAATATTTAGCTGTTTTTCAGTTTATAAAATGGCTATATCCCGCACTATGTAATCTTTTGGAACTTAACTTTTCTCACTTAGTGTTACAGTTGTCCTTCAGTGTCTGCAGGGGATTTGTTTCAGGACCTTTGAAGATACAAAATCCAAGAATGCTTAAGTCCCTTACATGAAGTCGATTGTATCTGCATATAACCTATGCATATTCTCCTGTATCCTTTAAATCATCTCTAGTTTACTTATAAAACATAATACAATGGAAATGCTATATAAATCATTGTTATACTCTATTTTTTATTTGTATATATTTTTTATTGTTATATTGTTGCTTTCCAGAATATCTTTGATTGGAGGTTGGTTGAATTGACAGATATGGAACCCAGGGATGTGAAGGCTGCCTGTACAATAGATTGTTACCTTTCAGTCACGTTGCTGCATATTGTTTTAGTTCATTTGTTTTGACTGCTGAATAATATTCTGTTGGTTAATGGACCACAGTTTATTCATTTGCTGTCCTGTTTATGGGTATCGTGATTGTTCCTAGGATTTCACTGTGTGAACGTGATGTTGTGAATATTTTTGTACATGTCTCCTGTTGTACTTCAACAATAACTTCTTGTGGCATATATCTAAGAGTGGAATGCCATTGCCGGAGTGAAAATATTCTAGGAGATAATATCAAAACATTTCCTCAAAGGTTGCACTAATTTATATGCCTACCAGCAGCATGTAAAAGATCCTGTGGATCAACATCTCTCCAACTTAGTATTGTCAGACTTCAATATTTTTGTCTATTGAATCATTTGAGGTGATATCTCATTGTGGACTTGACTTACATTTTCCTAATCACTACTGATTGTGATTAGTGCTCTCTCTCTCTCTTTCTTTCTTTCGACAGTGTCTTGCAGTCTCGCAGGCTGGAGCACAGTGGTACAATAATAGCACTTTACAGCCTGGAACTCCCAGGCTAAAGGATTCTCCTGCCTCAGCCTCCCAAGTTAGCTAGGACTACAGGCATGCACTCCCATGCATGGCTAACTTTTTCTCTCCCTCCTTCCCTTCCTCCTTCCTTCTTCCCTCCCTCTCCCCTTCCCTCCACTTGACTCCCTTCCCCTCCACTCTCCTCTACTCCCCTCCGCCCCACCTCCCGCCACTTCACTCCCCTCCCCTCCACTCCCCTTCCCTTCTTTCTTCAAAGCCTCTCTTTGTTGCCCGGGCTGGTCTTCAACTCCTGATTTCAAGTGATCCCCTACCTCATTCTCCTAAAGTGCTGAGATTACAGGTGTGAGCCACTGAAACTGGCTAGCTTTTCTTTTTATATTGGCCATATTTGTTTCCTCTCCTATTACGTGCCTGTTTGTGTCTAGTTTCCATTTTGCTATTGTGTTTTTTGTATTTTTTTATTAATGTATAGTTTTTTATATAATTTAAAAATAATCTGCTCGTTCATTCTTTTATTCAAGTATTCATTTAATAATTATTGATTAGGCCATGTGCTAGGGACCCGTAGTGCATAGGTACAGACTCTGTATTCCAGGGCTCATTTTCTAGTACAGACAAATAAATAATTACAACATAATATGCAGAATCTCTGTCCAAGGGACCCTGGGAAACTGAGGGAGATGCCTAACTCTGTTTGAAGGCAATCCTATTTAAGGCTGAATTATATTGCATGGTTTATGTATACCACATTTCAAAATTTATTTGTCAGTGGATATTTGTGTTGTTTCCACTTACTGGCTTTTCTAAATTATGAGACTGTGTACATTCCTGTACAAACATCTTTTCCAGTTCTTATTCCCAATTCTTTTGGGCATATACCCAGAAGTGGAATTGCTGGGTCCTATGGTAATTCTGTGTTTAATTTTTTGAGGGAGTGCCATACTGTTTTCCACAGTGGCTGCACCATTTTACATTCCCATCAGCGATGCACAATTTCTCCACACCCTCCCCAACACTTGTAGTTTTCTGTCGTTGTTGTTGTTGTCATAATAGCTATCCTAATGGGGAGACGTGGTAACTCATTGTGGTTTTGATTTGCATTTTTCCAGTTGATTAATGATGTTGAGCATCATTTCATGTGTCTCAAGACTCTTGAAAATCTCCTGAAAATTATGGGTTTCTGGATAGAAAAATATAGATATGTTCACCATATTTTGCATAACAGCTAAGGGGAAGGCATCACAAGCCCCTGAAGCCCACACGGGAACAACTGACCTAGGTTTCAAGCCCTTCTTCTGGAAGGAACACTGTGGTTAGGTCAGTCTCCCTAAGCCGTTGCTATAAAGAGAATGAACTGCATGGTTTTAACTTTTGTTAAGATGTATGAGAAATTGACCATTCTAGATTGAAATATAAGTCTTTTGACACAGGAGCTTTTGTTCTTCATGATGTAGTTTTTTGGGTGAGAGACAAGAGAAGGAAGGGAAGACAGTCCTGGGAAAATGAACAGGACTCAGTTCAATAGAAGTTTGTCTAAACAACAGAGCAGGGCAAACGTTTGGTATTTTAGGATGAACTCTTGTAAGGAGGTGAGAGTCGGCTGCCTTTTCTCAAACCGAGAGCTCAAGCCATACTGGGAAAGGGCGAGTCATATGTGAATTCTTCTAAGGAAAGGTCCAAACAAGGTCTAAGGCTTAGAATGTCTAAGCTGAGTGAGGAAAGTGTGGGTAGCCTGATAGCAGAGATGGGAAGTCCAGGCAAAGAAGACTGGAGATTCAGGGCCAAGCAGCTAATAAGTAAGTCACGGATGAGATCCGGAAGGACTGGAGCAAGGGAGAATACTCCTCCTCTCTAGGATCAATCTGTTAACCCTAGTGTGTGAGACAAAAAATCTTTTCTTCAGTAGTAACAGAAACGTGATTTGGGAAGGCCTTGGTGATTGCAGGAGCTGATCATCTGGGGAGGTGGTTCTCCACCTTGGGTGCTCATTATAATCACCTGAGGCGCTTTGCAAATCCCTGTGGCTCAGACAAGCTCCAGACTCATTAAATCAGAATCTCTGTGGAGGGAGGTGGGAACCAGGCATTAGTATTTTCTAAAGCTCTCCAGGTGACTCTAAAATGCAGCCAAAGTGAGAACCTCTGATTTAGGGACAGGCAGTCAGATAGTTATTATACAATCCTAATTGGTTCTCAAATAATTTTGAACCTGGTCGAAACCAGGCTACTGTGTCGAATCATTTCTTCCATCTCCCTCCACTCATTCAGGGGAAGGCTTTCTTGGCCTACTTGCCAAAAGTGCCTACACTGAGCCAGTGCTTTTCAAATTTTTATGTGCAGACAAAGCACCTGTGAGTTATAATGTAGTAGGTCCAGCCTGAGAATTGGCATTTCTCACAAGCTCTCAGGTGATGCTGCTGCTGCTGCTGCTGCTGGGCCATACTATGAGTAGCAGCATACTAGGCTCATAACCATTGAGTTGATTTTACTTATTGTTTTATTCATCAGATTATTGAAAGGTGCAAGATACTGTGCTGCTTAGGTACTGGGTATGTGGTTGTGGACACAAAAGAGACATCCCTTGCCCTCAAGGATCATAAAATCTAGGAGAAAAGGCAATGAACCCATTATTTCACTGAAAAATTACCTAAATACAATTAAAGTAAGGGCCACAAAGGAAAAATGTAGGCTGTTATGAAATCCTGTGATAGGGAGCCTTGATCTAGTTAGTAGGACATGGTTAGGACTCATGGGATAAAGAAAGCCCCAAGAGACCCATGTTATGTTCGGATGTTCACTCTGGCTGTGGGAACCTATTGACTTCTTCCAGTTGCACTGGTTATATTTAGTATACTGACCCTTCTTTCCTGCTGTACATTTTCCCATGGTGGCCTCAGCCATTCCTTGGCTTTCTTTATTTACCCAATCTCAACTTCTGCCTCTCCTCTGAGCTCTAGGTTCAGGTTTCTAATTATTGAGGCATGTCTCCAACTAGTAGACATGCCAGCATCTAAAACCCAAAATATTCTGGGAACTCTTCACGTTCTTCACTAAACCAGCACTTCTTCAATATTTCTGACAATGTCATCACCGTTCTTTAAGCCAATGAGGCAAAATTCAACATTTTCTTTTCTTTCTTTCTTTTTTTTTTGAGTAGGAGTCTCACTCTGTTGCCCAGGCTGGAGTGCAATGGTGTGATCTCTGCTCACTGCAACCTCTCGGGTTCAAGTGATTCTCCTGCCTCAGCCTCCTGATTAGCTGGGATTACAGGTGTGTGCCACCATTCTCAGCTAATTTTTGTATTTTTAGTAGAAACAGGGTTTTGCCATGTTGGCCAGTCTGGTCTTGAACTCCTGACCTCAGGTGACGCACCCCCCCCTTGGCCTCCCAAAGTGCTGGGATTACAGACGTGAGCCACGGTGCCCAGTCAACATATTCTTTTAACTACATTACTATTGTTGGCCCAAGGATACAGCACTTATTTTTCATATGGGGTCTGAAATAGGGGTATATTGCATTGGCTTGATTCACAGGTGACCTAAGTTGAGTAAACAGCCCACTGTAGACACTCAGCATATGTTGTTTACATAAGTGAGGCCTGGGGGGAGGAGGAAAAGACCTGTCACTCATTTTGTCTGTATGTTCTTGCTAGAAATTTTATGTTCCTTAGCTCATTTATTCCTCCCAATAGCTTTCTAGAACTTCATTAAGTGAGGCTTGTAGAGTGTCCAGAGAGCGTGTGATAGCCGCATATAAACTTAGTGTTTTTTTTTTCCAGTTTCTGAGAACATCATGTTCTTTTGCTAGGCTTCATACCTTGTACATGGTAAAGTGATCTCTAAACTCTTATTATTATAATTATGTTTGAAAAATAAAAGCTCTCTCAAATATTAGCTATGAATGTTTTTTCCTCAATTTTGGAAAATATATTAATAAATTCTATCTGATTAAATGAAACTTAGTTACTTTAAAACAACTGTGTCTAGCCTGCATCATGTACCCAATACATATGAGTTCCTTTTCATAGATTCAAATATTCTGTTTTGATTTTCTTTGTATTTTCCTGTTTTTTCCCTTTTCATGTTCTACCCTGGGCATTTCCTATTGAACTATCATCTTCTAGATCACCAAGTCTCTCTTCAGCTGGGTCTTTTTGCTGTAACCCATCTATAACATTCTTAATTTCTTCTGTTACATTGTATTTTTCAGTGCTAGAATTTTCATCTGATTCATATATATGAATATATATATTTTGGCTCTTTGGTGAAATTATCTTGTCACCTATTTCTTAAACATGTTAATCAATTATTTTAAAGTCTATGCCTGATAATGCAATATCTGGATTACTTGTGAGTCTGTTTCTATTGTCTGCTTTTTTCCTATTGGTTCTATGTCTTGGTATGCCTGGTAATTTTTAATTGAATGTTGGGTACTGTAAATAAAAAATGATGGAGGTTCTTGATGGTATATTCTTCCACTGAGGAGTGTTCTTCTTGAGCTTCTGGTAGGCAGTTAAAATTTTTATAATCTCAGTTCAATCTTCCTTACCTAGGTGTAGCCCTTTAGAGGTCCCAAATGAAAGCCCAGATTAGATACCCAGGTCCCTCCATTTTGGTAGGCCCTGAACTCCAATTACTATATCTTCATCAGTGGGGACAGCTCTGCTTGGTTTATCATCCCTCTAGCAGCTGTTTTCTGTTTTGCTTCCCTTCTTTCTGCCTGTGAAATTTACACACCAGTAAATGCCTCAGTGGTGGTGGTGGGGAGAGTGTGCTGAGTGGCTTCTGTGTGTCCTTACTCTGGGAGTTTGGACTTTCAGGTTCTGGTTGTCTTGGTAACTCCTAGATGCGTTCAAAGAGATGTTTATTTTTAAATTTTATCCAGTTTTTAAAATATGCTTGTCTATTATTGCTGGAATGAGAACATGTATTCTTTGCTTTTTAGGCTTTAAAATTTAAGTAATGAGACTTGCTTCTGATTCATCAGAGTGCCCCCAAAACAGGTGTTGGTTAGGTGTGCAGGTGAGAGATTATTGTTTGACTTGCAGTCTAGTCTGCTACCTGCTCATCCCACAAGAACCTTTGATTTTTTCATAACTTTCGCTTTGCATTCTGAGGACGAAACTTGAAAATTAGTGAATTGAATATTATTTATGGTATCAGATATAGAATGGTTGCTTTATTTAGTAGGGAACAGATTTAAATAAATGATAGAGACAATAACTCAGGAGGCTCAGATCCCTATTTTGATCTTCCAGATAGTAAGGAAGAACAGTAATTCTTCTGCAAAAAAAAGCAAGGGCCATGATGATTTCTAGTGGCTTTATCATGCTGATATTTTTGCTGTACTCTGTACTTTTGAGGGGTTGCAAATTTGAAAGATGTGGTAGTGATTTTTTTGAAGTGTTTTTCATGTTATTTTTGATATATATGCATAGATAACGTGTATGTATATAAGCACACACATTGTACACAGCCCCTTGTTTTGTATCCCCTTTTCCCAGAAAAGTATGGAATGCAAAAACCTAAGTTCTCCTCAGTCATAACCTCAGGGAAAGGAAAGAAAATTTAAAGTCAGAAGTTGTTAACCTGAGCAGTTTATGGCTATAAGATTTCATCATCTTACTGCCTTATCTGGTATAGTTACATCTGCCCCAATTTATTTATTTTTCTGCTTCCTTCTCTGCCAGCAATGAACCTGGCACTGGCAGGAGGCCAAGCTGCATTCCTTGTGGTAATTATGAGGGAGGGCCCCAGCTCTTTGGACGTTGGCATGAGTGCTTTCCTTCAAGGGGGGTGAATTTCCCTACTCAGGTTCACTAACTAGCCCATCCATTTGCCCTCTTCCTCCTCTCCACGTTATTCTTGTTGGCAAAAGTGTATGATGTGCTTCCTGTAGAATAAAGTGTAAGATGCATTTTCTGTGTCTAAGATAGAAAGAAAGTGTATGATGTGCTTTCTGTTTCCAAGAAACTTACAGTTTACTTGTGGGGAAAGTCAAATAAACATGAACATTGAAATATCAGTAGAAACAATAAATAGCAACAGAAGTTAATAAAAGACAAAGGGCTAAATGGAATGCACAGAATCTGCTATAGAAGGTAGATGAAGGGAGGACTGAACCGGAGTCATGTGGAATGATTCTGTGGACCTGAGTATTGGGAGTTCTTTTGGATTTAGAGTTGGCAAGAACAGGTGGACATCCTTGGCAGGGAGACTGGAGTGCACAGGGGTGGGGGATTGGGAAGGGGCAAGGTGGGCCAGGGGCTTGAGAATGTCAGTATAAGAGTCTAGGGGCTGGACTCCTGTGGTGGAGAGAGAGCCTCAAATGCCAGTTGCCAGGTTGTGTTTGGCTATTCCATATACAAAGGGGGAACATCTAAGTCTTTGAATGAGGAATATAATAATGATTAATTTAGGAGGTTAAACTGGCAGGATGCAGAAAGAGTTGGAAGGGGAAATATTGTAAGCATGGAGCCTGGGAGGTTTTGCGACAATTCTAGTAAGTGTGGCAAGGGTTGGTGACTGTAGAAGGGAAATGAAGAGGCAGATGAGAGACTAGTTTTGAAAGAGCACTCATGACTTGACTGGCTTTGAGGAAGGCCTATTGGCATTTTACGTAAACGCAAATTATGTGCATTTGAGGTAGTCCAGCATAAAACTATCAACAAAGATATTTTATATGAAACATTTAGAAATAACCCCCAATCCTTTCTTCTCACCTGTGTTAGAGTCATCTGTCATGGCACAGGTTTTCACACTTTGAAAAATTGATTCATTCACACAAAAGGTGATTTTTTCAGTAAGAAAATTTGACTTTTCTGTTGACAATACGCTTTCTAAAGTTAGAGGTACATTCTCATGAAGTAAAAGGCACTGAATGGATATCGTGCTGGCCCCTAGTGAGGAGCTGGGCTGTGCTGCTGTGGCGTTCCTTTGGGTGGTATTCTACTTTCCTGTTAGCATTATCATTGTTTCTGGATCCAGAATGTCTCCTCTGTCACCTAGGTAAATGCCATCAGGAAATGTCAGATCCCACAGGGTGACTGGGTGAGCCACTTACTCCCATGTATTACTAACCTTTATTCCTGATGAGTGTTTCCTGAGAATTATGCTTGAGAAATGCTGCAGGTTTTATTTCCCTCACCGTAAGTCTTCTCTGAAGCTCATAGCACACATTAGCTTATTAATGGCTCTGCAAGTTGGGCAAGTGAACAAACTAGTTCAGTGTTGTTGACTCCAGCTTTTTCTATACATACTTGACCATGGAACGCTATTTTTACATTACACTTACTAACATCTGGGTGGTGAGTTCTGGGGAAAGTAGGGCTGGGAAGTGGAGTTTTTCCCATTTTCCATCTCTGATAGCATCTCTGGTAGTACCCCAGACCCTTAAATGAATGAGCAAATGAATGTTCACGAGGCCCTTGCTCTGTGCTGTCACTATACAAGGTGATTCACATGTATTCTCACATTCAAGCCTCAACAAGCCACTTAGGTAGATTTAAGGAAACAAGGCTTAGATGAGTTAGGACACTTGTCCAAATACACGGTTAGGAAATGACAGGCGGGGTCCAGATCAACTCCAAGTCCAGTGCGGAATGCCATTGCTACCTCCTGGTGAGAATTTTGGGTTCAGTCAATAGAATAGCAGCTGTTTCATCACACAGGTTTCATGCTTTACCACTTAAACAAATCAAAGTGTTTCTGTTAGTAAAATACACCTCCCAGGTCTTCTCAGAGACCATCTAGCCCATTGTGGTCACAAAAGAAGCTTTGAACAAGGTAAATTCGCAGTGATTGGTTTTCAGCCCTTTTCCAGGGAGAGGGTGAGTCCCTGTACTTCCTGATGCTCTCTCTTCCTTTGTGCTGAGCACTGTGGGCTTTCCTGGACCTGCTCAGCCAGGCTTGCCTCCCTGTACTCAGTTTCCCAAGCTGGTGTCCTACCCACCCTCACTGACCTGCAACTGTGTCCTCATGCCCTTCTCAGTGAATGATAGTTCAAAATGGCGAAAGAGGGACTCAGTCTCTGCCGAGCATCTTTGTGTAAGGCTGGATATTGACATGAGAAAATGAAGCAGAGCTGTGCAGATAGTTGCCTGTTTTTCCAGTTGCCTAATGGGTTGTTAGACTCCCTGATAGACCTAGGAATTTATGAGTTGCCTAGAATGTTTCAGTTTCTTTTTCCTGCTTCATCTTTTCAGTACTTGTGCCAGTTTGGCCAGCAGAGCAGAAGGCCAGAGCTATTCTCTGTGCTGTCAAATCTGTTCTGAGCGTATCATCTTGAGGGAGTGCGTGTTATCCATCTTTTATCCTCAATTTCCCCTCACCTGTCTAGAAGCAGGGGGATGCCACTTTCTCCCCCCTAAAATTGGAGCTTTATGAGTTAGAGTTAGCTGTGAGCAGTTTTCCTCTAGCACTGAGGCAGGACTATTAAATTGCATTCTGCTGTTTCCTTCTATGTTCTGTTAGTAACCATCAATTAATTTTAAAGATACAGAAATTAAACAGATGGAGTAAAATGCTCCAACTTGTATAAGATCACATTTTTCAGTCACTTTTATTGCATGTGAAGGCAAAAGAGAATCACCCTAAAATGAAATTCACAGGTTATCTCCAAGTCGTCTTTGAATAATCTAGCCTGCAAATATTGTTATTCATCTGCAATGTGCAAGGCACCATGAAAGATCTTTGACATCAAAATCATCATGCCACATCCTACCAGATTAGCTCGTGTATACTATTCATGAATCCAGACCTTCTGATTGGGACCCTTCTGGGACATCAAAGGTCAGCCTCAGGGTTAGACACACATTGCTGTGCAGAGGATTTGAAGAGCTATCACAAGGCAAGGGGATTTTTGAGGCTGACAATTCAAATCTAGTCTCTGGCAGCAGCATAGTCCCTTAAACAAATGAACAAATAAACGTTTACTAGTCCTCTGCCCTGTGTGCCACTATGCAAGATGATTTACATGTATTCTCTCTTAAATCTCAAAACAACTTTCCGAGAGAGATCTGAGGCAACTGAGGCTCAGATGGGTTAGGGAACTTGTCTAAGCTTATATAGGAAATGGCAGGGTAAGGACTGGAGCCCACATCAACACTAGGTTCAGTGTGTGAGCCCATTGCTCCATCTCTAACGGGAATTTTGGGTTCATTTCAGTAAGTGCAGTGAGGTGAGATCAAGAACCTACTCTGGGCTTTTCTAGATGTGCTCCAGTGGAGAGGGAGCTACAGATGGAGCTGTGGAGCAGCTGGAGTCTGGGGCTGTGCTGCTTAGGTGTTCCCTGAGTGATAGAACCTCTCCTTATTTAAAAAAAACATCTTTTAAATTTGCTGCATCAGTTTCTTCTGGGAAACTGGAAATGGTTATGAGTGCATAACTCCTCTCAGCCAGATTTAATGGTTTCAACACCCTGGATCAGTGTACTTTAAAAAGTACAAATGGCTGGGTCTTATCCGCAGAGTTCCCTAGCCTGGGAATCTCTACTTTTATAAAACTCCAGGGGATTCAAACGTGCATCAGAGTTTGAGAACTAGTGGACCAGCAGCTGCTCCTGCAGGTGTTCTCCCCAACCCCCATCTTAGTTTTCTGAGACCTCCCATTGGTGAGGAGCCACTGGCTGCATGAGTTTTAATTATTTATGACCATGGAGCCTTTACCTGACAATAGCCGGTTTCTAATTCCCATCTCAGCTTTGAATTCAGGCATTTCCCTCCCCTCCAGTTTAATGTTTTTTTTTTTTTTTTTTTTTTTTTTCTCTCTCTCAAATAAAAAAGGATGTTGTTGCTCTTATTTAATTCCATGTTTTCCATGAGGTGGTTCGTGTATTCTTATCAATGACTTTTAAAAGGTCCAATTATTTGGTTTTAAGTTTCTCCTCCACAAGTGATAGCCTCATGAATAAGAGATGACTCCTTTTTCTAACCAGACATTTCCCTGCTGCCCTTGTACTCTGTCATTTGACTTTGACGTTTTCGACAATTCAAATTCTCCATGGCCCTTGACCTGTAGGTATACCATCTAACGACTGTCTACGAAGCATCTGGCTTTCTTAGAAGTGGCTTTGTCAGGTTTTGAGTCAATCCCTACTGGATTGATTCTGGCACAGTTGAGCTCTGTTAGCATGACCTGAATAGTAGTGAACCCTCAGCAGTGAACTGCTACTTACCATCATGGTGATGAGATTTAATTTTTGTTTACCTCTGTCATTGCTTTAGGTGGCTTTATTTGCTTGGTGATGGATTGTCTCCAGCCAGTGTAAGTCTTCATCCCTGCTCTCATCCATATCTTGCTGTATTTTAGTTTAACCTCCTTTGAATGCTTTGCTGTGTAGTCAGGCAGTTGTAGAACATATTGGGGCAGCATATCTGGATTAGCTTTCATGGTAGCTGCCTCCCAGCTCTGAGCATTCCAGTATTGATCCCTTTTATCTGACTGGAATGTTTGGATACACTCATTTAGTCATCATGCTGTCAGGGTTTCAAGGTGGAGCTGGAAGTCAAAGCCACAGCTATGATATGGCTAGTTGGCTGCTGTCATGGGCTTGGCCCCAAAGAGGAGCCTCCCTGCTCCTCTCCACTCTCCTCCAGATTCCATATTGCCAGGGCTGTCTAGTCCTCACCTTCTCCCATAGCTGGGCGAAGGCTTATGGTGATAAAATGCTGATTTTTCCTTTCTGTTAATTGCCATAAAGTTTCCACAGACAAGTTTACTAATCCTGCTATTGGGAAGGATGGGAGCAACTTACCAAGCCTCAAATTTTCTGAGGAATCTGGGACAGTAGCGATTTGCATAGCTGGTGACAGAGCTGAGAACTAAATCCAGCAGGACTTGACTTGTCTAGGCCATAAGCCTAATTAATTCCTCATGGTTAATAAAGAGAAAAAATGAACCTTTTAGGAATCTGCAGTTTTGTCTGACTTGATTGACCTCACTGTACTGTTCTTTGTGGTCATATGCTTCCAGAGCCATTTGGTTCTGAATTCTGCCCACCTGAAACTCCTGGCTTCATTATTTCTCTCCATATAGCAGGGACTCAGTTAACATAATTAGAAAATGCAGCTTCCAGTGGTTGTTATGGTTTTGGTGGGTGATATTCCTAGAAAAGACATATAAATAGAATGACTTAAGTCAAATCTATTCTTTTATACAGATCAAGTTTTTAAGAAAGGACTGGTTTCTGACCTTGGATCTATCTTTCAATTTTTTATAGAAATGATTTCAAATGAATAGAAAACCTGTAATGTAATTTCTTATAGAATCGATTCAATCAACTTATATATCCATATTTAATCAACTGGACTTAGCTCTATGCAATGCCATTGTAGCCTGTTGTCTAACAAGATACGTTACTGACAGTGGACTCATTTTTTGGGTGATGTCTTTATTCCCGCTGATTTTTTTTAAAGAATTATCCTAAGAGTTGCTGGGAATGAGGCCTAAGTAGGATCCATCCTTGTCTAATGTCTGATAGAGAAACAGAAAAGCTTGCGTCTTAATATCCAGCAGGTTCTTGAACAATTAAAAGTATCTCATGTTTGTGACTCCTTTAAAAAACCATCAAACTATTTACTGTGACAGAAATTAGGAAATAGGAATTTGGTGGCAGCAAGATCTCTATGGGTAAACAATGCAGTATTCAAACTGCGGCAAGCTTGGATTGGAGCCTTAGGGCTCCCAGAGACAGAAGACGAGATGGTGGTATTCTAAGGCACTAGAGGATCACGGCACCTCAAATCCCTTCTGTCTTGGCAAGGACAAAGAGGCCTGCTTGTGCAGCTTTCAAAGGTATGTGTCAGTCAGCTAAAATGTAATCAACTCAGGTACACTTTTATTTAACATAATGCATATCGTGGGCTACCATGCAATGTTTTGCATTCTTTTCACTGAAACAAATTAGAAGGAGATGTGAACCTCAGGAGGGTCTCTTTTGTAGAGCTTCTGACCCGTATCTTAGAGGAGCCTTTTAGTTCCACTTAATGGCTTTTTAAGAAACCAAACCAGAGCTCTCTGTTTTATTATCTTTCCCCTTAGAGGAACATTTCTCTAAATTCCTTTGGTAATAATGGTTCTGAAGGTGGTTCCTTTCCTGACCAATGCACAGGCAACACGCTCTCCGCCCCTGGGCTTCCTGCTAAGGTCAAGATCAAGATGTAATTATTTAAAATTGGCCAGGCAACATATTTTGGTTTGGGTCACACCTGGAATTTTCTCCATAATTTGTACGAGAAATCCTTTTTGCCATGAATGCTTTATTTTCTGTCATCTGCATGGCAAATAGTTTGGTGCTTTCCCAAAGGATTAACAAATTTGAAATTCTTTTGATTGTTTAAGAGTCTGCTCAATATTAAGATGCAAGGCTAACAGTTCCTCTGTCAGACCTAGGTCTGGGTATCTGTTACTTATTTGCAGTGAGGGAAAAGATAGGTGGAGCCTTGCCTGTCAATGTGCAATGTGATATTTCTAGTTCCTCTTGTTTATTTAGGCAGAACCAGCATCTTTTGGGGTGGTCCAGATTCTACTATTTTAAACATTCTCCCAGACATTCACCGTCTCTGTCTTACTGAGCAACTGGACATTTTGTAGTTAACCTCCCACACATGACCTGTACACAGGTGCACCTGCGAAGGTAGAGAGATGTTGGGGTTTCCGCATTCTAAACTGCTCACAGGGAATCACAGTTGAAGTTCAACATGGCAGAGGTCTGTTTTGAAATGATTCACCTCCAGGCACTTTTTCAAGCTCTCATTGTTTGGCTGCACCAATTGGCACACAGTTCCTTCACGTCTTTTCTAGGGTACCTAGGAAGGTGGCTCTGGGAGAGTGACTCAGTGGAATGAAACATTTGTTAGGCAAACACTCAGCACACGGCGTTTAAACTTGCTATTTTTCCTGATCAACATATTGAGATTCCTTTCTCAGAAATGTGTAGCATAAAAGGCGCAACTGAAACTCAGGACTTTGGGCTCAGGAAGATTGTGAAACTCAGCTTCCTAGCCTTTCTGTTTGCAATAGGAATTTGAAACCAAACAGTTTTCCCACCCTGGTAGGCAGTCTTTATTATCAAAATAAGAACATCATGTCTTTTTGAGGGATTTTCCCTAAACCAAAGTGCAAATTCTTAAAGAAGTAAAATGCAGGAAAACCAAACGCACCTCTACTGATCACGGTAATTTCCTAGACAGGTGTTCTGCTTCCCTTGGGGATCCCTCGGTAATTATAGAGAAGGACACTAAGGGCCAGATTGAATTCCAGAGTCCCGATAGCAATGCTTGTCTTCTCTTATTTTGTTCCTTTTTGTTTTCCCCTTGGACTGGATGCTCATGGTGCTCATGTTATGGGGTATTGATGAACCCAGGTGCTGCAGGAAGCAAGACTGTCGGTGGATGTGAAAGGAGATGAGGAAATTCCAAGTGGTAACTATTTCTTGTTGAAAGTCCCAGAATGGTCTAGGTAGATGGGTTCTTACAGGCACTTCCTGATTTATCTAAAGAACCTAATTGTGAGTTTTGTTGTTGATCAGTTTAAAGCTCATGATTAAGACTTTTTCAAATTAAAAAGTTTTTTAAATGAGTTGAAAACAGCTCCAATAGACTAGATGAAAAATAAACAATAGTTTCTAGTACATTCTTCCCTATCATCTGCTGACTTTAAAGCTGAGAGATATAATTTCAGTCCAGCAGAGGTAGCTGGCTGGCAGGGTGTATCTTGCATACAGGTCCCATCGTTAGGTTCTTATATGAGTTTTATATCACCTTTATTTCTGTGAGTTATGTGCAGATTTGCCCTCTCCAAGGAATTCAGGCATGTAGAGAATGTAAATTGTACAGAAATCTGGAAAAACAAAAAACAAAGGAAAATCAAGCAAAAAGGCCTGATGTTTTCTGTACTTTGGAGAAGGATTTGTGTGGAATCTGTGTTGGAGAAGGAGAACCAAGGAAGGAAGGAAGGGGGACTGAAGTTTTGTTATTTATTTATTTATTGAAAAGAGACGGGGTCTCATTATGTTGAACCAGGCTGGTCTCAAACTCTTGGGCTCAAGTGATCCTCTTGCCTCGGCCTCCCAAAGTGCTGGGATTACAGGCATGAGCCACTGCACCCAGCTGGGACTGGAATTCTGGGAAGAGCATTGGGACAGGAGTCAGGACATGGCTGTTATGGACTTGTTATGCACTCCTGGGCTTATGACAGTTTCCTCATCTGTGAAATGTGGTTCATTTCTGTCTTGCCCTGTGAACCTCACATGTTGTTAATGAGACCGAATGGATCCCTAGGGGCTGCTAGTTCCATCTTGAAGGAACCTCATTAAGCATTTTTTTTTTCGAGATGGAGTCTTTCTCTGTCACCAAGGCTGGAGTGCAGTGGTGCAATCATCTTGGCTCATTGCAACCTCCATCTACTAGGTTCAAGCAATTCTCCTGCCTCAGCCTCCTGAGTAGCTGGGATTACAGGTGTACACCATCACACCTGTCTAATTTTTTAATAAAAATGGGGTTTTGCCAGGTTGGCCAGGGTGGTCTCGCATTCCTGACCTCAGGTGATCTGCCCACCTTGACCTCCCAAAATGCTGGGATTACAGGTGTGAGCCACTGTGCCCGGCCGGGAACCTCATTAATCTTTGACCAAGTGGAAGAGACCCTCTCACAGTGAATGAAAACCCACAACCCAGGAACATGATCTCCACCAGAGAGTTGTAGGTCATTAAATTGCCACTCTGACACAGATCGTGGGTTTCAATCAGATTGTGGTGTGTTTGGGGAGCTTGCTTCAACTTTCTCAGTCTTCCCACTCCAGGAAATGCTAAGCACTGCAATTCTGGACCTTTTGGGTGAGTGAGAGGATTTGCTCTTAGAGCAAAGAGGGGTGATGGTGACCCTTACCCTCCTCCGCCATCTAATGAGATAGAGCATAAGCCAGAACCTAGCTGGCCCCCTTGGGAGAAATTGCTGGTTCCTGAACCAGCAGCTGTGACCAGGGATTTGGGCTTATATCTGGAGGCGACTGCTGGTACCCATAGAGAAAATTTGGAAGGCAATGGGTGGATGAGTCCTGTTTGATCAGGACACTACAGCCTCTGATCAGAACACACTGTTCTTTGCCAGCCTAGATAAAGAAGCTGTTGAATAATTCATGAGGCTTACCGTCAGCATTAACAATGGGAATGCTCCAATATGAAGTTCAAAGAGTGGAGGCTACTCCTGGCAAGGTGATGGCAGGAAGTTTGATGGCCTTTGTTGCCAGTGAATAATGATCATTCATGCAGGAGGTGTGTACAGTTAGAGTTGGGTACTTGGACAGATATGCCAAATATCAGGGAAAAGCTCAGAAATCCTGAAACAAGGAGGGATGGCAGCAGGGCTGGGAGGAACAGGAGGAAGAGGCTTAATCAATTCTTATGAGATATGGTGATCAGGCAGAGGTGTCTACATGTCAGATGACATGTTCTCTCCTTGCCCTGCCTGGCAGAGGGTAAAAATTCAGATGACACACTGGCCATCAATGGGCAAGGGCCCAATTTCTTTATGGGGTGGTGGCAGGTAAGCATTCAACTAGAGGTGAGCTGCTTTGTGAATAATGTTGAGCTTATTCTGAATGGGGAGTGGGGAGAGCACTTTCTTTCTAGGCTGGAATAGATCTCCTTGGCAAGAGCAAAATGGTTGCTATTATTATTATTGATATGGTTTGCCTGTGTCCCCACCCAAATCTCATATTGAATTGTAGTTCCCATAATCCCCATGTGTCATGAAAGGGACCTGGTGGGAGGTAATTGAATCATAGGAGAGTTACCCCCATGCTGCTGTTCTCATGATAGTGAGTGAGTTCTAATGAGATCTGATGATTTAATGAGGGGCTTTCCCCCCTTTTACTAATTCTTCTCCTTTCTGCTGCAATGTGAAGAAGGAAGTGTTTGCTTCCCCTTCTGCCATGATTGCAAGTTTCCTGAGGTCTCCCCAGTCCAGTGGAACCATGAATCAATTAAACCTCTTTCCTTTATAAATTACCCAGTCTCACATATGTCTTTTTTAGTAGCATGAGAATAGACTAATACAATCATTATTGTAATTATTACTTTGAGAGACAGGGAGAAACTACTTTATTGTTTCACCAAGAAGGAATCCTGAATATTTCAGTGTGTAGCATTAACAACTCCTTGAGCAAGATGGAAAAGTCCTCAAAGCAAAATGCTTGCTGACTGACTCTGAGTTTCCCCATTCTGATCTCAATTATTTTCCTTCCCTTTGCTATCAGAGAATCCCCAGAATATTATGGTGCCATTTTTACATCCTTCTCACACAATCTAGCAAGATTAGGGTATTTCTGTGGCTCAGCAACCACCAAGCAGACATGACCTTGTGTTTGGATTATATGATACTGAGAGACTATTATTATTTTGGGGATAATATCTTTTAATAAGTTAATTTTATGGCCACAAATGCTGAAGTAGTGTTTTTCCCTATTGAGAAAAAACAAAAATTATCATCCCTGTTTCTGCAACATAGGTGTGCCAGCATAGTTCATTGAGATATTAATGATGTAGTCTTCTTTTATTCCCTATTGTCCTCTCTGATCTGATTAGGGAGGCAGAAAAAATTGCTGGAAGACGGCAGCTCTTCCTTTCTTCTGTAAAAGGTGAAGCTCTGCAGAGATGTCCCCAAGTGTTTCTGATGGATGGAAATAAGAGCCTTTGAGATGCAGAGGGGAGTAATGGGAGGGAGATTCTAGGAACCTGGAAAACAGTTACCATGGAAACAATGTGCTAGGGATGTGGTGGTACCATGGAGGAGATGGCACCATGTTCATTCTGTTTAGGATGCATCTAGGAATATGGACTCCCAGCCTTGCCACAGAGCATGAGACCCTAGAGGCATCAGAACCACTGGACCTAATGCCGGCTAGGAAAATGGACATCTTAACTGTAATCACTGAGAACCAGAGGATAAGCCCCCAGGGGCTTCCTTGATGCATAGATGCTTTAGAGACCCCAGGACCTTGGCATAACCTTGGCCAGGGTACACGGCGTGTATATGCATCAGTAATACCCAAGATCAAATTTTCTTCTAGTCCAGTGGTATGGGGGACGAGAGCCAGGTTTATATGGCAAAAATGAGAACTGTTATATTTCTTACATATCTGAGTTTATCTGGTAAGTAGTCATGGATAGGCTTATGGTTCACCTAATCTAACTTCCTTATTTCACAAATGAAAACAGAGAAACCCAGAACTGTGTAACTTTTTGAGGTTTCTCAACTTCTCCAAGTCTCTTATTCAGGCTCTGTAAAATGAAGCGAATTAGCTAATAGCATTCCTAAGAGAATCATTTGAGAAATTGCTGCTGGGCACTGTGGCTTACTCCTATAATCCCAGCACTTTGGGAGGCTGAGGTGGTTGAATCACTTGAGGTCAGAAGTTTGAGACCAGCCTGTCCAACATGGTGAAACCCTTCTCTACTAAAAATACAAGAATTAGTCATGCCTGATGGCAGGTACCTATAATCCCAGTTACTCAGGAGGCTGAGGCAGGAGGAGAATTGCTTGAACCCTGGAGGCAGAGGTTGCAATGAGCTAAGATTGTACCACTGCACTCCAGCCTGGGTGACAGAGCAAGACTCCATCTAAAAAAAAATTGCTGAAGGAATTAAGATTTTGCCATTTTTAAATGCCTTAAAATTCCCTGAATACCACAAGACCTTTTGATCTGATACTTCCTTTTGGAGCTCCTACCCTACAAACCTGGTGCATCCTTTAGGACTTGGCCAAATGTCATCTTCTGTGGGAAGCCTTTCCTGATACCCTGTGTTCCCCCAAGACTGGCATCCCGGGTTTATCCCATGTGTTAATTTCCCACTGATGCTGTAGCGAATTGCCATAAACTTAGTGGCTTTAAACTTAGTGGGTCTCAGTGAGCTAAAAATCACAGTGTCAGTAGGGCTGTGTTCCTTCTGGAAGCTCTAGGGGAAAACCTCTTTTCCTATCTTTTCCAGCTTCTAGAGGTGACCTGCATTCCTTGGCTTGTGGCCCCTTCCTCCATCTTCAAAGCCAGCATCTTCAAATGTCTCTCTGACTCTGAACTCCTCTGCTTCCTTCTTCCACATCTAAGGACCCTGTGATTACTTTGGGCCCATGCGTATGATCAATGGTAATCGGATTAGTAACCTTAATCCCAGCTGCAACCTTCACTTCTCCCTTGAGCATTCATAAATTCCAGGGATGAGGATGTAGCCATCTTTGGGGCCGCTGCTCTTCCCCCCACCCTATTGGTGCACTTGTCATGCTGTGTGGTAAGTGCCTCTCACTCTGGCTGAGAGCTCTGAGAACTTAGGGGCTGTGTTTGTTTCCTGCTGCCTCCCCAAAATTTGTACAGATGTGTCAAACTAGAAGCTCTAAGATGATGGTGTGATCTGTGTCGTATGATGAATAGATTTAATTAGTTACTAACATTTAAAAATTGGGATACTTTGCTTATATATTTTTAAGTGGAGGAATAAACAAAAAAACTAATAAATAATTACCCATGAAGGGCAAGGGGAAAGCAGGTGGAAAGGATGCAAATTAGTCTTTTCTGAATGTACCTTTTTGGTATATTTGACTTTGAAACCATGTGCATGTTTTACATCATTATAAAACAAAGTGAAGCTAAAATGAGACAAAATAAAAATGGATCCTTATTTCAATGTAAATAAAAAATTTCCATTTTTAAATGAAAATTATGGAACTTGGTGCCACTGGGCACACGACACAAGGGACCTTGGTCCACTTGGCACATTAACCCCCGACACGTTAACTGGCTGAGACCTGTGAGCATTTGCACTAGGATCCTGGCTTGTAATAGGAACCCAGTAAATGTATGTGTTGAATAACTTGATGGTGAACTTAAAGTCTAGGTGATGGGTGGGTTAAATTGGGAGGGGGTTGAGAACAGAAGATGAGCCTGGGGAGGGGATTAGTATTAGATTGGCAGAGGACATCTGGCTGGGTGGCATTAGAGTGCAATGTCAGGAGACACGCTATTTTAGCTGGGATCTTCAAAGCAGAGCCCGAGGAGAAGCTTTATGTGTGGGTGATTTATTTGGGAGGTGATTCTAGGAAGTCAGAGTGAGGGAATGGGGAGACTGTGGCAGGGAAGGAGTAAGGATGCTGTTATAGACTGAATGTGTCCCCACCAAGCTCATACGTTGAAGTCCTGATCCCTCAATGTGGAGCCTCTAAGGAAGTAATTAAAGTGAAATGAGGTTCTGAGGGTGGGTCCCTGCCCAGCGGAATTAATGTCTGCATGAGAAGAAACACCAGAGAGCTTGTCCTCTTTCTCTTTCCCCATGCGCATGCACTGAGGCAAGGCCATGTGAGGCCAGAGTGAGAAAGCAGCTGTCTGCAAGACAACCGAGAGCCCTTGCCAGGCCCCGGTCCTGCCCTTGGACTCCTAGTCTCCAGAACTGTGGGAAATTAAATTTCTGCTTTTTGAGCCACCCAGTCTGTCATATTTTGTTATGGCAGCCTGAGCTGACTAAGACAGATGTATGGTTGAGGTCACTGCTGTGAGCCATGGCAGTTCAACCCAGCTGACTTCTGAGGAGGCTTCAGAATTGTCAGCAGTGAGGCCAGGAGGCCAGGACAGCGTTTGCCATCAGCTTGTCTCCCCTGTTTGTCGGGCGTTGGCTCTGAGAATGTTCATTCTCCTGCACTTGTGAACTGCGCATGTGGACAGGCCCAGGCATCTCTCAGTAGCCTCTGTGGTTTTGGGGACGCCCTTGGGAAGAACTGAGGCTGTGAGGTATATGTAAGATATGATCATCTTGAAGTGAGCTGAAGCCTCTTGGACCACACAATGGTCCACCCAGACATGGCTGAAATTAGGGGTGAGGCTGAGAGCATGTGTGTCACGGTACCAGACATGTCTGCTTGTGGATACCTGCTCCAGGTGGGGAATCAGAGTTCAGGAGGCCCAGAGGTAGGAAGTTGGAAATGAACAAGCCAGCTCCTCGGTGGGACATTAAGGCCAGGTCAAGTGACCAGAGCTCTAGGGAGTATCAGTGGAGTTAACAGCCACACAGGCTCTTAAATGATGGACAAATGGAATCTATTGATTCTCCACAAGGCTCAATTTCAGTTTTTCCTCTTCCTGCCTCTTGCATGATGTCACATGATCTTTTACTGCTGTTACTTACATGAGTAAGATCAACTTCCAGGAGTTTTAATTTTTTTCTTTGTTTGCTCTTTTGGGTGGGACCAGTTAATGAACAATAAAATAACTTGATGACAGGTAGCAGGAAGGTAGCTAAGTATAACAAAATGTCTACAATAATAAACATTTATTAAGCAAATAAATAATTAATTCCTAAGTGGAAAATAGTGCTTGGCCAACTGACAACCTTCTTATTTTAGGTCTTCAGTTTTGTTTCTTCAATGTTTTTTCTGCACCAAGTCCCTTTTTTCATTTAGTGTCTGTTTTTTGGCCGATGGAATTTCTGTATTTGATAAAAATGACCATTATTATGCCTATATCTTGATTTGGATATTTTCTGGTGACTTCCATTTTGCTGGATTTTGAGTTCTACATATGATCTTCTTGTTTTCTGAACCTCCTTGCTTTTCATTCCTGTAGGTGTACACCTCTACAGGGCGTCCTTAGGACCAGTTGCCCCATCACAGGCATTGTAGCTGATGATGTGAAAGCTCATTAGTGGAGGGTTTCTCTTGGCTTAATGGTAGATGTGATTAGATGTGCAATAACCACTTCCATTGCAAGGATCTTAAGCTTAGTGAGTTTCTTGTCCCATTGATTTTAATCCTCATCGACCTTATTGACACTGGATTTCAGATTGTTTTGTCTCATCCCTCTCAGTCACGGTATGTGATCAAACAGATATGCCTGTCCGCGGACCCTGGCCAGATCCTGAGGTTACAGTGCCTTTACTTAATGCTTGTAGAAATCTCTGTTCTTTGGCTTCAGTGTTTATTGACCACCCTCAGGCTATAGCCTTGTGCCCGGCAAATGCATGTTAGAATGAAGGCAAGTGAAGCCTTTTCAGTCTTGGAAAAGCCACTCATCATCTATTAATCAGTAGTACCAGCAGTGTCTTTCAGCTGGGAAGGACCTTAAAACTCTACTTCAACCTTTTCATTTTAATAGACAAGGAGCCAGAGGCCATGGGGCTCAAGCAACTTGACAGCATCCACTTGAGCCAAGCCCTGGTTTAGAATCTGGGTGACCCAGCTCTACCTCCACTGTTATTTATTTATTTTTTTTGAGAGGTAGCTCATTTTATTTTTATTTTTTTATGGTTACTTATTTAATTAATTTTTTCAGCTTTATTGAGGTATACTTAAAGAATAAAAATTGTATGTGTTTGAAGTATACAATGCGATGTTTTGATATATGTATATATAGTGAAATGATTATCGCAATAAAGATGACATACTCATCACCTTACACAGTTACAACTTTTTGTGGTGAGAACACTCAAGCGCAGGTCTTAGGAAATGTCAAGAATACAGTTAGCCCTCCGTATCCATGGGTTCGGCATCTGTGGAATCAACCAACGGTGGGTAAAAAATACTCAGAAAAAAATCACCTCTGTAGTGAACACAAACAGACTTTTTTCATTATTCCCTAAACAATATACAATGTAAATAATATACAATGTAAACAATAATACAATGTAAATATACATAGCATTTACATTGTATTAAGTACTATAAGGAATCTAGAGATGATTTAAAGTCTATGTGAGGATGTCCACAAATTATATGAAAATATCATGCCATTCTGTGTCAGGGACATGAACACTCATGGATCTTGGTATCCACAGGATCCTCCCCCACTGTTGATCTGAAAGAGGGGACAATCACGGGGTCAATAAGGGTGTGTGTGACATTGGGAAGAACCACTTTCTTTTACCCTTAAATTTTCCTTCATCTTCCTTTCTTTTCTTCATCTTTTTTACCAGTTAAGTCTGGGAATGCTATGTAGCCTACATCAGCCACTCATGTATAGTACTGATATTTCCGAGTAGTTGAACTTCAGACCAGCGCTGGGTGGTTCTCTCTATATGCGAGAACCCACCCTGAGTTTTTATAAGGCGTGGATGTGTGTCAACAATCTGAATTAGTTTATATAAGAGGTTGGGCAATATTGTAAATAGATATTTGTCTTTATTATCCAGATGAAACTTATAAACCTCTTTATGGGATAGTGTCATGCCTTGAGTTTTATAGCACCTTCGTTTTAACAAACTCAGTGTTTCATTCTTTAGGCTTCTTATATCTCTTCGCTTATATTTTTTTATTTTTTTGAGACTGGATCTTACTGCATTGCTCAGGTTGCAGTGTGGTGGCATGATCACAGCCCACCGCAGCCTCGACCTTCTGAGTCCAACCAATCCTCCTACCTCAGCCTCTCAAGTAGCTGGGACTACAGGCATATGCCACCATGCCCGGCTAATTTTTGTATTATCTGTAGAGACAATGTCTTGCCATGTTGCCCAGGTTGGTCTCAAACTCCTGAGCTCTGGTGATCCGCCCATCTTGGCCTCCCAAAGTGCTGGGATTACAGGTATAAGCCACTATGCCCTGCCTGTATTGTTTTAAGTTATGCTTATTCCTTTTAAAATTCAGGATTTGTTA
This sequence comes from Cebus imitator, assembly GCF_001604975.1. Lineage (NCBI taxonomy): Eukaryota > Metazoa > Chordata > Mammalia > Primates > Cebidae > Cebus > Cebus imitator. The sequence goes on from NW_016107709.1 coordinate 1,831,211, forward strand.
AGCACTTAAAACAAATTTGTAAATTAAAACCTCATTGAGATACCATTTACCACGTAGTTTGATGAACATAACACATAGAGCATTACAATGGCAAAGGGGGTGGGAAAAAGATACTCTTATAAATGTCTGGTGTGAATTAAATTGTGTAACTTGTATGGAGGACACTTTTGTAATAGCTACCAAAATATGTTATCTCTATCTACCTCTCTCTCTCTGACTCAAGAATCCTATTTCCCGGGGTATGTGTTGTGGATATTCTTGAACATTGTGAAATGTATGCAGGGAGTCTTCCCAGTATGATTTGAAACAACCTCTTCATCAATGGGGCAGGCTAAGTCAAGCATGACACACCTATACAATGGATGTGGCCATTAAAAAGAATAAGGCAGCTCATATGTATCAATATAAAAAGGTCTATAAGCTGTACTATCAAATGAAAATAGCAAGGTGCTACCATTTCCATTAAACAGAGGATAAAAATATTAATATATTCATGGTTGCTTGTCTGTGTGTAATGTTTCTGGATATATACATAAGAAGTTATACTGGTTACCTGTGGGGAGGTTACTGAGTGGCTTGTGGGTGAGAACAGGAGGAGGCTTACATTTCATCGTAAACCTTTTTGTATGTTTTGCAGCATTCAAAAATTCCAATTTAAAGTTTAGTTTAGAAAAATGCCCCCATGTATGCAAGTGATTTCCAAGTTCCCTTCAATATTTTTAATGATTATGGAACACACTGAACTTCTTTTTTATTATTCTAGGTGTGAACTCTGTCTGCTGTCTACATGCACATATGTAATTATATTCAATATTTAAATTTATACTAATTTATATGTCACTTGGGTGGTGAGTAAAAAGGAAAATATATTTTTATCAGCAAACTTGGTAAATTGATGAGGTTTCTGGTGTAGTCAGAGATAATTGCTTATTTCAACCTTCGGTAAGTTTTTAAAAACACCTATTCAAAACACACTTATGTATATATGTATTAGTCCATTTTCATGCCACTGATAAAGACATACACAAGACTGGGAAGAAAAAGAGGTTTAATTTGACTTACAGTTCCACATGGCTGGGGAGGCCTCAGAATCAAGGAGGCAAAAGGCACTTCTTACATGGCAGCAGCAAGAGAAAAGATGAGGAAGAAGCAACAGTGGCAACCCTGATACGCCCATCAGATCTTGTGAGACTTAATTCACTATCATGAAAATAGCATGGGAAAGAATGGCCTCCATGATTCAGTTACCTCCCCCTGGGTCCCTCCCATAACATGTGGGAATTCTGGGGGATACAATTTCAAGTTGAGATTTGGGAGGGGACACAGCCAAATCCTGTCAATATACAATGTAAAAACATATCAAACCATATATTGCTTAGGGATATGTGGCTATGTAGTAAAAGCATAAGGAAATGCACAGACCTAATAGACATTAATTTAGTGGGGTCAAGGTGGGAAGAAATAGGATATGGAATTCAAGAGGGATAGGTACATGATTATTCATTGCATTTTTCTTTATATCTTCTTTCATATTTCAAACATTGCGTAATTAAAAAGTATGTGTTACTAATTTGTTTTCAGGAAATTATAGAGTTCTGTGAAATCATAAAAAGATACAGAAACAATATAAGCGTCAATGATCTGTATTTTCCTTATTTTCTGTCACATCACACCGGTACCTGAAACAGAGCCTGACAGAGGGTAGACCCTAAAAAATATTTGCCAAAATGAATAAACAGGCATAAAAGCCCCACAAGCTTCTGAAGTGGTGGCTGGTGGGTTGTGTGATGTACTCGTGTGCCATCTTGTATAATGGGACACAAAGAGAAGAAGGGGACATATCTGATGATGTCTATAACCTTTCTGATGGGTAAGAAAAAAGAACCTGGGAATTTCTCAATAACCGGAAATAGAGATGAAACATAGATGTGACTGGGTCTATAATAAAATTCAAATGCTACCTGTACTCCAGAATACATCATTTGCAAAAGGCCTTTTCATGGCTCTCAGTAAGACTGGGATTTTGTCTTCATGTGTCATACTCAGTGGCCCCCTTTGTGAATGCTGTATATTTGGTTAAGATGGCTAATGTGGGTATAACTCCTGATTCCTCTTAGCAATGCTGTTGCTGTCTTTTATGTATCTGTGCCCAGCCAAGAGCCAGGTTGTATGGGAGTGACTGGAATGACTGACATTTACTACTGCCCACTGGCAGTAGTAGAATAAATCACCTTTGTTTCTTAGGATAGCCATCAGCCATTCAGTTCCCATATTTGTTTAATATTTAGACATAGAATGAAAGGAGTGTGGGAAAATAATTAACATTGTAATCCTACAATAGCTACAAAAGATGTACTAATACATGTTGACAATAAATGAATAATATGCTATTGTTGTCAGTTACCCCTCAATATTTAGCTAGCTAGAGCAGTGCTGTCCAATAAAATTATAACATGAGCCACATATTAACATTTTCTTGTAGCTACCTTAAGAAATTAAAAGAAACAGGTGGAAATTAATTTGAATTAATCCAACCTAAAACATTTTCATTTCAATACATAACCAATGTTAAAAAATTGTGAATGAGATTTTATATTCTTTTCATCTGGATTAAGTCTTTGAAATTCTGTGCATACTTTATATCCTCAATAGGATGCTAAATTTTCATTAGAAGTACTTGATCTGTATCTAGATTTTATAAAACTTACAGTTGAAAAAGTAGATTCACATATCCAATATCCAAACCATTCCATCATATGTGATAGTGGCTACCCTATTGGACAGGGTAGAGTTAGAACTTATTCACAAATTTCTATGTTCGATTTTTTTAAATGATTCTGACCATCTGTTTGTCAGTATGATTTTTAAGAAATGTAATAAAGATTAGACACATTCTTGCACTTGAGAACTTATAAACTAATACAACAGATGTATATCTTGCATTGCGTGAAGTTAGTTTTTTGAATGAGTGTTTCAGCTGTTTTGATGTGCTTAATTTTGAGAATTCAAATTTAAGATCTGAGATTTAAGGTAATAAAATTTTGGGCCAAGTGTGGTAGCTCATGCCTGTAATCCCAGCACATTGGGAGGTTGAGGCAGGTAGATCATTTGAGGCCAGGAGTTTGAGACCACCCTGACCAACAGAGCGAAACCCCATGTCTACTAAACAATACAAAAATTAACCAGGTGTGGTGGTGCACGCCTGTAATCCCAGCTACTCAGGAGGGTGAGGTACAAGAATCACTTGAACCTGGGAGGCGGAGGCTGCAGTGAGCCAAGATCCCACCACGGCACTCCAGCCTGGGCAACAGAGAAAGACTCTCTCAACAACAACAAAAAATGCAATAAAAATTTAGATAATTCTTTCACAAGTATTCTTAAGCTCAGGTTAAAAGATCTAAGAAGTAATATCTTCCAGTTTTTAGAGAAAAATATAATAACTTTAGAAAAAGAGGAAAGAGTCCATCCACAAATAATCAAGTTGAATTTAAGGAAATATGGAAAATATAAATCCACAGTTTCAAAATCTCAAGCATTAGTTCATAAGTGATCGAGTAATTTAGTTGCTGAACATAAACCAGGAGGATTTGATATTAGGCCAATTAGTTTTTTTTCCTTTGTGCGTCAGATGGTGCTGTGCCGACGCTGTAACAAGGTTTGAGCGAGGCGCGCCTCACATATGGGCTTGAGCATCCAATCATCATGCTTGTGAACTACAAAGGGGTCCAGCCAACTAATTCTGAGTATAGATTTCGTTCCAGATTTTTGACAGCTCCCATTTCACACAGGAGGATATTGGCAGTGTGTACATATGGAGAGTCTGTTGCATCAGAGATTGAGTTAGCTAGAAGAGAACTGCTGCAGGAAGGCCACAGTTATTTGTTCCCCCATTAGCATGGCTGCTGGAAAGTTCTAAGAGCTTTTCTGGGCAAGAAAAGGGGGCAAGGATTGATAGCCCGCCAGTCTCCCTCTGTTGATATCTTGTTAAGAGGAATCAAATCCTGACACTTGGGGTTTTTATAGGAAATGGAATTAGTTCTTCCTCTTAAACTCACAAACAACCAAGAATCCACTGGGGATGCTTGACAGTTATGAATAATTTACAGATGTCTATTATGAACTATTAAATTACTAAATAGTTATTAGTTATAGTAGTTATCAATTGTTAAATTGTTAGATTATTAATAGTTGTTCAATAATTCATAAGCAGTTTTATCTATTAAAGTGAGAGGTAGAGAAGGGACCAAGATTTGGTTTGAGTGCTCTTGACCGAGACTGGTCCTCTGACAAGCTCATTTGGGGTGGGTGAGAGGATAATACTCCTCCCCTCTCACCTGACAGCTCCCACTTCACTTTCTTGGCTGAGCATGCCTTCAACCTGATGTTACAGCACATCCTGTAAGAAGCTAGCCACGGGTAATCCATGAAAAATTCATGCCAGCATTGTTGCCAGGCTGTTTGGCCCCTTGCTAAATTTTAAAGACAGAATGGAAGGGACTAGTCAGTATTTCCACGTGTGTGTGTGTGTGTGTGTGTGTGTGTGTGTGTGTGTGTGT
>NW_016107709.1:1835811-1839285 GCF_001604975.1 Cebus imitator
TGTGTGTGTGTGTGTGTGTGTATGTGTGTCTGCGCAGTGGGGCAGTTTAACATTTCTATTTATTGCTCTTTTTTAAAAAATGTGCCTGTTCCCTATTGCTCTGAAAAGAAGTCAAAAAACTACCTTTTCTAATAAGTACATGTGTGTTATGGAAGATGCAATCTAACCTCTCTTAAGCCTGTACCTCAGCATAATCACTGAAGTAGCATATTTCCCTCCAGTGTTTAAAAACTCTTCATGAAAAATTCCACTGACTTGGCTAAAAAAAAGGTGCATTTTTGTTTTTGTCATAAAAACAAATTGGTCATGATTTAGGGACTCGTGTTTGTTGCTCTTGGGTTGAAGGTAATTTTGCAGTGGATTGCTGATTCCTCAGAGCATCTATACATACTTCACGTCTGGGGACTTATTAAACAACATTCATTAAAGCCTCATTTCCTTCATTTTATCCATTTGGAAAGATTACCCTTCCTCCAATTTGAAATAGCGTCTTTCTCACACTGCTCCGACTTTGAGTTACTCCATCAGTGCAGGCCTTCAGGTGTCTTGGCTGCTGCTCTGCCATTTGATTTGCAACACGGGATTTTTCTAGAGAGTTTAATAGTTTTGTTTCCCTTGCCTAGCTGCTGTGGTCACCCATCAATACCTGCTGCAAGTGACACAGAGACTCTAGCCCTGCCATCTTCCTTGAGTCAGAGCCTTCCCTTTCCAGGGAGCGGAGGGTCTTTGTTCCAGGCTGCCACGTGGGGACTCTACTATTCCAAAGAGGAGGAGGAAGAAGGCTGATATTATGCATTTTGCCTTTCACTGCCTTTTGGGCAACAGTCTTGGAATGAAAACACTAAAAACAGATGTAAAAACTGAGAGTGACAGTTGGGATCTCATTAGCTTAGTAGCTGTGACAATATATCTAGGAAAGAAGTTTGTGGGCATGCAGCTGACTGTATCTGAGAAGCTGGAACTGCATGTGTGTGTGTGTGTGTGTCTGTGTGTGTGCGTGTGTGCGTGTGCACACACACGTACATGCCTGTGCTCCTGGAGGTGGGGCACGCATTTCAGGCTTTGCCATATAATTTTCTTGCTTAAGCTTTAAAAAATACTGTCAGTTGGGTGGCAGCAGGCTTGGTTATTTTTCTTTAAGGGCGCTTCTGTAAATATCTTTAAATTTCAGCTTAGGATTTTTAGAGGGACATTCAATGTGAAGAATAAACAGATTATGGCTTTGCTTTCTTTTTTTAAAAAAAGTTACCAAGGCGTGAAATGCACCCAGTAAACTGCCTCCAGTGCACTCTCTTAATTGAACAGCCAGATCAAGATGAGACTATTTTCATGCACCACAGGGTATGGTGCCTCAATTTGATCATTTTGAAAATACGTGAGTTTCCAGTCTTAACATACTGCCTTTCCTTGCCCTCAGCCCAACTTTCAATTCTTGAATCTTCATAGGAGCTTCTGGGATCAAGTCCATCACTTGGTTATAATTTTCAATCAAGAAACGTGAGTCTAGAGCCGAGATGCCTCTGCACCTGTTTTCACCTGTGGCAAAGCTGAGCTTGGCAAACCATGCAATGCTACAGACATCAGAAGGGCCTGAACAAGGGTGCATCTGTGGCCTGAAAGTTCTCAGAGTGGGAACCAGAGGCCTGGGTTCTGGACTCAGTTTTGTCACTAGCCTGCAGAAACCTCGCTGTGATTTCTGAAGTCCTGTCCTCCAATTTGATGGCATTATGATTCTGGTGAAAATAGGGCTCTTCGTGTAAATATAATAAACCCCATGACCTCAGAGTTCAACCAGGAAGCTTATGTGATTCTAGGACCAGACCAGATGTCCTTCTTCTAAAAGGTATTTTACAGCTGTTCACTGGCCTCATTCTGTCTTCCCGGAGGCAGTGGCCAGGGCCCTCAGCAGACCAGATGGAAGCTTGTAGAGCTGTTCATGAGTTCTGCGTTAGGTTTTCAAAATTGTAAAATGTGGATAATAACATTACTTTCTCCATGTGGCTGTTGATGAGACATACTGGGGTCCGGACTGGTGGGGCAGTCATTTTGATTTGATGGTCCTCTCTTGCCTTCCTTTGTTGTTAAATATTTTGGATGTCATCTCTAGCCCCTGAGAGCTTCCAGTGAATGCTGTTTTCTTTCCTGATCTTCCTGCCCTCTGCAATGGCTCAGCAAGCTGTCAACTCTCAAACACAGCATGTTTCATACGGATAAAACCCCCAAGGCCCATTCAGCTACATCACAGTGAGCTGAGCAAGGCCACAGGCTGAAGGAGGCCTGGGAATTTGAAATGCAGTTGCTGTCTAGGTGTGCTCTGCCTTGACTCCTTCCAACTGTACCAATAAAGCTAAAGGAATTCGAAGAGGAAACTGTTGGTCACTGCCTTCCCCACTGCTGCCAAGGTAATTTGGAATTCATGGAGGCTAGAGGCTTTTGAGGTTTGGATAGCTTAAGTCATCTCAGCAAAAACAGTGAAACTTGAAAATCAGATCTGCTTTCAAGCATTTTTTCCCCCTCTGTGTTCTTAAGGAGGGAAATGGAGAGTGGCTCACAGGCCTTGATTTTCTTGAGTAATTGTTTCTCTTCTAAGATACAGTGGAGCTTTGGAAACTGAGCTGATGCTGACTTGCTACCTGTATTGGCCACACCTGGAAGGCTCCAGATGTACTTCCATTTTCCCTCCCCATCTTGCCAAGGCTACCCACTTGCCTGATGCCACCTGAGGACTTACAGCTGCTCTGCTGAGTTAGGCTCTGCTGCCAAGGAACTGTATTCAACCTTGGTAGTAGGATAGCCATCATGGAATCATGGCTTTCTGATGCCATGATAGGGTTGGAGTGGGCTGTATGTGCTGTTGCTCTTCACTTCTGTGCAGATAGGGCCAGGAATGAGACAATAGGGAGTGGTGGTGACTGTGGCAGAGGTGGGTATGCCCCTCATCGAATATTATAAGATTTTCAAGTATGTAATATACTGTTTCTTGGAGAAGTGTATTTAACAATGCCTATAGGAAGATTAGAAAGGTGTGAAGGATGCAGGGGGGGAAGTAACATTGAAATTGAACTCTCACATACGGAAGAACCAACTTTTAGGTACTCTAAGTAACAAAGAAAAGAAGAGAAGCAAAACAAATCCACATCTGCCATTGTATTTAGTTTGGGGCATGGGGCACTTGAGACTTCCAGTAGAGTCTTAAGAGAAAAAGACACATTTATAGAGCACCTATCATGTGCCAGATAATGCCTGCATTGGCATTTTAATAAATATTGTCTCATTCACTTCTCACAGCAATCCTGTAAAGTCGGTCTCTTACTCCTGTTTTTTAAATCAAGAAACTTGGGCACAATGAGGACTTTTTTTTGTTTGTTTGTTTTGTTTCCCAGGCTGGAGTGCAATGGTGTGATCTCAGCTTACTGCAACCTCCACCTCCCAGGTTCAAGTGATTCTTCTGCTTCAGCCTCCCGAGTAGCTGGG
>NW_016107709.1:1839354-1886442 GCF_001604975.1 Cebus imitator
GACAGGGTTTCACCATATTGGTCAGGCTGGTCTCAAACTCCAAGGACAAATATTTGGGGTTACTCAGCCAGAACATGTTGGTGCTAGGATTTGACACCCTGACTTCTGTCTTTTAGTTCAGGAGCTCCTGCCCTGTGCTGGAAAATCCATTGCTGGATTTTCTGGCCTCTGTGCCCTCTCTGGCCTCCTCCACTGCCAATGGTAACAAGTGCCCTCCCTGGGCCTGTCTGTTTGCTCTGGGCTGACCCTGACCTCCTGAGCTCCAGGCTGTCATTGGTGGCCAGGGTCACTGCCAATTCTGACTGCAGGTCTCCTCACTGTTCCCATGACAGAGCTCACCTGAGCCATCACAGTGCCTTGGTCCTGCGGCTGGCCTGCATCCAGCCTGGCTCCTCCGAAAGGTCTGATTGCCTAGTGAGTCTCCTAGAGGTTTGGATTTATCTCTGGCTAGTGCTGGCCAGGGCCCCTGCCCCAAACAGGGTGACAATGGATGGGAGGGCAGCTTTCCTGTTGTCACTGCAGGAGCTCCTCAAACATGGCGACTTAGAAACGCTGATCTGGCCAGACATGGTGGCTCACATCTGTAATCCCAGCACTTTGGGAGGCCAAGGTGGACGGATCATGAGGTCACGAGTTTGAGACCAGCCTGGCCAACATGGTGAAACCTCATCTCTACTGAAAATACAAAAAAATTGGGTGTGGTGGCAGGCCTTATAATCCCAGCTACTCAGGAGGCTGACATAGAAGAATCATTTGAACTTAGGAGGCAGAGGTTGTAGTGAGCCGAGATTATGCCACTGCACTCCAGCCTGGGCGACAGGGTGAGACTTTGTCTCACACACACACACACACACACACACACACACACACAAACACACACAGAAACCCTGATCTGCTGTCTGTGAGGAGGGCTTCGAGGTTGGTAAGTGGTGGCGGAGGGAGGTGTAATTTGTTGTCGAGAGTTGCATTTTCTTCTCATTTCACATATACTTGATTATAAATAAATTAGAGCATTTAGAATTCATAAATTTAGCACCCCATACTCAAGTGCCCCAGAAACACTTTCATATATGCAGAGTAAAAGAAGAACAATTGGTGTAAAGTACAGGAAACAGACTTTCCTACTTGGCAAATCTTTTCTACTTGGCAAATCTCATCTTTTCTTCAGCATGGACATTGCAGCAGACAGAGGTTTTCATTTTCTACTGTCAGTTACAGTTTTGTTTGGTGATCTGTTAGTTAGGGTTACCCAAAGGCAGACTGTGTGGTATGAAGGCTGCTGGGCTCCGGCAGAAGGCTGCTGGAATCAGATCTGACACACCCCATCCCCTGGCAAGCTGGAGGCTGGGGGCACAGCTGTTCTTTCTTGCTGGTGTGCTCCATACACATGACACGGATGTGGCTCAGGTTGGCCCTAGTGGCCATTTCTAGTGGAAGGGACCTGTGCTTTTATTTTCCCTCTGCCATTGAATAGCTGTGCACTCTTGGACAAGTGACTAACCTCTCTGAGCCGCAGTTCTCATATTTATGGAATAAGGAGAATAATGGAAACATACAGGATCATTCTGAAGATTAAATAAGATATCTGAAAAGAACTCCTTGTGACCAGTGAAATGCTATGAGGTGCTGGCTACTGTACATAGCAAACCCTCACCACAGACACTGGGCTTCGGTTTGGGTGTTTATTCCAAATTGTGAAGTAGGTAGAGTGAGTTTTAGCCTGTTCTCCCTTCTTTTCTTGTATCAAGTAGCCTTTTCTCTTACAAGCTTGCTCGTCTCAGAAAGGTAATTCCTCAAAGTGCAAACACTCCTAATCCTCAAACACCCCTTAAATCTTTCATCAAACTCAATTGTCCTTTCTGTTAGTGTTGATTTTCCTAAATCCACACCTGTGCTTAGCTATGTATGATTAGACAAGATCATAATAAACTTATTTGCAAGGATAAATAGGGAGGCATCCTTCCTAAGTATATTTGCTTTAAATCCTAAGAATAGGAGAAAACCAGTTTTGCTAGATGAATGAATTTAAAATGTGAGCTGTCATGTAGCTGAGACTTGGGTGGGGCAAGGAGAGGCCCCTTCTGGTGCTCTTTGGAGTGTATCTTCTGGATGGCATGTCTCTGGTGTGGCTGGTGTCAGCCAGCAGTGTCTTACTCATTTTTTTTTGTTTTGTTTTGTTTTTTGAGACAGGGTCTGGCTCTGTCACCCAGGCTGGAGTGCAGTGGCGTGATCTTGGCTCACTGCAACCTCCGCCTCCTGGGTTCAAGCACCTACCACCACTCCCAGCTAATTTTTGTATTTTTAGTAGAGATGGGTTTCACAACGTTGGCTGGTCTGGAACTCCTGACTTCAAGTGATCTGCCCTCCCTGGCCTCCCAAAGTGTTGGGATTACAGGCATGAGCCACCGCACCTGGCCTTATTAATTTGTATCTGATAGATTTTATACAGGCTTTGAGTTGGCTAATAGGTAGTGAAGAATAAAGTCTTAAGAAATAATACAAAGTAAGAATAAGGGTAAATATAAAGTAAATGAAATGTTGAGACTATGGGAAAGAGCCGACTACAGGTATTCAGGCTGTATTACTTGGCATAGTTGTTGCAGGACCATGCATTTGGCTTTGAACTTCCTGGAAGCAACTTGAAAATATAACTTACCCACAAGAGAGAAAATTCATCAGTTCCTGTGGAAGACAAGGATTTCTCAGTCTTAACTCCAGCTTGGGGCTGCACAAGAAAATAGGTGATGGAATCAACAGCAGCCTCAACAATGTCTTACAGCAAAAGCAGAAGCACATTTTTAGCCTGTTGTTACTTTTCAGGTTCTTGCTTAAAGCTGAGGGCATAGGACCTCTAGAACCTGATGTTAGAGGTAACCTGGTAGGAGATCACTTTGGGTCAGTGTGATTCAAGGACACAGCATTCTGTGGCCGTTTTGGTTCTGTTTTGGGACAGAGAGAACTAACTTCACTTCTGTGGAGCCAAAGGAAACATGATTTTTGAAGGAAACTCTGAAGATAGCACACAAGCTTTCTATTTTGCCTGGGAAGATTTGAAGAGGAGGAGGCTAAGCTTATTCCTGGCATGAATTTTCCAAGGCAATCTGGGCAGTCCTGACTGTCTGAGATAATTACCAGCCATTACTAGGGATGTGGGAACCAAGCCAGACCTATGTGTAAAAATGGTCACTTTGGGAAAGGGTGGGGTGGGGGAGGAGCTTAGCTTGGCCTGGCTCTGAACCCAGGTTCAGCCCCCATCTCCCGTATGAACAGGTCTCTTGGCTCTGATTCTGGGTCTCCCTGTCTCTCGCTGGGGTAATGCTTGTCATCACAGGCCCACTGTGGCTACAGTTGCCTGCTCACAACGTTGAAAGAACATCATCAGCACTGAGTGTGAACTAGGTTTTTTTTCTGTGCATTAATTGTAGCATTTGAACATATTAAAAAGTAAGCAAAATTAAAAGAAATATAATTTTAGTGACTGAATGGCTCTTGTTTATTCTGGAAACAAATGCAAATATTGACAAAAATTAAAAAGAGTACAATGGTCTCCTTCCATGGTTTTGAAAAATATCTAGAAATAGCTAGTGTTTCCTGCTTGTCAAAAAAACATACTCTCATCAGACACAATACAAAAAAAGTGAAAAATAGTAAGAATCATTCATGATTCCACCATCATACAGTGATATTCACTGTTAACATTTCCTTCCACTATTTCTATATTTATATCTATATATACACATCTAAGGCCATATATATTTTTGTGTTAATATCCATATCTCCATAAATTAATGGGAAGTATGAACATCAAGACATGTCCAGAAGTCTTTTTATGACTACTGGAGATTTTAGGTTTAGAAGGAACATTAAAGCATTTGGAAAAAGGTGGAAATGTGAAGGGAACAGAATGAGATAGGTAATGAGACAGGAAAGGGGGCGATGAAAGGTAGGAAACTGACACCAGTGCGTGCGGACTCTGTGTGAGGGACTGTGCTGAGGTTTCGCCTGCATGCTGTGATTTCTATTACCGTAATAGGTGGGCTGAGAGGGGCAATGTCCTCAGGAGTCAGTGCTCAGGCTCGGGAGTCAGACAGACCCAATTTTACACATTGGCTTTCCTCCCTATTAGTTTAGAACATTATTTTTCTCCTATATAAGATCCATATATCCAGCACTTTGGGAGGCTGAAATGGGTGAAATCACTTGAGTTCAGGAGTGCAAGACCAGCCTGGCCAACATGGTGAAACACTTTTGTACTAAAAATACAAAAATTAGCTGGGTGTAGTGGCGTGCACCTGTAGTCCCAGTTACTTGGGAGGCTGAGGCAGGAGAATTACTTGAGCCCAGGAGGGGGAGGCTGCAGCGAGCCGAGATGGTGCCACTGCGCTCCAGCCTGGCAACAGAGCAAGACTCCGTCTCAAAAAAAAAAAAAAAAAAAAAAGGATCCGTATAAACCACCCTTTGTGTGGTTTTCGTAAGGACTTAAAGATTGAATGTACACAAAGCTGTCATATCTGGCACTAGTAGACTCTCATCAATGGTAGCTGTTATTGTCACTATTATTCCAAATCTAGCAAATTGAGTCTCAGAGAGGGTGATGTGTCTAAGATCACCTAGCTAGTAAGTGGTAATGATAGGATTCGAATTCTGTCAATTTGAAGGATATGTCGGGCTTCAGTGCTCATGTTCTTTATGCTGTGCTAGGGTCAGTGCCAAAGGAAACTGATTATATTTATTCAGTAGTCCAACATATTTCATTTTCTACATCAAATGTCTGTAAAGAAATGGATGCTGGTGCTTTGGAGTTCATACTGACCTTTTTTGGCAGTTTCAAGGAAAGCAAAGCATTCTGTTCTCTATATGTAATGCCAGGTAGAATACATTATCTCCCTTGCTGTTGTGGCGTCTAAAGCTGGTGGCATCTGTAGATGACAACTGAGGAAGGGTTAATGTGTGTTTGGTTTTGCCCAGGAAAATGACAATGAATTTCATGCTTGGGGGTGCTGACTACTATTTAGCAATGAGGCTTTTCTCCCCACTAGATTAGGAAGCAGATGTTTTCTGGTCCATTGAGGAGTTTTAAATGCTGGAAATACTTAAGAGTAATTTTCCAGGGCTGTTGACCTGATTCTTGAATTGTGATCATTCTGGCTGGGATCTAGTGGCCTCGAGCTTTTAATCTGTAGAGAATCTTTTGTGTATTTATCTACTCGGCTCAATGTGACCTTTTAAATCCTTGATTCACAGAGGCATCATTTAGATCCAGGAGCTGAGATTGTTTGTTTTTTCTCCTCTTAAGTCTAAGTAATGTATCAGGATCCTCAGCTGCTGAATTGCCTTGGGATCAGCCTTAGGATCCATTTAGTTGGAATCTGACTTCACAGGCATTCCCACCTCCTTTTCAAGGGTGATATTTTGAAATAACAAAAACAAAATTCACATTATCTAGATTTCGCTGGGTACTTATTCTCTCGGTCAGCATGCGGGATAGGTCATGCTGCGGTAACCAGAACCCCTCACACCTCAGTAGCTGCGTAGAACATTTATTTTCTTGCTCATGCTGTAATGTCCCATGAGGGTCTGTTGGGGCATTCTTTGATTGCAGTCACATAGTGACCCTGGATGATGGAGGCTTTATCTTGCACGCTACCATGACTACCACAGTAGAGGGGAGGGAGTGTGGTGAGTCTCACTGGCTCTTTAAGATTCGTTGGCCGAAACAAGTCTCATGGCCAAGGCCTGCTGCAAATGGAGCTGGAAAGTACAATTCCATCCTGTGCCTGAGGGAGAGGAGAACCAGACTGCAACCCTAATGGCCCCCATACCTCCTGGAGTCAGACTGTGCTAGGTGCCTCATATATACCATCTGCTATCTTTACCCCAATTCTGTAAGCCACAGGCTCCTATTCCCATTTGATAGATGAGAAAATGGATTCAGAGAGTCGGGTGAATTGCCTATGGAAACACAAGGCTTATATTGGAATCTAGTCTGTCTGCTAACAAAATGAAGGTTATACTGCCTTTGATTGCCTACGCTTTCCCTTCCTTCTCCAACTGAACATTTCCCCTGGATAGTAACGTCGACCCTCTTCCTGTGATCAATTTTTATGTGGTGTTGTATATTGCCCTGGAGGCTGGAGGTGACAGTTGCTGATGGCCTCATGGCAGTGGTCCAGCTGGGAGCTGGTCTATTGAATAATGTCTCTAGGGATATGACATGGCGAGCCCAGAGGCCAGAAGTGACAGAAGAAGAATTAGGGATCCACTGGGCCAGTTGGAAACTGGGCCATTACTCTCTTTTGGACATTGGATTGTGGGAACTACCATGTGACTATTCTACAGATCACTGATGTATTGATTACATTTATATTTACAAGGGGAGCTTTGTATTCTATTAATCTAAATGACAGTTTTGTCCAATAATTTCCTTGAACCTGACTTGGATTTCAGAATTAGAGTATCGGTGAAGTGTTCTTCTGACCTTAGAAATGACCCAGTTATAGGGCCACTGGCTACAGAAAAATTGAGTCTGTTTTCCTCTGCTGTTAGAAACCACAGAATTCTCTTGGGTAGCAGTCTGCACCAACAAACTCACTGATGCCCAAGACTACGTCTTCTGGTTTATATAATGGCTATTGTCAGGGAGGTCGTGCCGTCAAGCTAGAAGTGTGTGTTTTGAGACCTTCAGATGGATCTTGAAAAGCAGTTCCCTGCTTGAAAAAAGTTCTGAATATAATGAAATATATTTAATATAGATTATTATTCTATCTAGTCTTTCTACTATTTTCTCCTTATTTTATTTTACAATTGCTAGAGTTATCTTTGTTTACTTACTGCTAACTTACTGTCGCTCACTGGCTAAATATCTTCTGATGGCTTCTCATTGTGCACAGGGAAAGTTTAAATACTTTGGCATGGCATGTAGCTTTTTGTGATTTTGTCTGCATCTACTAATAAAATAATCACCATATGTATCTAATAATGTGTTCAGGATGTTTCTGCACAACAGAGAACCCTTTTTCAACTGCCTGCCAAACAGAAAGTGAGAATTTCTGCTAAGATGGGGTTTTGTCTTTCCTCCCCACTCAGCAATATGCTGTTGCTACATGAAGAAGCCAACTACAAGAAAGATGGCGGACATAGATGGCAGACAGATATTTTGGTGTTCTGTAACCATCCAGTTGGCTGTAACCAATGAAGACTGAATGTTTTCTCTGGCCTGTCGTAAGCCACCAGTAGGCTCCTCAAAGCAAACCAGATGTGAGGGAGAAATGTTCCATGTGGTAACTGAGAGAAAAGGCTCTAGATTCAGTCATTATAGGGAGTGTCCCTCGGCCTTTCGTCCTGGGTTGTTACCATGTTCGTAAGGATGAAGAATTGGAAACCAATGTCCTGACTCTCTCTGGAGCCTGTGTGGGTCCTATCCATTTATGGACATTAAATGTTTTATGGCTTTCATGGCCCAAATAATATTTAACCGTGTTCATCAGGTGTTAAGTCAAAGACAAATTATTTTATGTAGTTTCCCGGGCAGGGTGTGGCCCCCATTTGGTGATGAGCATCAAGATTCTGGGACTCAGAATAGGCACGTCCAGGAGAGCAGTGTCCCCTCATAGATGTCTTTTTAAAGGAAGTTCACATATGTATGGAGGTGCACCTCCTGCAAAAAGGGTGAGGGTTTTCAGGCATCTCCTTCCTTCCTTCCTCCAGAAGGGTTTTCTTTCTCTGGAGAGAGACCTACAGCAGCCATTCACTGTGTGGGAGGAAGGCTATGCTGAGACACAGCACATGGCCCTCTCAGCTGTGGGACACACAGAACACTCACAGCAGGAAAGACTATTTCTACCTATTGCACCCAGAGAGGCTGTTTGGCCTAATTTAGGGGCCGTGCCTTGAGTCAGACCTGATCATACATCTGTGTGGAGAAAATATTCTGTTCGCCGGGTACGGTGGCTCACACCTGTCATCTTAGCACTTTGGGAGGCTGAGGTGAGGTCAGGAGTTTGAGAACAGCCTGTCTGATATGGTGAAAAACCCCGTTTCTACTAAAAATACAAAAATTAGTTGGATGTGGTGGTGGGCACCTGTAATCCTAGCTACTTGGGAGGCTGAGGCAAGAGAATCACTTGAACCTGGGAGGCGGAGGTTGTGGTGAGCCATCATTGTGGCCACTGCACTCCAGCCTGGGTGACAGAGTAAGATTCCATCTCAAAACAAAACAAAACAAACAAAAAACAACAACAAAAAAACTCTTCAGAGACAGGTGGAGTGGGTAGAAAGAAAGAGTGTGTGACTCTCCTTAAGTACCATGTCAAGACCCATTTGGGACATCATCCATAAGTGACAAGTATGATTTTCTCCAAATAGTCGCTAAGTGTTTATTTCAGCAATTTAAAAGCTGGAATTTCTGGGTTCTGTTTCTTTGGAGTAATGTTATATGCACTTCACTACCCCATACTTTGTGGCTTGCTTTGGAAAATACATTTTCTTTTCTTTTTTTGGGGAAAGTCCAATAAGGTATTTCCTTGAGTTAGATCTTTTCTTGGTATGCTTAATAGTAATTTAGCAGAAATTTTTAGCTTTTACTGGCACTTCCAGCCTCCCTGGAAGTCTGCTTATAGCACCAGAACAGCCGGTGTGTGGGAGGGGAGGCTGATTCTGCAAAACGGAGTGTGTTTCCTGCACGTGCCCTTGCATGCCCCCTTCTCTCTTTTCATCCTGCGCTTTCTTTTGTGCTCTTGAGGATCTCCCTGCTTCATTTGCTTAGCTTTGTTCTCTCACTGCCAGTGACACACATGTTCTTCTAAAATGACAAATACCATACAAACTTTATGCCCTGGAGCAAAAAAGAAATGGAGTACTGGGATTAGGAAGGTGCACATGTGTCCCGTCTCTGTTTTCTTTGCATTTTGTTCTACTTCCATGGAAGACCCAAGTCTGTATTTTATAGGCTGAATCTTAACCAGGTCAGAGAATGGTGGAATCTGTTTGGTGTTCGTTGGAAGAAGGGCACTGTGACTGTGGTCCATGATGATGGATTAATGACAACTATGTGAGGCAAATGGAAACTTCCTAGGCTCTGTGGTATTTTGGAACAAATTTTAAAGCTCAGACTTCAGTGCCAGGACAGGGAGATAGGTGGACTAAAAGATGAAGAAAGTTTTAAGGTATAATTTTCTACAAATTAAAAGTATGACTGTCATACAAATATAGAGTGAGCACAAGTCAAAAATTTATTTAACTCATCAGTTAGGGAACTAGCAGGATGGCAAAGCTGGTTTAAAGGAACATAAGATAAGTGTGTATAGTCAATGAAACTAAACAATGCTGGAATAAAATTTGCTGAGACACAACTGAGATATATAAGGACATAGGTGATAAAACCATAAGCGCTGAGTTGCTTACTCTGTAGAACATAAATTATTTGCAGCTTCTACAAGTTAGCATCTAACTTTACAGTCTAGACCTTAAAGATTAGCAAATATTAAGTCAAGCCAAGTTTGCTTCCCAAAAGCATCAGGTGACCCTTATGTGGCTTTGATAGATCAGACTCTGTGTCACCTTGAAAAGGCACCTCATCATCTTTTTGCCTTATTTCCAAATTTTGGATAGCTTTTCTTGACAATGCACAGTGGAACCATTGCAGATGAGGTTGCTGTTGTCAACATCTGAACAGTTTTCTGTTGTCTTGGCTGATGTTTACTCTGAAGACTTATATATTTCAGGGGCATCTGTAGCTTGGGCACTGCCCCCATTTTGCTCTAACTTCTTTCTTTCCAGTGTGGTATGTTGTGACCATTTTCAGGGGGTGATGGCTCCTAGGTAAGCCATCTGGATCGATATTCTTTTTCTGTCTGTCTTGTTTTTTCTTCCCTTGGTCCAGGTTGGAAAACTTCAGCCACAGAGTAAAAATGTATATCTTTAAATGGAATGATTATTTTTGGGATGGCATAATTTAAAAACAAAATTGTATTTTTATCTAGGTCCAGGAAAGAATTTTAAATGAATCCTGTGAAGTAACTGGTTTCAATATAAGAAATGACTCTTTAAGTTTATAAGCAACAACTTTTTTTTCAGATTGAAATATTTCAGTTTATCTCTTTATTGCTTCCTGAAACAGGATTTTCTTTGCTAGTTGATCTCTTATGCATACATACATACACACACACAGACACATACACACACACTCTCTCATTAATTTAAATTTTGCAAAAGAAAAATGTGTGATTAATTTGAACATACTAGATTCTTATTTAGTCAAAAGCTAAATATAGCAAAGCCCTTTGAGCCCTTCGCAAAGCCTGCTGTGCAGACAGTTTTATTTGTCAATGACTTTATTTAATTATGTTTCAGGAGCTATGATTTGAGCCTCAATGTGAGTGAACATCAAATGGTTTTAATGGATTTCCACGGACATTTATTTTTTTTTGGAGCTACCTATCTCAAGGTAGATGCTACAAAATCAGAGTCCAAAATCAGAATCTTAAGAGAGGGATTGCTGGGATGGGGGCAAGGTGAGCTGGAGTAAGAGTGAAGCCAGGGCCATGGGTGGAGGGAATCCGTGTTGTGTGGGGCTGCTAGGGAGGCTTTGATGAACTAGGAATTTCCTGCTTCTGATTCCTGAACTTGTGCACATTCTGGACTCTCCTTTTAAATAATTAATTTATGGGAATTTAACTTTTGTCTCAAGCCAAATTCAGGTTCTAGGGCTTTTTGTGTGGCATAGCCTGATCCAGTTTCTCTGTACTGTGGTCTTAGGACCATGTTAAAGTCACTGGGGCAGAGGGTTGATAGAAAAAGGTATATTCTTGGTTTCTACCTCATATTTACTGAATCAGAATCTGGGGATGGCTGAGGGAATCTCCATTTTAAACAAGCTCCTAAAAAAAAAAATCTCAGTTTTAAATGAAGTCATCCTCAAATCACCAAGATGGATATTGTCTTAATATTAACCCCCCTCACCCCTTAAACCCAAATAAAACCAAAACCAAACAAAAGGTTCTTTCATTACAATCAACATGGCTTCTTGTTAAGCTATCCAAGTTAAAAAAAATTCATACCAAGAAATAAATGATTAAAAGAAAGCCTTTTTGATGGGTGGCTATGGTTTAGGGAAGGACACCACATCTTCTTGGGGCAGCTGTGGTTTAGGAAGGACTCTGCACCTTCTCAATGGTGGCTGTGGTTTAAGGAAGGTCTCTTCCAATCCAGATGATGCCCCAGCGAGGCCAGTGATCAGGGAGTTCTTGATCTGAAACCCTGAGCACTCCCTGCTGGCTTCCTGGTTTGCAGTGGCTTTAGAGCTCACTTTTGAAAGGCACAAACTTTCTCTTAAGCAGGATACCTGATTTCATGAGATCCTCCCTTTTCCAAACTAGGCTGGACCAAAGGATCTGCTGAGTGGGCTTATACATTTGAATTCAGAAGCACAGTTCACACTGTGTTGACTAAGAGGAAATGAAATTGAAGTCCACGTGTGTAGTGGAGTGGTTCCAGTTTCCACATGGGTGGCTGCAGAGCTGGAGAAACACTGAACAAGGAGCACTAAATAAGGGATTCAGGCCCACTGTGGTGGCTCATGCCTGTAATCCCAGCACTTTGGGAGGCTGAGGCAGGCGGGTCACTTGAGCTCAGGAGCTTGAGACCAACCTAGCCAACATGGTGAAACCCTGTCTCTACTGAAAAAATATGAATATTAGCTGGATGTGGTTGATGTGTGCTTGTGGTCAGCTACCAAGGAGGCTGAGGCAGGAGAATCACTTGAATCTAGGAGGCAGAGGCTGTAGTAAGCTGAGATTGTGCCACTGTACTCCAGTCTGGGTGACAGAGTGAGACCTGGGGAATCTAGATGTTGGCATCTTCTGTTAATTATAGTTTCCTCTTTAAAGGGGAGGCCATATATTTCCCATCATGTTACAACACTTCTTTTCTCCTTGCCCTCCACTGGAAACCATAAGAATCCCTAGGCTTTAAGTCTCAGTCATTGGAAGAGGACTGTTGATAAATATGGGCTATGTTTCATTTGGTTTGAGCTAGTTTGCTTTTAAAAGCTTGTTGAAATGACTCAATGATCCAGAAAATCAACTGTTTTACTGCTGGGTAAGCAGGAAGGGATGGTTGAGTTTAGGTTTATTGGGCTTGTGAGTGCCATAGGCCAGGTAGGCTGCTGAGAGCTTCATGTGCCTCTTTTTTAGTGTTGAACATTTGTCCCCATTCATGGTCAAGGAAACCAAGGCTCAGAGAGCCAAGTGACTTTTCCCAGGTGACACAATTAGGAAGGGTCAGGGCCAGGAGGTGAGCTGAAGTTCCACTGTGTCTAACATCATTGCCTTGAAGAACAGGCCACATTATTTTTCTTCTGCCCTGTGGAGACCAGTGGCATGACCTCCTAAAAGTGACCTCAAACTCCATCTGAGGCGCAGAGGACTGAGAGTCCAGTGGTCAAGGTACACCTAGCCAGGAGCAATGTTTATTTGTTAGATTGGGGAGAATTTGATATTTACTAGGCAGATTGCCAAGCCTGTGAGCTTGAGGAAGGAAGTTTATGAAGAAAACTGCCTTCCTGCAGATGTCTTTCAGCCTTGGAACCCCAGACAGGAAGCTGCCTGCTGCAATAAAGAGGAGGTGGTCAAGAGGGAATCTGCAGAATAGAGCAAGATGGAGGCTTTTGACATATGTCCTTTAAGGCAGTTATCCCCAATCCCTGGGCCACAGACCAGTAGGAACCAGGCTGCACAGCCAGAGGTGAGTGGTGGGTAATCAAGCAAAGCTTCATCTGTATTTACAGCCACTCCCTATAGCTGGCATTACTACCTGAGCTCTGCCACCTTGTCAGATCAGTGGTGACATTAGATTCTCATAGCAATGCAGTCCTTATTGTGAACTGTGCATGTGAGGAATCTGGGTTGCATGCTCCTTATGAGAATCTAATGCCTGATGATCTGCCACTGTCTCCCATCACCCTCAGATGGGACTGTCTAGTTTCAGGAAAACAAACTCAGGGCTCCCACTGATTCTACATGGTGGTGAGTTGTAGAATTATTTCATGATGTATTATAATGTAATAGTAATAGAAATAAAGTGCACGATAAATGTAATGTGCTTGAGCCGTCCCCAAACCATCCCCACTTCCACCTTGGTCCTTGGAAAAATTGTCTTCCACGAAACCAGCCCCTGGTGCCAAAAAGGTTGGAGAAGAAACACTTTAAAGAGCTGCTTTAAAGAGTTTGCCTGTGAGGGAAACAAGAGAGGGACAAGGCACAGTTCTATGGGAAGGCCTAATTCCCCTTCCCCTTTTCTTATGGTGTCTTAACCTTCTGCTTCCACTATGATCCCAGAGCATGCAGAATTTTATGATGTGGTGAAGGCTCACTTCCACCAATGTTCTTTATTAATACAGTGTACTAAGCATGCATTAATTGCTTTTCTAGCCTCTTGAGGTTTTATTTTATAATAAAGAAACATTTTAAGAATGAAAAGCAATTGCGGACATATGGAATCAACCTAAATGCCCACCAACTGATGAATGGATAAAGAAAATGTGGTATATATACACGAAGAGATACTACTCAGCTACTAAAAAGAAAACAATGATGTATTTTGTGGCAACTTAGATGGAACTAGAAGCCATAATTTTAAGTGAAGTAACTCAGGAATGGAAAACCAAAAACCTGGTTCTCACGTATAAGTGGAAGCTAAGCTATAGGTATGCAAAGGCATACAGAGTTGTATAATGGAATATGAAGACTCAGAAGGGGAAGGGGTGGGATGGGAGGTGAGGGATAAAAACCTAAATATTGGATACAATGCACACATTGGAGCCTCAGAAGGAGGGTAAAGGATGAAAAACTAGGCCGGGAGTGGTGACTCATGCCTGTAATCCCAGCACTTTGGGAGGCTGAGGTGGGCGGATTATGAGGTCAGCAGTTGAAGACCAGCCTGACCAACATTGTGAAACCCCGTCTCTACTAAAAATACAAAAATTAGCCGGTTGTGGTAGCACATGCCTGTAATCTAAGCTACTTGGGAGGCTGAGGCAGGAGAATTGCTTGAACCCGGGAGGTAGATGTTGCAGTGAGCCAAGATGGTGCCATCACACTCCAGCCTGGGCAACAAGAGTGAAACTCCATCTCAAAAAAGAAAAGAATGAAAAACTATTTTGGGTACAGTGTACACTACTCAGGTGACAGGTGCACTAAAATCCTAGACTTCAGCACTGTGCAATTTGTTCACATAACCAAAAACCACTTGTACCTCTAAAGCTACTGAAATAAAAAAAAAATCTATTAAGTATACTTAAGAAAAAATAATGAAAGAACTCCTTTATATTGAACTTATATTCATTTTATATTGAACTTGCAAACAGATATTTCTTCAGGCTTTGGATGAGTGATCTATGACCTTTGTTTTAAACGTTTAACCTGCTGGGCTCAAAGCTTTGAAAATCCCAGAGGGCCTTACTGTGGTGGGGTGCTGGGCTTCAATGAGATGCACACATAAAACCTTGGAATGTGCGTGGACCGCTGGGGAGCAGAGGCTGGCCAGGCTGAGGGAGGGGAGCCACACCACACAAAGGGCACACAGTCACATTCCTCCCAGGCCACCCAGCAGGCTTGGTGGCTGCTTGCCATCTGGCAGTGCTCTTGGTATTTTCCTGGATTCCTTGGTGCAAGGGAAGCATAGTGACCTGAGCAGACTCAGCTCCTGGCTCAGTGGCAAGGCCAGAGCTGTGGAAGTGGTTTATGGTGGAGAGTTTACTTAAAATGCCACTCTAGCCCATCCTTCCCTGTCATCGTACATGTTAACCAGCATCCTGGGACAAGGCTAGGCACCCAGAGGGCAGGATATGGGGAAGACTTTTGCAATGCCGTGTTTTGAGTCCATCATTTTGCTCCTTTCCAGCCACCAGACTGGGATTGCAATGAGGGAAGGGAGTCGGGTGAAGGGTTTAGTTAATAAATGTTGGGCACCTAATGAGGATTGCCTATACCTAGAGCTGCCATGGATTCCTTCTGGAGAGTACTGGGGTTTCTCTGAAGAAGCCCAGGCCCCGCATTGAGCTAAGTGTCTTCTCTCTGCAGAGTGCTGTGGTAGCTGCTGGCAAGCAAGCATGTTTATGAGTCAGTGATCTTTTGATAAGACCTCATTCCTGAAAGGAAAATAGAAACTTCCAACTAGAACTCAGGCCAGGTCAGGAGGTGAGGGTAGGGAAAAATAACACCAAGTGCAGGCACGAAACCTGGGAAGATGAAATAGTAAGGGAGCTGTGATTGGGGAAGTTAAAAAGGGCCTTACCGTCAACAAATCAGAGGAAAGGGAAGGACAAGTGACACTTTTGACACCGTTATACCTTCAGGAAAAGCTGATACTCCTGAGACCTAAAATAGCAGAGAAGTCAAATGTTTCATCTCATTAAAAAAAGAAAAAAAAAAAAAACCAAACCAAAAAACTAAACTAAACCACAAAACTGTTTAAGATTATACCTTGTGAAATACAAAGTAAAAAGTTAAAATAGAATAGGGAAAAAATCAGAAAAGAATAAGGAAGGAAAGGATAGAGTACTAATTAAGATAAATTTAAATTTTTAGAATTTAATTCAGTTTGTCCTAGCATTTTTAAGAAAACAAAGATGATTCTGGAGGACATAACAAGTCGTTCTAACTCATATCCCTGAAAATGTAAAGAATAAATTATCCACAAGGGAATAATGAGCATTTGGAAGCACATGTGGTGCTAGTTTCATTTTGTAAAACATGAAATATACCAATGTCATATTCATTTATGGCTGGAGACTAGTTAGATGAGGGAAGCCGTGTATCTAAAGTGGCTGATGTTCTCAAACATCCATGCTATTGGACATTCCCAAGAAGCTGGAAATGCACAATCTGAAACAAACATGCCCCTTCCATGGGTTCAATAAAGGGCCAATGGGTCTCTCACCTAAAAGGATGTTTTGCTCAGAATGAGCTTGCGGGACATGCTTTGCCTAACACAGGGCTCCAATACCATGTTATATGAATTACAATAAGACCTCATTGTTTATATGAGGGGTCAAAGCATCAAATTCCTAGAGGGGTCAGATATGTGATCTAAAGGAACTAAATAGTGCAGAGCAGGGTGGGTGGCCTGGCCAAAAGGGACAGCCATTTGCTACTCTCTTCGAGCCAGCTCCCTGCCATGGGGGTGATGCCATGCTGAGCCAGTGCCACATGGTCAGCTGAGTTTTCAGGAGAGGCCAGCTTTTAAGATTTTAGGAAAATCTTGTAATTTTTAAACATTTGTTTTTAAACATCAAATACATGGATGTAGGGCTACCAATGGCTTTAAACTTCAGAGTAAAAAAGATAGGTGAATGTTTCCTGGCTCATTGGTGTGAAATGAAATACATTTCTTAAAAGAAGCAAGCCATTTTATGAAAATAAAAAGTTTTTCTTTTATCATGGTCATTGTTTTATAATTTTAACAAGGTAAGGAACAAATATGTGGAGAGACTTATGATCTGCCAGCTTACTAATTACTCTTCTCTACCCTGAGCATTAGTCTGAGTTAGGTCTTTGTCATCTGCATGTATCTAAACCCACACGTTGTATTTATATTGACATGTACATATACATATGTGCAGAAATACAAATTTCTCAATGTGGCAGCTGGTACAGATCACTCAGCTTCCACCAAATGGAGTTTCTATCAAATGGAGCCGATCTTGGGGTTTTATTTGGAGGCTGCAGGAGGCTGCAGGAGGGGCTGGTGTGAGAAGAGCGTTGTGCTTTAGCAAGGTCTCTCTGCCCTGGTTTGTAGGACAAAGAGGAGGGAAGACATGGAGGAGCAGGGAAAGAGTTAGGCAGGTGTCTCTTGAAGTTGTTTCAGCTAGAGGTGTTGAGGCCAAGACTAGGGATAAAGTATGATCAAAAAGGCCTTGATTCAAGTGTTATGCAAAGTATTGACTAAGCCTTTAGTAAGTCATTAGTGAGGGGAAAAAAAGGAGTTCATGATAGTTACGATGTCTCAATTCTAAGAAACTGGCAATGGTGGTGGTGAGCAGAAGCAGTTTGTGAGTAGTGGGTTCTTTGTGATCCAGGTTTGGCCTGGGACCTGCTGACTTACTTGTGAAAGGTCAAGTCTGGATATTGAGTTTGAGAGTCATGAGCATCTCTGCATAGAGGTCAGAGTTGGAGCCAGGGGGCTGAATGAGATCCCTGAACAAATGACAGAGACAAGAGACAAAGACCCACGACTAGGATAAAGAATAAGGGGCAAAATGGAATCCAAGAGAGGGAGAAAAATTGTTAAGAAGGGGGAAGACTAATAATCTCCCACTCAGCACCTGTCACCATGCACACATTCTCACAGAAGCCTCACAAAGGCCCAGAAAGAAGCATGGTTGTCTTAGTTTTGTAGATGAGGAAACAGGGTTAAATGATGACAGGGTGGCAAGGATGTGGGTCCTTGGGACAGGCTGGGCTCCTTCTGGAAGGTGGGCAGAGAAGGGAGTGGGAGAGAGCTTGGTGAATGAGGGCATATCAGAGTGAAAGCAAAGGGCATTTTTGAGAATGTCCTGAGGAGAATGTTTGTAAGCTGCGGGGAAAGAGCAAAGGAAGAGAGAGAAACAGACGATGAAAGCTGGAAATGGATTAATAATGGATAGGGCTGAGTTGCCAAGCAGGGGGCTGGAGCCAGGATCAAGATGGATCTTCAGAGTGACAGCAACCTGAAAGGAAGCTCTCATTGTACAGAGTACCAGAGCCCCAAGCAATGGTGAGACATCATAGTAAGAGAGCTGCAGATGTGACGGGAGGCACCAGCTCTGGCAGCTGATGGCCACTTGCTATGGCATGACTATGAACAGAAGTATTAACTGCTTATTTTCTTTTTATGTGACTATCTTCTATGGATCATTCACATTAAGTCTCACAAATTATAGAACCTCAACACAAGTAAATCTAGCCTAGATTAAGTAGAGATTATTTTAATTAGCTTTCATTATTTCCTAAGGAGACCATGCCATCCATTATTTGTTGCTATTACATGTGAGCTGTGTGTGTGTGTGTGCGTGCATGTGTGTGTGTGTTTTAGCTTTAATGAAGAGTAGGGCTACATACCAAGGACAAGGTTAGGAGGAATTAACGTTTTCGTGCTTACATCATTATCAAGATAATGGTATAACATACACTGTTGGGTTAAAGATCTTTCTGGAAAGAACTCCCTCTGATATGGTTGAAAGAACTTGAGCTTTGGAGTTAATGGATGCAAATCTGAGCTGCAATATTTCCAAGTGGTGTGATTTTGGGCTAAAGGGCTCCCCTAGCTTTATCTTCTCCAACTGTGACAGAATAATTATACCTTAAAGGTTTTTATGATGATTAGAGGTATGTAAACAACACCCAGCATGTGCCTTAATACATGGTACAAATAATAAAAATTATTATAATTCTTAAATGAACTGAGGACTAAATATTTATAAAATACATCAGACCAACATGAGCACACATATGTATATATATGTGTGTGTGTGGTTTGTGTGTGTGGCTATGCATATATATGTATATATGAAGGTATCTTTCCATTCTTTTGTCAATGGACGTGTGAATTGTTTTCAGTTTTATTCCATTACAAACTATGCTACTATAAACATACTTTTTTATTTTTTTTGAGACAGAGTCTCCACTCTGTCGCCCAGGCTGGAGTGCAATGGAATGATCTCAATTCACTGCAACCTCCACCTCCCGGTTTCAAGCAATTCTCCTGCCTCAACCTCCCAAGTAGCTGGGATTACAGGCATGTGCCATCACACCCAGCTAATTTTTTGTATTTTTAGTAGAGATGGGGTTTCACCATGTTGGCCAGGCTGGTCTCGAACTCTTGACCTGAGGTGATCCACCTGCCTCGGCCTTCCAAAATGCTGGGATTACAGGCATGAGCCACCACGCCCGGCCTATAAACATTCTTATACATATTTTCTGGTGCATGTGTGCCGCTCCTTCTCTGGGTTTTCTTTCTAGAAGCGGAAGTGCTTACTATGTCCATCATCACCTCTGGTAGGTAATGACAAACTGTGTTCTAAGCTGGTTGTGCTCATTTATGCTCCTATGATGGTGTAGGACACAGTCCAGTTTCTCTGGATCCCACCAAACCTTGGAAATGTAAACTCTAAAAAGTTGGCCAAGCTCATGAGTAGGAAATGGTGTCTTGTTTTTTAATTAGTGTTTTCCTGATTACTGATCAGTTGAACATCTTTTCATATGCTTGTTGGCCTTTTAAGTTTTATCTTTCATGAAATGCTTATTCATGCTTTTTGCCTATCTTTTTTTCTAGACTCATCTTTTTAAAAGGTATAAAGACAGCAAGTCAGACATATATATATATATATTCATATGTCTATAAATATTTATATTTGCCCAAGTTCAAGAGTCAATCCATACTAACATTAACTGATACTGTCATCTGTCAGAAAACTCAAGTTTCTTGCTTGTAGCTGTTAGGTGCCTGTACACAACAGGTGTCAAATGATGAATTATTGAATGAATCAAATATGGAGAGAGGAACAAGTCTACCCTTAAAGATGTAAGATCAGCACATCAAGAATGACACCCTTCTAGGTCAGGTACCAAGCAAGACTGTTTATCATGCTCTGTCCCCTAAGGGATGTGTGACTCGAACAACCTCTATTAAGAGTGCGTTGAGTGGAGTCAGCACCTTCCAACCTCTTGGGTTATTGTGACAGGGAGGGAGGGGAGCTATGATTTGTTGGCCACTTACAGTGATAGGAGTCAGTGCTCTCCATCCCTCACCCAGAGACCCCAGGTTTCCTGATGTGTGGAATCACTCTGGCCGCTTCCCAAGCCTATACTCCTCAGGCTATTCACATGGATTTCTAATTCCACAGGTTGCACTGGGGTCTGGGAACCTGAATTTTGAACAAATGCTCCAGGTAATTCCTATAATTAGGTGGCTTTGGGAAGCCCTCCCCAAGCCCTGTGCCTGGACCAAGATCCAGTGGGGAAGGTTCTTTGAGTGCTTTTCTTTTTGCTCTTTGGCACAGATCTAGCTGGGAAGCAATATCATTAAGGAGAAACAGTGACTCTGGAAACAAGTTTGTTTAGTTTCGCAAAACCAGCTATGTTCCCTTCTCCAAGTTCTTAAGCCTGTGCCAGACAACTCTTGGCTCCCTCCAGCCTGAAGCTGGTCTGGACCACCTGATCTCCTTGGTGTCCCTTCTGCCAAGCACAATGACGTGTTTCAGACCTGCAACTCAGAAGGTTCTACTTGGTCTTCCTCTCCACCCCTTCAAAGATTCTCCCTTTACCACCTTGTGCCTGTTATTCTGTGCTTCAGGCATGCTGATCTCTGCAGCCTGGTAATGTGCAGTCATCTCACACCGGTCATTTTGCTTCTGCCATTTCCTCTCTTTTAAACGCCCCCTCCCACTTGTCCTCCTTTGGCTAACTCATCTGAGGTGGGCCTGAGATTTCTGCATTTCCAGCAAGCTTCCAGGTGATGCAGGATGTTGCTAAGTCTGGGAACCACATTTTGTGCCAAAAGACATTAAGACACAGAGTGTGCATCACCTGTTCCTCTTTTGTGCTCTTAGCACCGGGGCCAGCCTCTGCCATGCTTCTCACACTGCATTAGAACAACTGCCTTGTCTGTCCGTATTTTTCTTGACGGCAGGTATTTGCCTTGGTTATCTTTACATTTGCAGGGCCAACACGTAGGAGATGGTCAACACACGACTGGAACAATCCAGACAGATATTTGTCTGGCTGCATTTTGCTGTTGGTGACTGTTTCCCTACTGAGGCCAATGGCTTGTTGCTTTTCCAGGTGGTGCCCTCTGGCCTGAAGGGCTGGCTCCACTTTCCCGTGTAGCTGACCTTGCCGGGGAGGGGGAAGTGAGTGGGTGGTTAGTTTTGGCATAGGAAGAATTCAACTTTTTTGTTTGTCTAATTTAGGTCAACATTAGTGGGTTTAAAATTAGCTCAAGATTCTGAATTTTCTTTGGACGGTTTGCTCACGCTTGTGAGCACATGAGCACACCTTAAGGACTAAGCCTCTGAGGTTTAATAATCTCTTCCTTTTCTAGCCCTGTTCTCCTGCAAGGGCTAGGAAGGTCTTTCTAAAATGCAAAGTTGGATTAAGCCACTCATTTGGTGGCTTCTTCTCCTTTCAGAGAAAAATCCAATTCTCTAACAAACAAGGCTTTCAAATAAGATGCCTGCTGGACAGGTTTCCCCGGGCCACACTGTGCCTACTCCTGTTGTCTGTAAGTGCCCCATTCACTCTCACAAGTGAGGCGGATGAATGAGCTGATGGCTCCGACTCTCCCCACAACCTCACGCTCCCTTTTCAGCCCGTTTGCTTGGTTATGAGAACATGCTCGTACCGGTAGTCACGTCCCAGATTCCACTCTGGCTGCTAATTCTTATGAAGGGAACCTTGTTACCAGCTGACTCGGGTTTTTCTCTGGATGGCTATTCTCTAATCTAGGATACATATCTACATTAACCTGTAATTACTGTAAATCCTGTAAACCCCATAAACCCAGCAAGATTAAATAATGAACACGTGGGTTTATGTTTTCCTTCAGTGCTTTTAGCAGAAATCTCTTAATGATTAGATTAATCCTTTAATGGACAGATGGGTGAGCCATTCCACTTGTTGGTGAGTAAACTGTAGCTAGCTGGGAGAAGAGGCTGCCAGCCTGCAATGGTTATTCTGTTTACAGGGTGTCATCGCCCTCCTCTCATCTACTTGTAAACTAGTTTTTCATACTAATCAGAGCAATAGCCCAGGACAATAAAACCAGTATGAGTTGCAAAGCCAGCTAGGACTAGGTGAACCCCAGGCCGTCTCTTAATTCCTCTGAGAGTCGGTATTCACACCTATAAAAATGAAAACAATAAGACCTACTTTGTGTGAATAGTTATGTGATTAATTGGGATCATTTGGAAATGTTGGGTTATGTACACCACAGATAAGTGTGTCTTCTTGTTTTTAAAGATGAAACACTGTGAGTTATTTCTGTTTGGAACCTGTAGCAATGCTACAGATATATTATTTGGTATATTTATTTGCGGCATTTTTTTTTTGTATTGTGATGCAATTTTCTGTTTTTAAGCTTGGAGAGCTTCCTTCTTCTTTTGCATTACTCTAAATAGGTTGCGCTAATGCAGCCACATTGATTTTTGCACATGCCTGACTGTTTCTCTTTAAGATATCATTGTGTCCGGAATTTACAAGGGCTACTCTTATCTTTTGGAAACACAGCTGCTTAAATTATGTTGGGCAGGCTTTCTCTTAAGAAAATCTCCATTACAGACAGTGGAAGTGTAGTGAAGATAGAGATTCAGTGGTCTGCACATTTTTGCTGTGAGTCCTGGGATTTTTGAAAACCACAAAGTGTAAAAGGTGGAAGGGTAGAGAAGGGAAAGGGGTTCTGTGTTGTCTAACATTCACTGTTTTGTAGAATTGCAATTTGAATGCACAAGGTGCTCTTTGTGTAAGAGCAGGAGAAACATTTACCTTTCAGCTCAAGGCCAGCATTGAACGGGGTCATTGTGCATCCTCCCGAGCCTCTCAGCAGGGGCCATGGCCCAGCACCCTCCGCATCACCTGGAGCTTGTTAGAAATGCAGACTCTGGCCCCTCCCCAGAGTACTCCATAAGAAGCTGCATTTTAATAAGATCTTAAAGTGGTTTAAATGCACATTAGCATTCAAGAAGAGTTGCTCTTGACTGGCATAGTCCAATAGAACTTTCTGTGATGATAGAGATGTTCTACCTTTGCAACACCTGATAAGGTAGACACTAGCTATATGTGGCTGAGAACTTGAAACAGGGCTAGTGGGGCCTAGCGCGGTGGCTCAGGCCTCTAATCCCAGCATTTTGGGAGGCTAAGGCAGGTGGATCCCCTGAGGTCAGGCGTTCGAGGCCAGCCTGGCCAACATGGTAAAACCCCAACTCTGCTAAAAATACACAGATTTGCTGGGCATAATGTTGCATGCCTGTAGTCCCAGCCACTCGAGAGGCTGAGGCCAGAGAATTGCTTGAACCTGGGAGGCGAAGGTTGTGGTGAGCCGAGATCATGCTACTGTACCTCAGCCTGGGCGACAAGAGCAAAACTCCATCTCAAAAAAAAAAAGAAACAGGGCTAGTGCAACTTAGAAACTGAAGTTTAAATTAAAATTTAAATAGCTGCACGTGGTTCATGGCTACCAAATTGGGCAGCACCCTAAGAGACTCTAGCAAGCTTTGCTTATGGGATTTCTCCTGATGGGTTGTTGGTGCCCATCCCTGCTGGGAGGTAGTCAGTCCTCCTTCCATGGCCCAGGGTTACCACCGCATGTCCTGAGGTCCTCATCTGTGACTGTGGCTCTGTGCACAGTCCCTGGGATGAGTGCAAGGGCCTCAGCATTTCTGACACTCTTGCTTTCCTCTCGGGAAAATTTCAGCTGGTCGGCCTCAAAATTAGGAAAAATCTTGACAATGAGACATTGCATTAAACAAATGCAAAGCATTCAAAACTATCCTTATGTAATTGTGTTATTTTTATTATTCCACAACTTTCTGAAGATCAGACGACATACTGCTCTACCTTGCTCTGTCTATAATATATGTCTTAAAAATATATAAATTGGGGCTATTTTATTGGCTTGACTCTTCTTTAATATTATTCTGTCCCTGTGGAGAACTCTAGTTCAAATAATTTTAGTTCCTGTTCCCTGAAGGGGCCTTGAGAAAGTTTTGCTTCTAGGTCTTTGCTCAATCATTATTTCCCCGGCCTGGTGGCCTAAGCAATGCTCCATTGGGAGCTTCTACTACCTAAACATCACCTTTGCTATTGTGATGATTTAAGCAGATTCTGTAACTTTAAGACTACTCCATTTCTCACCTCTTCATGCTGATCATCTCTAATCATTGTTCCAAACTTAAAACTCTTTAGATCAAATTTGGCAACGCAAAACACTTCCCAGCTGTTCACTGGTGATACACAGCGAAGCGATGAGGCAAACATCTGTTCTGGCTGGAGTCACTCTCATCTTTTACCAAACGGAGCTCTGTGATCATTTGCCCCTCCCGTGCGATCCTGGGGTTCTGCTGAGGTGAGGGAGACTGAAGAGCTATTTGGTGAAGGAAAATGATGCTTGCTGTGAGAGGAAAGAACTTTCCTTCTAACATTGAACTATTTATTGACAAATGTCCATTTGCTTACACTTTAGAAATGTGTTGGCATCAGGTATAGAGGAGCTTGTCATCTCCTTATATTTATTTTTGTCCTTAAATATTGCTGCTGATCAAGAGACACCCACACTTAGACATGCCCTGTGAGTGGAAAGGCGCTGGAGTGATCATTTCATTGTAGGGAGGAATGAAGAGCTTTCTGGAAATTGGTGGAAGAGGCAGGTTAGGAACTTGGATCTTTTGACTTACAGGTCTCTAGAGGGTCTTCGGGGGGTTCATGGGCCCCTAACGTTTTTTTGTTTTGTTTTTTTGAGGCGGAGTCTTGCTCTTTTGCCCAGGCTAGAGTGCAGTGGCACGATCTTGGCTCACTGTAGCCTCTGCCTCCCAGGTTCTAGCAATTCTCCTGCCTCAGCCTCCCAAGTAGCTGGGATTACTGGCATGCATCGCCACGCCTGGCTAATTTTTGTATTTTTAGTTGAGATGGGGTTTCACCAGGTTGGCCAGGCTGGTCTCCAACACCTGACCTCAGGTGTTCCACCCACCTTGGCCTTCCAAAGTGTTGGGATTACAGGTGTGAGCCACTACACCTGGCTGGCTTCTAAAATTACAGCAGTTTTGTGTGTACGCTCAATGTCAGGGCAGAGTCCATTAGCATGTGTGAATTGCAACATGCTGTTTTTTTGAATTCCCCAGGCGTTAGTGGTTAGTTTGAACCTCCAACTCCTTACACTTAGGCTAAGGCCTACAGAACATTTGCTGCATAATTATGCTATTCAGAAAAGTTAGCTTTCCTGGGAAGTAACTTTGTAACAAACTGTTCTGCCATTGGCAACTGCTGGCTCCAGGGAGAAGAGGGCAAGAATGTTTACCTCACTGCCATCAGTTATTATAAGGAAAAATAACTCTTAGCTGCCATCTTATGAATCAGGGGATGGAAGGGCTACTTTTTACTTGAAGTGTGGCTTGTTGCATGGTATCCATGGGTTTTGGAGCCTGATGACCTACTCCGGGAGCTACCCCCTTTCTGTGTGACTACTAGCAAATATTTTTTTCTGCATCTCAGTTTCCACATATAAAAATATAGGGATA
The DNA here is from genome assembly GCF_001604975.1 of Cebus imitator. Lineage (NCBI taxonomy): Eukaryota > Metazoa > Chordata > Mammalia > Primates > Cebidae > Cebus > Cebus imitator. The sequence goes on from NW_016107709.1 coordinate 1,864,616, forward strand.
GTAATGCCTGTTTGCAAGGCCATGACGAGGATTCAATGCACAAATGTGAATAGAGTGCAGGGCACATAGCAGACCCTCCATACACTATTGCCTTAGTCCAGTTCCTGTTGCTATAAAGGGATACCTGAGACTGGGTAATTTATGAAGAAAAGATGGCTCATGGTCTGTAGGCTGTACAGGAAGCATGGAACCAATATCTGCTTCTGGTGAGGGCCTCAGGCTGCTTCCACTCATGGTGGAAAGTGAAAGGGAGCTGACATCACGTGGTGAGACAGGAGGTGTGAGAAAGAGAGTGGAGGAGGTGCCAGGCTCTTTCTAACAATCAGATTTCACCGAAACTAACAGAGCAAGACCTCACTCATTATTGTTCATAAGGGATCTGTCCCTATGACTCAAACGCCTTCCACCAGAACCCACCTCCAACATTGGGATCATATTTCAACATGAGATTTGGAGGGTGAAATATCAAAACTGTATCAATGATAATAATAATTTTCATTACTGTCTGCCAACCATTATAGAGCTGCTGAGGACCCGTGTCTTTCTAGATCCAAAGGCATCTTTTAGGTTTGCTGTTACCATTAGGAGAGGGATGGGAATCACCATTACTGGGAAAGCCTAGCACTGAGCTGATTTGAGAATGATCATGGAATATGTATATTTGTTAATTTGAATAGTGTAGGAGGTATAACTGTGTTTGTTTATAGTGTCTGATTCCTTGAAGTGTAAATCCTCTGACACCCACGTCCCTGAAGCCAACTGGTCCCCTTTTTGCCATTCAGCCTTTTGAGGGAGTTCAGGATGATGTGGGGGATTATTCTCTTCCGCACTCACTTTCCCACTTTTTATCATCATCCATGAGGCTCTCCCATCTGCCTGCTAGAATTCCATTTCTGCAGTAGAGTTTACAGGGTAACAGAGCACACAATATTACAGAAATCTAAGTGTCAGCTGGACATATCATTTCTGGAACAGCGGTGAAGGAACTGTGTTTTTGGCAAATGTTGATCTGTTTTCTAAAGAAAAATTAGAGATGTACATTTCCATCTGAGGCCACCGAGAAATCTTTGCTGCAGGCAATTTGCAAGGTTCCTAGTCCATGGTCTACTTGAGGTTTTGTGGCATAGTTCAGATCACTCTCCCACATCTCTGAAAGAGAATTGGAATTTTATAACAGCTCCAAAAGCTGTTATAAAAGATGAATCTTTGCTTTAAAAGAATAATAATGACAGTAATAACAACCACAATTGTAAAACAAACTCAGGTGTAGAGTTAGGGTGGTTGATTTGGTTTTTGTTAGAATTAGGTGAACACAGAATAGAAAGTGTGCCTCCTAGCTGTTTCCTGTTCTGTACCCCAGTACATAGCACACACACACACTCAGCACACATGAACACACATTCAACACACACACACACACACACACACACACACACACACACACACACACACAGCAGCCTCTCAAGATCATGATGCCTATAATGACTTCTCTCCCACCTAACTTACTTTAGATATTGGGAAACCATCATAATGCCTGATAAAAGTGCTCCTAACAAATATTTTCTTTTTTTATGGTTAATTTTATTTGGGGGAAACTATAAAAAATTTTTAGTGGTTTTTGGGGTACAAGTAATTTTTGGTTATACAGATGAATACATAGTGGTGAATTCTGAGATTTTAGTGCCCTGTAACTAGAGTAGTGTACATTGTACCTAATGTGTAGTTTTTAACCCCGGCCCTGCTCCTGCCCTTCCCCTTCAGAGTCTCTAAAGTCCATCATATTACTTTGTATGCCTTCGTGTACTCATAGCTTAGCTCCTCCTTCCAAGTGAGAATATATGGTTTTTGATTTTCTACTTCTGTGTTACTTCACTTAGAATAATGGCCTCCAGCTCCATCCAAGTTTCTGAAAAAGACACTGTTTTCTTCCTTTTAATGGCTGAATAGAATTCCATGGTATGTATGTGTATATATGTGTGTATGTACATATATATATATATATATGAAAACCACATTTTCTTTCTCCACTAAGGAGTGGCACTTAGCTTGGGTTCATGTCTTCACAATTGTGAATTGTGCAGCTATAAACATACATGTGCATGACTTCTTTTTTTTCTGGGTAGATACCCAGTAGTGGGATTGTTGGATTGAATGGCAGTTCTAGTTTTAGTGCTTTAGGGAATCACCACACTGTTTTCCATAGTGGTTGTACTAGTTTACATTCCCACCAGCAGTGTAACTGTTCCCTTTTCCCCACAATCATGCCAAGATCTATTATTGTTTTACTTTTTAATAATGGCCATTCTTGTAGGAGTAGGGTGGTATCTCATTATGATTTTAATCTGCATTTCCCTGATGATTAGTGATGTTGAGCATTTTTTTCGTGTTTACGGTTTACATATCTTCTTTTGAACAATGCCTATTCATATCCTTTGCCCACTTTTTAATGGGATTATTTGTTTTTTTCTTGGTGATTTGTTTGAATTCCTTATAGATTCTGGCTACTAGTCCTTTGTTGGATACATAAGTTTGTAATTTTCTCCCTTTCTGTGTTGTCTGTTTACTCTGTTGATTATTTCTTTTGCTGTGAAGAATATTTTTAATTTAATTAGGTCTCATTTGTTTATTGTTGTTTTTGTTGCATTTGCTTTTGGGGTCTTAGTCATGAATTCTTTGCCTAGGCTGATGTCTAGAAGAGTTTTTCCAACATTGTTTGGCTTTTGTCCCTTAGCTTTGTGAACATGTTCCCTTCTTTCTAATTTGAAATATCCTCCCCCACTTCAGGGTCTCTCTCCCTTCTCCAGCTATGGTTCTGGCTGCTCAGTCCTTCCTTTTTCTGGTAAGTTTGTCAAAAGCGTGGTGTTCACTTAATGTCTCCCATTCATTTCTCAGTTGTCTTCAGCCTAGTTTCTGCCCATGTCAAATTATTAATATAACTTCTCTAGGAAGCAGTGGTCACCAGATGTCCCTAATTACCAGAGCTAATGCATGCTTGCTGGTCTTATTTTTATTTACCTCTTTGTAATGTGAACATCATGTCCCTTCTTGGAACTTCCTTCACTCCTCTTTTCCTTGGCTGTCTATATGTCTTGGTCTTCTTCCCCTGAACATTCCTTAAATATTGGTGTTCCCCTGGGCATCCTACAGAAGACTCTTAAAAGAAAGAATTTATACACTTCCTTTACAACGTTTTATTCATTCCATGGCTTCAACTTGCTGATTCTCAGATTTGTCTTTCCACTCCAAACGTCTTTCTGGAGCTTCACATCTGTATATTTAAATGTCTGCTAGACACCTCCACTTGATTAGCTGCAGGCACTTCCAGGTAAGGGGTGCAAAGTCAAACTCACTGTTTTTACTCTATAGAAACTGTTTCCATAGGAAACACAGGAAAATATAGGACAGGCTTAGTAATTTTCAAGCCATGTGTTATCATTCATTAGTGAGTCTGGAAATAATTTAGAGGGTTGTGATAACATTAGAAAAAACAAGCAAATAAACAAAAGATGCACACACACACACACACACACACACACACACACACACACACGTGAGTTAGTGTACATTAAAATATAAGCTCTGTGAGAGCAGGCAGGGTTTACTTTTTTATTTTGTTTACTGTTTTATTTTTAGCACCCAGAACAGTGCTTGGGACATATACGGGCTCAACATATATTTGCTGAAAGAACAAGTGTGTATTCATTTGGGAGGTAAAATGTATATCCTATTGTGGGTTGTTGTCAAGAAAGCTATTGGACCAGGTGACCTCTAATGATCTTTTCAACTTAAAAAATTATGAATGTATGATTTTGTTATTTTTTCAATGCTCTATTGTTCAATTTTACCGGTGGCTAAGGTCTATGGCAGAACTCTTGGTATTTTTGCTTGTGTGGTGAACATTGGAGAGGTCTTGGTGAAAGGAAAAAGGAGCGGAATTTGGTGAATGTGGTTGGGAAGCAGCAGTGGGCTAGATGAAATAGTGTGCTCAGGTGGCTGCATTGGACTCATTGTCTGGCTTAGCACAACATGGAGTTTGTGATGTGAAGCAAGAAAGCAAGATAGTGAACACTACTCCTCTCCTGCTGCTGGCCAGCCAGCTTTTCAGAGAGAGAGAGAGAGAGAGAGAGAGAGAGAGAGAGAGAGAAATGTTTTAGGGACACCCTGTAGTCTCTAAGTATCACAAGTGGACTTACAATAAAGCTGACTGCGTTAGAGAGGATGGCAGACTTAAGGCCTGGTGGTACCAAAGGAGAAGTCAAAGAAAGGAACTCACATGCAGTTGCTTGTTTATTTATTTAGCATACATTTCACCTGTTAGATGCCAGCCCCCTTGCTGGGTTGTAAGGATATTTTCTGAATAAGACAGATAAGATCACTGTTCACATGAGTCTTTGTTCTAGTGGGAGAGACAATAGGCAAATAAACTGATAAATATACAAGATTATTATTTCAGACTCGAGAAGGCCCTTGCATAGAACAGCTTGGTTTTGATTTGTGCCATAATACAGAGAGGTTTACAATAGCAAGCGAGTGAGTATTCAGTGTCCCAGCTCACCTTGCTGATGGAGGCTTGTGAAACAGAAGAATCCTTCAGTGTGCTTCTTGACTGACACTTTTAAAACCTTTTAAGAAAATCAATGTAGACAACATCTTGGATCCTGCACTAACGGAAATGTGGTTGAGAACTGGGTAAGGGTGAGTGACAAAATGGAGAGAATTGGCTCATGGCAGTAGACAGGGCAGCTCTAGGAGTGTGCTGTGTTGGAGGAGAAATGAGAGGAAAAGCTGAAGGTCCCTTACAGGCTGTTCAGACCAAGAAGCACCTGTTGAAGAGGAGATTTACTTTATATTTCTATGGGAAAATAACCTTTCCCAAGTGCCCAGATGCAGGTTCTGAAGGGAGTTTGTGGAGCAAGAAACCCTTTGGAGGAGCTGTATCATTTACTGCTAAGGATGTCTAATTCACTTTTGGACCAGAGTCAGCACCATGTCCAATCAATAGAAAACAAATTATGCAGGGCATTATCTTGGTTGGTATAGGATAATGAACACTGGTTCATTATACCCTCTTTTCCCCTCTTTCTTCTGCTTTACAAATTACATATTAAAAGCTAATATAATATCTCTAAATAATTTCCTTTCTTGGTCTCAGGAGCATAGTTTTACTGGTTGTGGTAATTGATCACTTATCTATTTCCTGTGTATTTTAAAAGGGATTCCAGGCAGCTTGCAATGATATTCCGGATCTCTTCCATTTGCTCCTCCAGAGCCACTCTCTGCCTTCTCTGCCCCAGATGGCTGACCTGATGGATGACATTGAATATGAGCTATGTTGTCCTTTGGCTTTCAGTTTTGCTCAACCAGTGAAAGCCCCAGCAATGAGATCACAGGGAAGAGAGAGTGAGGTCTGAGTATTTTTCCCCTGGCTCCCCTGAATCCCCTGTGTTCAGGGGAGGCTGCCTGAGGCTGATTTTATTCCTGGCTCAGCAATCACTCCTTCTGAGGCCCCTTCTCTGCCTGACCTTCTCCAATGGGTTTCAACACCTTTCCCAGCCCTTTCCCAGTTGAGGGGACTGACATTTCTGCTGCTTCTCACCTGGCTCCTGATCACCTTTGGTGGTTCCCCTCCATTTAACTCAGACCCTTATAAAACATTCCCATTGGAAAGAAACCTTTCTTGAATTATTCTAAATTGCACACACTGCCTGCCTCCTTTTGGGACTCTGGCAGAAGAACAGATATCAAAACATATAACAAGGAGATAAAAACCATTAAACAAGTCGGGAGGCATGAATATACAGAACTAGAAATTGAGAGAGCTGTGACCATGATATTTGTGTACTAAAACGTACACATATTTATCAGCCAATTGGATGGCTATCTTTTGTGAACTACCTGTTCAAGTCTTTTGCTCATTTTTAAATTGGGTTGTTTGTCTTTTTGCTTATGTGTAGGAGTTTTAAAAAATATATATATATTCTGGACATGAGTCTTTTGTCAGATTTCTCCCCAGCTTGTGGCTTGCTTCTTCGCTACCTTAATGATATTCTTTGTTTAACAGACATGCTAATTTTAATTAAGTCCATTTTATAATATTTTTTTTCTTATATAGTTGGTGCTTTTTTTCCCGTTTAAGAAATCTCTGTCTACTCCGAGCTCATGATGATATACTCTTATATTTTCTTCCAGCTTTATTGTTTTACCTTTCACATTTTGCTGATGATCTATCTTGGATTGATTTTTTAAAAACAGCTTTATTGAAGTTTAATTTACATACCATTAAATATACTCATTTAAGAGTACAATTCAGTGACTTTCTAGTAAATTTACAGAGTTTTGCAACCATCTCCCTAATCTAACTTTAGAAAATTTCCATCACCCAGGAAAAAAAAACTTGTGCACATTTGCAGTTGTTGCCCCTTTCTATGCCCAGCCCCAGGCAACCACTAATCTACTTTCTGTCTCTATAGATTTGCCTTTCAAATTCATGTGTGTGTGTGTGGGGAACGGGGGGCATAGTTATTTTATTTGAACACAAATATTAACTCTGAGCTTTCTGGAGGCTGAAGCAAAAAGGGAATTTCAATGCTTTGCATGGTCCCCTGGCTGGTTCCTGCTAGGACTACAATTCTGTTGTTTCTTGGATAATATAATGGACAATGTTTGGCTACATTCTGGCAAGAGATGTAGAAATTGCTAATAGTTTTATTTTTGTTGCTTCTTGCCAAGAGTTAAGAAATTATTGTCATCTGGTTGAGTCTGTCACCTAGTTGAGATTAGTGAAGGCAGTTTTGTAAGAAGCTACATTATTAAGATTTATGCCCATGGATTTCTGATTATCTAAATTAATAAAATCAAAGAACATAAGAAAGCTACAGAAGGGGCAGGCAGCATGGTTCTGTTAAATACCATGAGTCTCAAGTGGGCTGTTGGTGAGGCCAGATCACAGTAATTTTCACAGTTGGATTCTCTGAGGGGTGATTGCCCAAAGTGCTGAAAAGTAATATCATTTACTAAAAGTAGGATCCATATGCTGTATCTAGCCACCAGCCATGCAGATGAAAGAAGTGACATATTGTTGTGACATTTAGGGGTCCTGATGTATCATTGTGGATGGGCATAGATTTCTGCCCATCTATGTTGGCACATGACTCCCTTGTGTATGGTTGCTGGGGACAGTGAGAAGGGCCAACATGCCTTACTGATAGGATCTTCCATTCTGCTCAGGAAGTTGGTAAAATAGATGGCTGATGGTTCTTTAGATTTCTGCACCATAAAGTTTAAGAGAAAATGATCTGGGGATCCTACCTGATTTTGAAAGAGTTGTTACCACTTGGCCATCTCAAGAGATGAATTTAAACTTTGATGTACTTATAGGATCAGTTAATTTCAAAATATGATTCAACATAGCAGAACGAATTGACTTGCTGGGTCGAGTTATGTGTAGCCCACTATATAGTGAAGAATATCTTCCAAATGCAATTATTTTATTAGAACCATATTTTTTTTCCTTTTCTTTCTTTTTTCTTTTCTTTTCATTTTGTTTGAGACAGAGTCTCATTCTGTTGCCCAGGCTGGAGTGCAATGACAGGATCTTGGCTCACTGCAACCTCCACCTCCTGGGTTTGAGCGATTCTCCTGCCTCAGCCTCTTGAGTAGCTGGGACTACAGGCGTGAGCCACCATGCCCAGCTAATTTTTGTATTTTTGGTAGAGACAAGGTTTCACCATGTTGGGCAGGCTGGTCTCGAACTTCTGACCTCAGGTGATCCACCCACCTTGGCCTCCCAAAGTGCTGGAATTGCAGGCATTAGCCACAGGGCCCAACCAGGACCATATTTTGATGCAGAATTTTAAAAGCATCCTTTGGTCAACAAATTCAGCTGCTTGCAAAGGCTACTCTTCTGGTTGGCTGCGGCAAAAGCCACATCACTTGCATAAGGAAAGTTGCTTTTCTGTTTGTCTTAATAATATTATAGTGGAATAGTATCCAGTTTATCCAAAAGTTATATTCATTAAGTATTTCAAAAAGACTTTGATGCATTACAAGTGGGAGTGTAAATTCATATAGCCACTATAGAAAATTCTCTGGCAATATCTACTATAGATAAAGAAATTCATACTGTGTATCTTAAAAATTCCACTCCTAGGTATATACCTAGTAGAAATACTTACGTATGTTCACCAAAGCTATGTACAAGTATGTTCTTAGCAACTTTATTTGCAGTTACTAAAAACTGGAAACTACCCAGCAATGGAATGGACAAATGGATTGTATATTTATACAATGGTTATATAGATATTTGTATATTATACACCATTTATACAATGGTTGTATAAGTGATTGTATATTTATACAAAAGGTTGTATAGTTACTATACAGCAATAATGTAACTAAATGACTGTTTACACAACAACACATATGAATAGCAGAAATTATTTTAAACTAAAGAAGCAGGACACAAAGAACAACACTATTGTTGATATTTCAGTGAAGGATCCCATTTAGTTAAATATCAGAAACAGGGAAAACTGTTTGAGACAGAAATCAGAGTAGTGGGTACCTTCTGGGGAGATAATACCTGAAAGGGATGGTTTGTCTACTTTACTGTTTGAATATTATATCATTCCTTAAAAACAAGATGGGCAGCTAGAACACTTCTGCCTTATGTGTTGAGAATTATCTGATAAAAGTCCAATTCTATGCAGACTGATTCCAGAAATGGTGCAGATTTCGAAGAATCATGAATAACCAGAAATAAACTGTGAATGGATAGTTTGGCTCACTGGGACTTTCTGTGTATAGACTCAAAGTTTGACACAAATAAATGAATGAGGTGAAAATTGCATACTTGGAAAATTTTCAGTCCTCTTTGCTGAGATGAGATAATGTATAATAGTGATGGTATTGAAATATTGTGTCTGTCACTGCTTATTTCTCATCTAAGTTATTCCATGAAGAGACTCAGGTTTGCAGCTGCTGCCACCCTACTACCACAGACAAGCAAGGGGGAATCCCCGCTCCACTCACCTAGGCAGTTTTACAAAGGCGTATCCAGCAGTCACGGTCTATGCCTTTGAAGACTTCTTCCCTTTTTCCTTCCCCTGAGGGATGGGTAGATAATACTTCAAACCATTGCTAGGGTGAGCCAAGAGTTGGGATAGACCTTCTTTAGAGTGAATCAGTTGGTGTGGATTGAGCTAAAAAAAATAGACTCTCCCCTCCTTTTCTCTCTAGCTATTGTCTCTCCACATCAGTAAGGACTGACTTACGCATTAAGATATTTCAGAAGTCAGTTCAAGATGAGGATGAATACATTTTCGTAGGGCAAATAGGCTAGTGCCAAGAAGGTGAACTTCTAATGCATTAACTGAAATTATGTGGTTAGCCCTAACTTATCTACTCCCAAATGACTTTATGAAATGCCTGGGACAGGAAATGGCCTGCAGCGTTATGCATGGATGGAAATGGTCTGTTTAATACGCCAGGTCTCTAAAGAGCAGGTGATGTTCCAGCCCCCGAAGAAGGTGAGAGATGAGGATCTTCACTCTTGCTCCAAACATTCTGTGGCACTCTGGGAAGGTACTGTGTCATTCAGGGTCATGTTCCAAAACACCCTGAGGGGCAGCAAAATGTACCATTTGCCTCTGGGGTACAGGGATGTGTGATTCCAGTTACTAAGCAACTCACTTTTCTGGGCTGGCCTGGCCTCATTCTGGTCTGTAGTTGAGGTGAGGAGGGGAGGAGTCAGAGCTAAAATGTTGCTTTTAGAAAGAGAATTTAGGAAGTCAAAAACAACAGATGCTGGTGAGGCTGCAGAGAAAAGGGAACACTTATACGCTGTTGGTAAGAATGTAAATTAGTTCAGATGCTATAGAAAGCAGTTTGGAGATTTCTTAAAGAACTTAAAACAGAACTACCATCCAACCCAGCAATCCCATTACTGGGTATATATACAAAAGAAAATAAATCATTCTACGAAAAAGACACATGAACTTGTATGTTCATCTCAGCCCTATTCTCACAACAGCAAAGACATGGAATCAACCCGCTTGCCCATCAGTGGTGGAGTGGATAAAGAAAATGTGGTACATATATATAACCATGGAATACTATGCAGCCATAAAAAAGAAAATCATGTCCTTTGTAACAACATAGGTGCAACTGGAGGCCATTATCTTAATAGAATTAATGCAGGAACGGAAAACCAAATTCTGCATGTTTGCATGTATAAATGGCAGCTAAACATTGAGTATTCATGGACAGAAAGATGGCAACAATGAAACTGGGGACTACTGTTGGGGAGGGAGGGAGAAGGGCAAGGCTGAAAAACTATTGGGTACTAAGTACCTGGGTGATGGGATCAGTTGTACCCCAAACCTCAGCATCATACAGTATACCCAGGTAACAAACCCAGAATCTAAAATAAAAGTAGAAATCCTTTTTAAAAGTAAATTAATTAATTTAAGAAAGAGAGAATTTAGGGTTTCCTGGTTCTTCCATGTGTGAAAGCAAGGATACTGCTAAAAAAAACAGAAAGACACAGGAATGATTTTGCCCCTTGTCAGATGAAAGCAAGATTAGGAGGAGTCATTGAGGGCTGGGCATGCGTCTGTCCATCAGTTTCACACTTGACCCAGGGAATGCTCAGGAAAACTGTGACAGACTGGTTGGCTGGGAAACAGAAGAGTTTGTTGAAAAAGAACAAACTCTTGCGTATGCACACCAATGTTTGGGGACCAGTGACTTGGAGGAAAAGGGCAGAAGCTTTAGAGAGGCACAGAAGAGAGTTCATGTCCTGGGTCCCGCTCTTATTTGTTGCTTGAGCCTACATTTTCCCATCTGCAAAGTGGAAATAATAATCTTACTATCTACCAGAGAGACTGTATTAATGAGCTAATATATGGAAATGACCCAGCACAGTGCCTGGCACATAATATGTGTTAAGAATGTTTGCTCTTATTAAGAAATTTGGGCTGTAATCATACACGAACATGTTCTATGGCCAGTTTCCTCTGAAGAGTCTCATATTCTCTTTCTCCTTCAAAAGTTTTTGCCATTCTCTGAACCAACAAGGGGAAAAACTAGTCAAGCTTTCCCTGTGCTGATGGAGTGAGGTTTTTTGGTTTGTTTTTGATGGAAGGCAGAAATTGGGTTACAAGGCAGAAAGCCACAGTTGGAGAGCAATTACGAGCTTGATAAATAAGAGACCAGGCGGGGCGTGGTGGCTCACACCTGTAATCCCAGCACTTTGGGAGGCCGAGATGGGCGGATCACAAGGTTAGGAGTTCGAGACCAGTCTGACCAACATGGCGAAACCCCCATCTCTACTAAAAAATACAAAAAAATTATCTGGGTGTGGTGGCACACATCTGTAATCCCAGCTACTCAGGGGGCTGAGGCAGGAGAATCGCTTGAACCCAGAGGGTAGAGGTTGCAGTGAGCCAGGATTCTGCCACTGCACTCCAGCCTGGGTAACAGAGCGAGACTCCATTTAAAAAAAAAAAAAAAAAGACCAGTTTGAAATGCTAGAAGGGAAGATGAAAGTTAAGGACAGGAGGAGTGGGCAGCTGATCCCATTTTTGAACCAGTGGCATGCAGTATTGACAGCAAGCATTCAGTTCCATGCGCCTTGCTTCCTTCTTGTCCTGAGTTTGATACTATGTGCTTTTAACATCTTCACGAGCCTTCTGCTTCACATCCCACCTCAAATGAGGCTGCTTTCTGGGAAGCTGGTGGAGAAAATGTTGACGTCTATGCCTGGGGATGAACAATCTTTGCATTCCCGAGTGTGCCGCTGACCTGCACAGAACTGATTCTTTAGGGGCAAGAGAGAGGTGTAATTTATCACAGCGTTCTTTGAGCTGCCTGGGTAGATTTTCAGGACAATGGATTGCACATTATATTGGCTCTGGCTGGGTTGCTACTCTCTTCCTTCTCACCTCTTTCTCAGGAGAGAATGGGAAATCCACTTCCAAATTGAACTGTGTATGGTCTCCCCACCATCTTCCCTGCATCTGAATGGTTAATCTTCCAGTTCATGTGCTTCGCATGGACTGTGTCTGAGGGTGTCTGTGGTAGCAGCTTAATTCTGCTCTGGTAATTAGTGATGAAAGGAGTGGATACAGAGGGTCAGCCTGAGAGGCAGAATGACTTCACTGAAGAGTCAAGTCAGAAGAAATAAAATTTAGGGGTTGACACCAAGGTCAGTTCCCAATCACAGGCTGGAAGAGATATGGTAATCTATTTTCCATAAATCAACCTAGTTTTGATAAGCCCCTTTCCCCCTGGAGTTGGAAAATTTTCATGTGTCTTTTCTGAATTTTCCCCCACGTGGGGGTTGTGCCCAGTTTCTGGAGTCTCACTGGTTGCAAATAAATGGGAGGGAGGCATATCATTATTGGCTAGATGTCCACATCAGCCTCTCCCTTGAGCCCAGTGAGGATTCTTAGACATAGCAACCTGGTGAGGCCAGAAAACCCCGTGTTTGTGATTTGTTTTTCTAGATAGACCATATCTTTCCTCCTGAATATCCTTGTGCCAACACAGCATATCTAGGGAACAAGCTTGGTTCATACAGCTTGTTCCTTTCTTCTTTTTAATCTGGAAGAAGTCTCTTTTTCCCCTGTGACACATTAAAGATAGTCATACATTCTTTGTTTTTATCTTATAAAAACAAAGACATGTTTAATTGCCTTTCCCTTGAATCCAGGTTGGCCTTAGTGACTCATTTGTAATCAGTAGAATGCAGTGGAAGTGACAGTGTGTGAAAAGCTACCTTTGCCTGGGCCTTTTCAGAATGCTCATCTTGCAGAAGGCAGGCTGCCATGGAGAAGTCTGGCTTCCCGGAGACTGCCATGGTGTAAGGAAGCCCAAGCTAGCCATGCACATGGAGAGGCTTCGTGGAGAGAAAGAAAAAGGGGATGGAGAGAGAAAGGAGGTGCGGGCGAGGAGAGGGAGAGGGGGAGAGAGAGAGAGAGAGAGAGAGAGAGAGAGAGAGAGAGAGCCCTCCTCTTCTAGCCAGCATAGCCTAGACACCAGATATGTGAGTGACGAAATTTTCAGGTGCTTCCACATCAGACTGAAATTATACAGAGGAACCCAGACAAGACCCATCCAGTTGTGCTCAGTCAATACAAAGAACTATGAGAGAATACTTATTGTTTTTTTCTTCTATGTTTTTGAGTGGCTTGTTACACAGCAATAGATAACTGGAACATTTCTCATATTCTATTCTTAGTGGATTTAGACATTTGAAAAGAAAATCCAAGAGGCCTCACCACCTACTATTTTTCACTCTGCTACATACATCCTGCAAGGAGGGTAGGGATTGTGGAGCCTAATGCCTTTTTAAAGTGGGAGTGGAGGCTAGGGGAAAACATAGAGGTTAAAAATTCCCTAAATTATATCTACACAATTTTATCCCATGATTGAGACTTCCATTAGTATTCAGTTCCACTACTGTATCCTTGTTGGAATTGGCCATTTTTAGAATTTCTGGATTTGGGAAATGGATAGGTAAAAATGATGCTACTTTATGGCTTAGTGAATATTTGTACCAAATATTTACAGTGTACAAATTATCCTGTAAAGCACAATAAAAAATTTGATGAAAAATAAGTTCACTTGAGAAAAGGGAGCTTAAGAGAAGTGATAAAACTGGAATTACACCATAATGAGAAATGACCATGACAGTATTTTACTCATTTCCAAATGAGGTCAGAGGACAGAGAGTTCAGTGAGGGTGTGGGGAGTCTGTGAGCCTCTAACACAGGAGCAGGATCTGCAGCAAATTCCCGGCCAGGGTCAGGAGAACACACCAATAACAAAATTTTGATAGGTGGAGACAAGGGCTTTGTTCACACAGAAAAATGGCATAATGAGACCAACCATGGTGGTGGGGCATTTTATGGAGTATTTTAAGTGATAAACTGAAGGAAAATTTGGAAAATTAAATCAAGCAGAAAACAACAACAACAATAGCAAAGTAAAACCCGGCAACTTGAAGAGATAGATAGTTTGTATTTCTGGATTTCTCTGCTCTCTTCTGTGGGCTGTGTCCTCCCCGATGCTGGCTCACATTTACTGAGCACCACATAAGGACCCTTTGACACCATGTTCGTTGCCCAATGGCAAGGAACCAACTCTGAGATGCCACATATAACCTGGGGAGCAGCACTCATGGGTTGAAAGTTGCATTCTGATCTGGGAGGGTTATCATCAGGACCTTTTCTTGACTCACAAGAGAAAAAGCCACCATCCTTCCTTTCCTGAGCTCTTTAAAATTAACCAGTGAGTTATCTGTGAGAACTCTCCTCCATCCCAAGAGGCCGAACTGGTTCTTTGTGTGCACAAAGCATATATATGCGTAGGTTCTGCCATGGGGACCTGGAGTAAGGCTATTTGACTGGTCCTCCAGACACTGGTAGCCTTTGACTTTTCTCCTTCTCATCTTCCAACTTTTGGCCAGGATGATGGGAAGGAAAGATTGGGAGTTCCTTCAGAGAAAGAGATGGGACCTAGGAGGTGTGGATGGATGGAAGGAGGGAGAATCAGGGGAGACTGGTGTTAGGTGGCTCGAGGCAGAAGACTCAGGGGACCACTTTCTGTGCTCTGGGAGATCTGAAGACTCCTAAAGCTCCTCAGCAATGCTGTTTATCTGCTCTCTGATTCCTAACCCCAGCTGCCTTATATTGGTGGCACAGCCAAATTCTCGGTGTATGTTGGGGTGAGTAGGAAGGGAGAATGGAATGTGATAGAATTACTGAAAAAAAAAAAAAAGAAAGAAATTGCCTATGTGAAATGAAACGTAAGTGACTGTTTGATTTAATCTGTGACCAAGTAAAATTGGCAGAATTTTCGTCAGGAAGGAAAGAAAGAACCAATTACGCAGCTCAGCCGTACTCCAACAAACTGTCAAACTAAAAACCTCTGCCAGCTCTGGTCCCACCCTCATTGTAGGCACGGGCTTGAAGGGAGATGATGGACACTTTCAAGACCTTCTCTCTGTATCCCAGAACCAGCCACTCCCAGCCCTCATCCCATGATGCAACTTTTAGGGGACCCCACTGATTGGGTTCAGATATAAGCGGATCTCTGTAAGCCCACTCTGTTAACATGGCATTGTGGAAACCTGGAACTGCCTCAGCTTGGGTCTGGGGCAGAGTTTCACCATTATTCAGCGCAGCTCACTGTTGTATACCTGGGCACTGGGAGGCCCAGAAAGTTAATAAATTGGCAAGGGCTATTGGTTGGCAGAGGCAGGGGATTCTACCATGCACTTGTACTTAAAACTACTGGGGTAATGTTTTAAAGGGGACTCTGCAAAGGGTCCCAGAAATGGGACTTTAAGATCAGAGATGGTCTTTCTTCACCCTGCCCATCGTTTCTTCCTTCTCTACTCTCCGAAATGACAAGGAAGCAGTACTTCTAGATAACATGAGAACTGGAATTCTGGTTTGTGAGACACTAGGATACCTCTAGTCCATCAGTCCATGGGAATGTAGGCTGTGTGTCCCTTCAGAATGCCAGTGTCCTCTGAGAAACACATTACCTTTACACTGGTAATGAACCCAATGCTTGTTTGTAGGAAAGCTAGAAAATGCAAATGAAAAAGCACAAAGAAGAAACTAAAAATAACCTAACTCTTATCTCTCACAAATATTCCTATCAACATTTAGCTTTTCAGCCTTCAGATCTTTACTTTTTGTCTATATGTATATGTATGTATGTGTGTGTGCATATAAATATACATACAAACGTAAAACGTCTGAGTTTTACAAAAATGGTTTATTCTGTCTGATTTTTTTCGTTTTATATTTCTCTTGAATATTTTCATGTAATTTCTTAAGAATAAATTCCTGAGAGGGGCTCTCACTTTAACAGCCATTTTTAGCATGCATTTCTGTATGTTCTTATGGGTTTATGCAGTGCTATCAGGCTCTGCCATGATGCATTTCTAAACAATGGGTGAAAACGTTCTTTAGAAATAAAGAGCTGTTAGATTGGATGTGATATTTTCCTTCCTTCAGGAAGCCGCTGTCTGCCTCAAAGAGTAAAAAAAAAAAAGGCAGAGGAGGCTTAAAGAAGAAAGCTGGCTTGTAATAGCTGATAATGGCGATTAAAATTCACATCAGTCATCCTCGACATTTTTAGTTTCGTAAAAATGAAACCCTCAGCTTGGGTTGCTGTGTAGTCAGAAGAGATGTAAATATAACCGAGATGTTTTTCCTCCTTAGTGACTAATCGCTTGAAGAAAGGGGTAGGTGTGCTAGCCGGGGAGCCCAGCCTACATCTTCCAGTCTTGAAATGTTTGTGACAAATCGTTCTTGTGTGTGTGCCTGCCTGTGTGTGTGTGTGTGTGTGTGTGTGTGTGTGTGTGTGTGTGCAGGAATTCCTGCTGCACACAGAGCGGTTGTTTTAGGAATTTCAGGAGCTGTGTGGGCTACAGGCTTGCTACTGGGAACCGTCAGGAATGACACTACTGGAATGAGACATAAGGCCTTCACAGAGTGGAACTGTGGGCCATGCTAGGCTGGAAATAAGGAATAGGGTTTGAGAGGGGGAAAAAAACAAGTTTCGAGGAATTAGAAATAGAAATAAACGTGGGTGGAAGTCACACATTTCTAGAAGGTCATTTGACCAAATAAGGCTGGTGCTGGGGTTGTTGGAAGGGTAAATGACATAATCTCTGTGCAGCACTTAGCACAGGCCCTCATTTATAGTTAGTGCTCAGTAATTTGCAGCTGTTATTCCTATTGTTATGGCCTCTGTCATATTACTTCCGTGAAATACAGTAGACTGTAATTTCCTGTGGTGTGGCTGCGTCTAGCCACATGTATACTAGTGAAGTGGCAGACATTCCGGAGCTAGCCCTGTCATCTAGTGGGGTCTCCTCTCAGCCCGTTACACTCCCAGCCTTCTTAGCCTTCTCAGGATGCTTCCTAGGCAAGCTACACCAAGTATAACTGTGATATGCTTTGGGCCACTGCAGAAGCCCCTTTAAAACATTCCCCAGCAGTTTCAAGCACACATTTGTGTGTTCAAGCCACCCTCTACCTGTCTCTCTTTTCTCCTTCCCCATGTCTCCTTGAGAGGAAAGATGATTTCTTATTGCAAAAAAAGCTACCATTAGGGAAGTTAAGGGTGGGGAGAGGGAAGATAGTGCCTGGTGGGTTTGGTCTAGGGGAAGGAATTTCGAGTTTTTGAAAATTGAGAGTCTCTATAGCATCTCAAAGGTACAAGAAAATTTGAATTGGCTAAAGAGCTTTTGGGGAATGTTACTGTGGCTTAGACCTCAGGCTCTCTTTAATGTTCCTTGAAGACTAATAATGAAGATTTGAATTTCTTTTCAAGTATTTTTGCTGCTGACCTGTTTCTCTTTAAAAATATGTCTGAGCCCGGCTGGCTGATCTGTGTGGACTACCATGGTTATTTTAAGGCTGCATGTATATACTCTCCTTCTCTTATCTTCATTTCTCTTCCCTTTTTTAGTTTTCCTTTCTTATTGGCCTAGCATGAGGACATTTGTCCACTACCCCAGCAAAGCCTAGCTAACTGTGTAAATGGTAATGCATTTCTAAGTTTCTCCATAAACCATTCAGCAGCTCTTGGTTAGGCTGCTTGGCCCCATCATCCTAGTGGGGCCAAGAGCTGTATTGTCAGATGATTCTCAGAAACTGGGGAATTCCTTAGCCCAAGGCTCTTGACAGATAGGGTGTGCAGGGGTTATATGCCTAATTGGATCCATAGGTTGGTTGGTTTTCCCTGACCGTTGAGCTCAGTGTAGCTATCCTGTATGCAATTTTAGGAGGTATTCTGCCTTCCTTATTAGGCTCCTGGTACATTAAGAATTCCACAAGCAGAAACCATCTCTTTGCTCTCTGGATGTGAATGGTAGCTCCTAATTGACTATTGCTATATTTTTCTTGGGGCCCTATACTCACAAATCATTTAAAAAATATGATCCACAAGTGATTCCAATTAGACCATGAACTCTAAACTCATGGAATGCCTTAAAATCCACATAATAGTTTAGGATTAATTATAGAAATGCCTGAGGCATATTCGTAAGGATTGTAAAGTAGGTGACAACATTATTTTAGGTGCATATTTAAAAAACAGTCTTGTGGAGGGCCAATCCAGTATGTTATGCTAATTACATAACCCAGTGTTGGACTGAGCACTGGTGTGATGGGTATTAGGATTATTCGTAAGCATTCTTTATTTCATCCTTATAGGCACACAGTAGAATTTTACTTTCTTACCTCTCTGAAGTTAGGCAAGATATGTACCTTATTTTGGCCAACAAGCTGAAGTAGTGCATGTCACTTCCAGGCAGAATGTTTAGAAACCAGTGTAGGACTCACCACATTCCCTTCTTGCTGCTGTTGACTGTTGAAGCAGCTGTCTAGAGGAGTCCTTAATCCCTTCAAATCTCAAAGACATTAGGAGCAGGGTTCTCCCTTGCCAATACACACTGGCTATGCATACTAAGTGAGAAATAAACCCCTGTGGTGTTAACTCACTGACACTTTGGAATTCTTTGGTACTGCAGCTTAACCTAGCCTATCCTGACTAATATATCTTGGCTCCACCTCTTGATTTGAAATCTCAATTCCAACACTAATTTGTATTATCTCATCTAAAATTCTCTGCGTCTCAGTTTCCCCATTTCTAAAATGAAGAGTTTGGATAAGATTCTCTCTATAGTACCTTCCAACTCCAGCATTCTGTGATTCTACTTTTAAAAGTATGAACATTTGACTGCTCCCTAACTTTACTAATTCTAATCTTTTCTTTTTGGACTCTGAGAGACCTGAATTCAAAGCTGCATTTTTGCCATTTGCTTGCCATGTGACATTGGGCAAGTTATTCAGCCACCCTACGTTTTATCATCTTCTCCTTGAAAATGGGAAAGCAGTTAGCTCCTGGGGCTTATGTGAATGAAATCAGACAAATGGTTGAGGTAATCTAAATATTGTACATAGCACCAGGCACTAAGGAAGTTCTAAGTGAATGCTTGCTAATTAGGAATCTGAGAAGAGGGGGTGATGCTGGCATCTCCTGGTATGGCTCAGGGAGATGGTGAAGCCCAGAGAGTTTGGCCTTTCTGTTTCACAAGGCTTGTTAGAGAAGCAAATATTGAAGACCATAGGCTAGACTAAGAAAAAGAAGCAGATACTAAATGAAGATGTATTTAAGTTCAGGAAGCACTGATTAATAAACATAGCTCATTTCTGAAAGCACTTTGCTTAAAATCTTGTCTCAGCCACTGTGGTCAGGATAACTTAAAAATATATATTTTCCCCTTTGGAGACTTTTGTCAGAAATCAGTTGACTATATTTGTGTGAGTCTATTTCTGGGTTCTCTATTGTGTTTCATTGTTCTGCTGGCCTATTCTTTTGCTAATACCACATTGCCTTGATCAGTGTAACTTTATAGTAAGTCTTGAAGCTGGGGAGCATCAGTCCTCTGACACTGTTTGTCTCAGTACTGTGTTGGCCACTCTAAATCTTTTGCCTTTTTGTAAAGCATTGGAATATGATTGTCAAGATCCCACTGGGATTTTGATTGAACTTGCATTGAATCTATAGATTAAGTTGAGAAGAATTGGCATTTTAACAATATTGATTTTTTTCTATTCTGTTCATGGGTACTGGAATATCCATCTACTTAGATCTTTTATTTCTTTCATCCAAATTTTGGTAGTTTTCCTCATATAGATTTTGTACATATTTTGTTAGAGTTATCCCTAAGTATTTCATTTTTTTTGGTGCTAATATAAATGGTCTTTTGTTTTTAATTTCAACTTTTAAATGTTCATTGCTGGTCTATTGGAAAACAATTTACTTTTGTATGTTAGCTTTATATCCTGCGACATTACTATTATCACTTACTAGTTTATTAATTCCAGCAGTGGGTTTTTTTTCCTTTGGTAAATTCTTTGGTATTTTTTACATAGACAATCAGAACATCTGATGTCATCTGCAGACAAAGAAATTTTTATTTCTTTCTTCCCAATTTGCATACTGTCCCTTTCCCTTCCCTGCCCTTCCCTGCCCTGCCCTTTTCTTCTTCTCCCCTCCCTTCCCCTCCCCTACCCTCCCCTTCCCTTTTCCTTTTCTTTTCATTTCTTTCTTTTCTTCTGTTGTTGCATTAGCTAGGACTTCCAGTATGGTGTTGAAAAGAAGTGGTAAGGAAGAACATCTTGGCCTTGTTTTCTATTTTAAGGAAAACACATCTAGTTTCTCACTATTAAGTATGATACTAGCTGTAGGGTTTTAACAGACGTTCTTTATCAAGTTGAGGTAGTTATTTCTTTATAACAATTTAAAATTTTTGTTATAATAATCAAATAAACAGACCCAAGTTTAAATATAGACTCTGCCAGTTTCTAACTATGTTGACGTTGGGTGAGTTAATTAGCTTCTTTGAGCCTTAGCCTTAGCATGAAGGAAAAAAAAAACTCACTTTGTTAAAATTGTAGAAAAGATTAGACTTGGAAAACTTCTAGATTATTCTGATGTGAGTGCTTTCAAGAACTGGACCTGGCACAAAATCCTGAAACAGGAAGAAGAAGAAAAAGATGGAGAAGGAAGAAACTTTTGAGTGCTAGGTTGTGGCAAAAACTGCTAAGAAGAGCTGACAAATCAAACATGATTCTCTAAGCATCGGGAAGGACCTGTGTGTCAGTCAGAACAGAAATCACCCAATGACTAGGAACAGATACACAAGGCATCCTTTAGAATGGAAGCCACGGAACGCAGCAGAGGCAATGGAAGTAGAGAACACCCAGAAGAAAAGCAAATACACTGCAAATGTTACTAACTCCAAGCCACCTTGACTGATTATTCAGCTGTGACCCTCCTTCAGAAGACACTCTTTAGGACCCAGATGATCAAGTGACCAACCTGTGCTGGTTGCCTCATCCTCTCATGGATGCACTGTTTCTTTGTCTTTCTTCCTTAGGACTCTTTTGTCTTCTCTAACCTTGATTTGATTAAGCCTCTTGCTGTGATGTTGACTGTGTATTTCCATCTTCTCCTAGTGTGTGGGGGCTACCAGGGGCTTTAGATAAGCAGTTGGATATTCATTCTCTACCAGAAGGCCTGGCTGGGCAAGGTGGCTACTTGTGTCTTGCTTTTATAAAAGCTAGTGCTCACTTTCAGGCAACTATTGATTTTTTTTTTTCCCTCACAGGTAGCTGTCCCTGGTTTTGTTTAGTTGTTATTTTCTGTTTTTTTAGGTCACTACTACAGTCATAATCCTCTACCAACTTATGAATACTTACTGGGCACAAAAATGCCTTTAATAAAATTATCCTATATTTTCAATTATCTTAGCTGTAGCTACTGATTATTACTCCAAAACAGATGTGTATTCAGAAGTACATATTTCATTTTTCTCAAATCTTGGGTTTACCTTCCATACATTTGAAAATATTTGGATAACACAAATCAAAGAAAACTTAAATTTCTGTGTGAGAACCACAGATTCAACCATGAGAGGTTCCTCTATTCTTGTTTTTCTTTACATTTATCTCTCATTTAAATAGCTTTAATATTACTCATATTCTTGGGATGATGCAATTTTCTGAATATATGTCACAGCTCAATATCTAATACTAGTTACTGTTTGCAATGGGAAGAATACCAGTTACTGTTAACAAAGCGATATATCACTTGCTGTTTAATAAAGGTTTCTTCCCTCCTTCCTTCCTTCCTTCCTTCCTTCCTTCCTTCCTTCCTTCCTTCCTTCCTTCCCTCCCTCCCTCCCTCTCTCTTTTCTTCCTTTCTTTCTTTTTCTTTCTTTCTCTCTCCCTCCC
>NW_016107709.1:1886702-1904599 GCF_001604975.1 Cebus imitator
GATGGGGTTTCTCCATGTTGGTCAGGCTGGTCTCAAACTCCTGACCTCAGGTGATCTGCCCGCTTTGGCCTCCCAAAGTGCTGGGATTACAGGTGTGAGCCACTGTGCCTGGCCTAATAAAGGTTAATTTATTAAAGAGATGCAGTTTTGGTTAAAGCTGTGGTCCCTAACATAACAAAATGTGTGAATTTATACAAATAGCCTTGAGTGTTTTATAGCAGAATATTAACACAGCATTTTTATGTTGTTGAATCAAGCTACAATCTTTCATATATTAATAAATGCTTGTCCTTCACAATACAAGCAAAACTATTTAGTTCACCAGTTTCTTATTACTGTTCTTTATTCATCTGCCCATGAAGGTAAATGGATCAAGGCCCTTAATTCACCAGAAAAATGTAGCCATCTGTCCCTAGAAGACATAATCCTAGCAGCAAACTGAGCATTTAGTTGCTGTTAAGGGCCTTGTAATTGGTTAGAAGCTCCTCATGGAGTTTCTGGGCATTCAGATGATTGGATTGTTCCTTCTAGGTAGAGGAATCACCAGAGACAATTCTGTTTTTTTCCCAGGTGTATGTTTATAAAGACTGTCCCTTCTCAAAAGCAACTTCTGCAGGCATAGGATGCCAAGCAACAGATCCCTTTGAACAAAAACCTCACAACCCTCATAACTGGGAAATGAGGCCTCATAGCTTCCACTTCTGTTTGTCATAGAGGGGTCCTGGCGGAACAGTGCCAACCCCAGAACAAACTGTCCCCAGTATCCTGGGGCTGTGCTTCCAACTTCTCTGGCCCTTGCCTTCTTCCCTCATTCCCAGGAGCACCTCCCATGTCAGTGTTCTGTATTAGGTCTTTCTTCCTCCAGTGGGTCCTAGGACCTCAGGTGTTGGGCAAGTTTAGAGGGCCGCCCAAAGCTGTGTTCACTGAGGATGTTTCCTGGCTCTGAGGATGTACTTTCAACGAAAATTCTTTCGAGAATGGCTTTCTGAGACCTCTGTTATTGCCTCAGATTAGGGATTGTAAACTCAAATACCTCCAGCGATCAGGGAATTGAGGGAAATGGAAGAAGCAGAAGACAACAGGAAAGGCAGAATTGTGGTGGACTGCAGAGTTCATTTTCCAGGGAAAGGAGAAGCCAAGCAGACCTTACAGTCCAGCTTCCAAACCCTCCAGCTTTTTAATGGCAGCCAGCATCCAGATTTTTATGTGCAGTCTCCCCGTTCAGAAGCACCAAAACACTATGCTGACTGCATAGAACACAGCGGTCAATGGACTCTGCTCCCGGGCTCCTCAGTCAGCCATCATCAGTTCAATCAACACTATGCTGACCGAATAGAACACAGCAGAACATAGAGCAGAGTCAATAGACTGCTCACGGGCTCATCAGTCAGCCATCTCTGCAGCTGGGCTTCACACCAGCACTGCTGTTCTCTCTTAGCTCTTCTTGGCCTGAGGCATTGATTTACCTTCTCTCCCGAGTGAAAATGTTGGGTGCAACAAACAAATCCAATTTGTACTCACTGAAATAACATGGAATTTCATGTATATCCCCAAGGACATTCACATTAACAGATTGACAGTTGGAGACACAGGCTCCATTTCTCTGTGAATATTTCGGCTTCACCCTCAAACCAGCTGCACCTCTGTGTATGATCCAGAGGGAAGGGCAAGTGTCTTCTTGAAGCTCCTTCAGAAGAGTAAAGAAGAATTATCCCAGAAGCCCCTGTAAAGTCTTCCTCATGTCTCACTGGCCTAAGCTAGGTCATGTGTCCTTTACTGAGCCAATCAGACAAGAGAGGTGGGTCCCTCATACCATCCAAGCCAGGGCCCTGAGATGCGGTTGGGTCATAGTTCCTTGAGGTTCATGCCTGTACCGTGGGTGTACACATGTGTGTACATGCGTATGCATACCTGAGCAAAATCTTGGTTCCTTTAGGAAAGACAAAGGAATGTATGGTTGCTAAGCAGTCAACTAATGAAGTGTATCATAATGTGCTTCGTATTTTATAAAACTGCCTTTTCCCAGCCTGCTGTTGGGGTGGGTAACCCAGTGCTCCTTCCTTCCAGTGTCCAAATTCTAGTAATTGGAGAGCTTGACATTGCTCCCAAATCCTCATCTTATTGCCTTCCTCTATCTCCACGTAAAGAATGGGGGCACATAGGCCAACTGAGTTCCTAGAACAGCTTTGGTATAGGTGTCAGACCTCAGTTTGACAGCCCTGTAAAGAAACATAGCATTTCTGAGTTCATTTTTCCTTGTCTGTAACATGAGGAGAATATTAACTATCCCAATGGGTTGTCAGGAGATCAAATGTAAACTACGTAGCAAAGTTCTTGGTATACAGGAAGTGTTAAATGAATAGTAGTTCCTGTTACTATGTTCATACCTTCATTCTTGAAGGTAGCTATTCAAACTCTAAACTACTTTAGCAATATATTCCGTATTTGGGGTTTGGTACTGTTTTTCCCACTTAACCAATATCTAAAAGACTGAACAAAACTTCACTTAGAGTTTTAGGAATTGGGGACTGAAATCTGCCAGACTTTTTTTTATTGAAGAAAAGCTATTGATGACTTAGGCAATTGATTTCTTTGCTCTTTTTCTTTAAGCACAAATTTATTGTTGTTTTAACTTTGCCTCTGAACTTGGGAGTTGAAGTAAATGCATCATCAGCAGTTGGCTACAGAGAATCAAGAAACGTTATCCTAAGCAAACTAAAGCAGGAACAGAAAACCAAAGGCCACCTGTTCTCAGTTATAAGTGGGGCTAAATGATGAGAACACATGGACACAAAGATGGGGGCAGCAGACATGGAAGCTTGTTGGGATGTGCAGAGTGGGAGGAGGGAGAGGATCAGAAAAAATTACCAATGGGTACTAGACTTAATACCTGGGTGATGAGATTATCTGTACAACAAATCCCCATGACACAGTTTACATGTATAACAAACCTGCACATGTACCCACGAATGTAAAATAAAAATTAAATTAAAAAATTGAGTTCTTTGTCTTTTTGTTCACTTTTTTTTTTCTTCTTTTTTTTTAACCTCCAGGGGACAGTTCTGGGAGGTAAATACTGTTCCACTCAACTTTCTTATTTCTAAAATGATGTGTAAAATTAAGACAAAGATTAAAGATTAAGATTATTCTTAAAATTGACATCTAACATTGGTTTAATATTTTGCAGTTTACAAAATTCATTCATATATTACAAAGGGCAGGGTTTTTAAGGTCTATGAGATGATAAATTTCTATGTTTCACTCATTGTTTATTTCTAATCCCTATCTCAATGCCTGGGACATAATAAGTGTTTAACAAATATGTGAATGAGCCTTAAAATGTCTCATTGAAGATACATCTGGAAGTTACCATCATTATTCTCCCTTTATAGAAGGAGAAACAGTCTCAGAGAGATTTGGTGACTTGCTTAAGGCCATTTAGCTGATAATCCTTGAAAACAAGATTAGAACACAGTGGTGGTTTCTGTTTTCCTAGTTCATACTTTGGGGTGGGGAGGAAAGGTTGACTTTTCTGACAAGTAGGCTAGTTTGTGATTATAAAAATTGGGTTTCATAGGGTGTTAGGAAGTAAATCCAACCCATTCTGTGAGAGAATGATAAGCTCTCCAGTCATCTGTGTTTGGTGGGACTTACTACCGACCCTGGTCCATTCAGTAGGCTTTGAACAGAAGGTACCATGGGCATCAGAAGAAAAGAAATCATCATATTACAAACAACAATAGTACATAGCTGTCATTTATTGAGCAGCTACTATGTGTCCAAAAAGATATTTTATAAACATTGTCTTTAATACTCAGGTTACCCATTAAAGATGTCATTATTTAGAGTTTAAGGACCAGGAAATAGAGATTCAGAGCAACTAAATGATCTTTTCACTGTCTTGAAAGGGTTAACCCACTCTTACCCAGCCCTCCCTAATCAGACATGTAGTTATTTTACACAAATTCTTTTGAAATGGATCCTAGTTTGCCACATCAATGAGTCTTTAGCCCAGTGAGAGAATTTGCCTTTTGAGACGCCCAGAAGTAAGCCAAGTATCCTGCCATACCCAGGAGACTAGCACTTTCCACCCGGTGGGAGAAGACTTTGAGGGAAGATGGGATTGTTGCCGGGGGTTCCGGGATCCATACATACTAAGAATTGTCTGAAAAATGGGCGGAGAAGGTGGGAGAGAGGACACAACCCCCTTCACACTTTGAGGCTTGTGGACTAAAGAAATCCCAAATAGAATCCCCAAGCCCGGTGGCACTGTTTGTATCAGAGAGTCTCAAACTCTCTGTGGGAAGACACCAGTATTAGATTTTTATTCCTCCAGTCTGCTTTGGACCAATATTTGTAAAAAGCACAGTAGAATTAAATTACTGTTAATTTCTGCAGTTGTTTTTTGGAGTAGGGGACCCCAACCCTCCTGGGCCACAGAACTGAGACGCACAGGTGAGCTGTGGGCAAGCAAGACGCTTCATCTGTATTGCTAGCTTCTCCCCATCACTCGCAATAGCACCTGAGCTCCCCCTCCTGTCAGATCAGCGGTGGCATTAGATTCTTATGGGAGTGCAAACCTATTGTGAACTGTGCAGTGAGGGATCTAGGCTGCATCCTCCTTATGAGAATCTAACGCCTGATGGTCTGTCACTATCTTCCATTACCCCCAGTTAGTTGCAGGAAAACAAGCTCAGGGCTCCCACTGAGTCTACATTATGGTGAATTGTATAATTATTTCCTTACATATTACAATGTAATAATAATAGAAACAAAGTGCATAGTAAACGTAACACACTTGAGTCATCCTGAAACCATACCCCACCCTGTCTTTGAAAAAATTGTCTTCCCTGAAACTGGTCCCTGGTTCCAAAAAGGATGGGGGTTGCTGTCTTGGAGGATCAGTCATGCACCATTCATGTTCTGGTACAGCCTATGGACCACACTGTGGCTAACACTGGCTTATACATTTTAACACATTAAAAGTATTGCAATTGTCTTCACGTTATTTTAGTACAGTATTTCTGAAAAGAATCAATTCACAGTGTACTATACTATTGAGACACAGGTTTAGCTGTGTAGTTAAACAAATCTTTCAACCCTGTCAGTGCATTTCTGAGACCATACAACCTCTTTAGAGACCAGCATCAAAAGTCTATACTTAGGCACACAAGGGTTTTAAGCACAGAGTATCAAATGCTACTGACCTCTGTATTAGACCCTGCTCATGCATTTATATCTTACTACTTTTTGCATGTATTAAATGGTGTTGTGATTAATAAAACATAATTTAGGTAACGACTCTGAGGAATTTAAATTAGCTGCTTGATTTTTTTCCTCTACTCAATCAGTACTGCAAGTATAGCTGCTATCCTGTGGGAGAATCGACAGAAGTCTGACATTAAAAAGAAATCCTTTTACTTGCAATCTTTGATAACCACTTTTGCACACAGACCTTGAGAGAGATGCATGAAAGTTGGCCAATTCCACTACATTCGCAGAATCGCTAATACCAGGACACTATTGTCTCTCCTGGGGCTCTCTCTCAGAGAGAGAACTTGCAGTCCAACGGGCTTGTGGGAAGTGGTTCCTTTTGTTCCTTGACCTCAGGTTTTCTATGAGAAAAAAGCAATGCCTTCTTATTCATCTGGTAACATCCAGCATGCCAGGCACTGGTTTAGGCTGCAGGGAAGGAACCTCTATCTTCGGGAGGCTCAGGAGGAAGCGTGTGGAAGGTTGGGTCATAACACTGTTCACTCCCCGCCTCTCTCCTGAAGCGAGGTGTATGGGCAGTAGCTGGACTTCGGCCCCTCATGCATCTGACCCCTGAACAATCTTTTTCAGCCTTTGGTACTGGGCCTATGCAGGTTTTTGTTTAGCGTAAGAACTGAGCTTAGTACACAAAAATGACAACAATAGGAACTTTAAAAATGGCTTACAAACTTTGTCTGGATTTCCAGGCA
Organism: Cebus imitator; assembly: GCF_001604975.1. NCBI lineage: Eukaryota > Metazoa > Chordata > Mammalia > Primates > Cebidae > Cebus > Cebus imitator. The sequence continues at coordinate 1,892,666 of NW_016107709.1, forward strand.
GGAGAATGTGGGTTGTAAGCTGGCTTCCTTGGCACCAAGCAGTGAGACATGGAGGGCTCAGGGTGGTGAGGCTGGCTGGGGAACACGCAGAGGCAGGAGCAGAACTGCAAAGGGCTGTTGATGGCCCCTGACAAAGGCAGGGGCAGCTTGTGTGCCTGAGGCAGGAAAGGACTGATTTTTCTGAGTTAAGGAAGAGACAATTCGCAGGCAGAAGGGGCATATTTTTTTTTTTCTTTGTGGTGGTCTCTGGAGACAGGTAAAATTTTGTGGTTTTCCCATGTTGGGGAAATCCTCCTGGACCAATGCTTCTCAAACTTCAGTGTGCATGTGAATAACCTGGGGATCTTGCCAAAATGCAGACCACATGCAGCAGGGCTGGAGCAGTGCCGGAGATTCTGTTTCCAACAGGCTCCCTCCTGGGTGAGACTGTGGCTGCTGCTCTGTGATAGTGTTGGTCCGCAGGCTATACCTTGAATAGAAATACCTAGGACCCACCTGGCGGCCTGGAATTATGGGAAATGGCCTAACCTGCTTTCTGGGAAGCATTGACCCCTGTTTCAGCCACTCCTGCATACCCTGATCACTGCGTTGTCTGCAGTAGCTTTTTTTCTCTCAAGGACTGTGAATAGTCAATGGAAATCTTGCTGAAGGCTATATATTGGTTGCTGTGTTTAATCTTTTAAAAAAATCTTTGTGCTGTTGAGTACATCTTCTTCCAGGCAAAATGACAGCAGGATCTGTTGTGAACAATCAAGGCCTGCTCAATCCCATATTATTACAATGCGCTGCCTTGACCCACATATCTTGAATATGGTAGGGAATACTTCCCTGTAGTAAATCCTAATGAATAGGGCTTTGCCATTCAATCATAAAACAATGAGCTCATATGTTATGTTTGGTGAGCGGATAATGCCGCAACCTTTTAAAGATGAATGGATTACAGAGTATATGTGTAAAAGGAACTAAAGCCATTGATTATTTTCTGGGCATTGAAGTCAGCTGTTACGTATAGCATTGTCATTTGAGCCTCCTGGATTAAAAAACAATTGCAGAAATTTAAAAACAAATTCCATTTTTATGTTTTGTCTCTTTTGAGCTATGTCAGATGGTTTCTCAGGAAGGACGTTACAAACTTGAAGCTCACTCAAAATCAAACTCGAAAGTGATTTTGGGAAAATGGAGGTTTCATATCACGCACACTGTGCGCTTATAAGCCCCAGTCCTTCACCCAGTGCAGCACTTCCCAGGTTTTTTGGGGGGCAGTGACCCCTGTTCCAGCCTCACTGGCATTGCCTTAACACTGTAGTGTCAGCAGCCACTTTTCTTCTCTCAGGGGCTTGAGTAGTCGTTGGAGATTTTGCTGTAGGGTGTGGCTTTCCTAGCCAACTTTCTGAGCTGATGGTAGTGGTTTTCAATAAAAAGATCATTATGTAACATAGACCAAACTGATCTTTCAAAACTATTTTTAGTGGATTGAAAAAGTGGCTCACTTAATGCCTCCAATTTCTTCATTTATTTCAATAGGTCACATCCGTAAAACGTTTCATGGGTCTGTCAGCAACTTTGATTGAAGCAGAAATTAATCTTATCAGATATCCTGATGAGGGCTTAGAGGGGTCTTTACTATAAAGAGATTTTTGTTGCAGTGGTATTTATCTTAATCAGATTTGGCTGATACCTCTTTCACTAGTAGAATTTTAGAAGCAAAAATAACCTAACCAACTTAGAAATTATCTAGTCCAACCATCTTATTTTACCAAAGTAGAAACACCCAAGGTCACGCAGGCCTGTCTTTGGATCTTAGTCCTGGGCTCCCCTGAATCTCCCACCCTGCCTTTCTGTGATGGTTTATGGAAAGGATACAGTGGCTTTGAGGCCCAAGGAAGCAGGTTCCCCACCATTCCTGCTGAGAGCCAGGGAATTTAAATACCACTCACACCATTGCCAAACTCACCAGACCCTGTCTCCTGGCAGAGCTGCAGTGGACTCGTGGATGCTCCAGGGAGTCAAAGTGACTTGGAAGGAGCCCACATACTGCAGCCAATGGGCCTGCCCCAAATCCTGCCCTGCTCCATTCAAGTTGTGTGACTGAGCAAGTCACCAAACCCCTTTGTGGTTCAGTTTCCTCGGATATAAAATGAGAACCTTCCTGATAGGATCCTTGTGAGAACTGAATGAATGAATATGTGTCAAGCAATTAGAACAAACAGGCCACTGTATGTGTTACATGAGAGTTTCCAAACTGTGGACCTCCACAAGTTATTGGGTTGTAAAATTGGCACTCTGAGTCATAAATAGCATTAGACAAATTAAATGGCAGGTATTACTTTTGGTTCCTCTTTTGGGGTCTTTTTGGTTCTCCGTGTGTGTGTGTGTGTGTGTGTGTGTGTGTGTGTGTGTGTGTGTGTAATGGCTGACAATGTAAAATGTATTTCTCATTGAGAATTTGTGGTTAAAAGAGTTTGGAAGCCCCTTCTTCAGGTACTAGAGGGAGCAAATTTATTTTTCTGAGCATGGTCCCACGGCGGTGAACAAGGCACCCTGTGGACATGAATGCACAAGGTGAGCTCCGGCTGAGACTTAAATGTGCTTCTTTTGCAGAGGGAAACCAAAGGACAGTTTCTCATTGACCACATCTGCAACTACTACAGCCTGCTGGAGAAGGACTACTTTGGCATTCGCTATGTGGACCCAGAGAAGCAAAGGGTAAGAGCTGATTTCTGTCTGGAGCCATTTTCAGGGAGTGACCCGGACTGTGGGGCACTGTAGGGGTTCCTCTCGAAGCCCTAGTGATGCCCTTGTTCTCACAGATTGTTGGCCACATGAAACGCTGTGTGAGCGGAAAAGGCTGACACTGTCCTCATCGGAATGGGTGGAGCAGGAGAAGGGAAAAGTTACCCTCGGCCTTTCTAGAAGGCTGTTCCCACCTGCTTAGAAGAGAGAATGTCCCTGTGCCCTTTGAACCCAGAGTTTCCCAAAGTCCTTTAAACAATGGCTACATAAAATTTCACTGTGGAGAAAATCAATCCCCCAACCCCACTCACTATGAAAATTTATTGAGGGCTGGGCACGGTGGCTCATGCCTGTAATCCCAGCACTTTGGGAGGCTGAGGCTGGCGGATCACAAGGTCAAGAGATCAAGACCATCCTGGCCAACATGGTGAAACCCCATCTCAACTAAAAAATACAAAAATTAGCTGGGCTTGGTGGTGTGTGCCTGTAGTCCCAGCTACTCGGGAAGCTGAGGCAGGAGAATCGCTTGAACTCGGGAGGCAGAAGTTGCAGTGAGCCGGGATCGTGCCATTGCACTCTGGCCTGGCAACAGAGTGAGACTCTATCTCAAAAAAAAAAACAAAAAACAAACAAACAAAAAGCTATTGAGGCTGGGCTGGCTCAGTGGCTCACATCTGTAATCCCAGCACTTTGGGAGACCTAGATGAATGGACCACTTGAGCCCAGGAGTTCAAGACTAGCCCAGGCAACATGGCAAAACTCCACCTCTACAAAAAATAAAAAAATTAGCTGGGCATGGTGGCATGTGCCTATAGTCACAGCTACTTGGGAGACTGAGGTGGTGCAGAATAGCTTCAGCCCAGAAGGTCAAGGTTGCAGTGGTCTGTGATGGGGCCACTACACTCCAGTCTGGATTACAGAGCAAGATCCTGTCTCAAAAAAAAAAAAAGCTATTGGTTGGGAGAATTATTGAGAAGTGATTGCTTAATGGGTATAGGGTTTTCTTTTCAGGGGATGAACATGTTTGAAACTTCATACTGATGGTGGTTACCACTGAAATATACACTTTAAAATGGTTAATTTTGTTACGTGAATTTCACCTCCATTTTTTTGAACAAAATTTAGAGAGATGAAGAGTTTAAGTCACTTCAGAAGCTGCTGCTTGGGTACCACTAAACGTAAAAGCCCCTGTTTTATTCTTGCTCCTGGAGATACCTACCCTTTCTGGTATCTGTTGGTGGGTAAGGGTGAGCAAGAGAGTCTCACCTTTTGACTGGTATAGCAGCCCAGATGTGTTCAATGTAGCATATGCCAGAACCACGTGATGTGTGCCCTTCATATCCAAAGACCCTGGGAATTTCCACCCCAGCTCCTGGGGTGGGTCCCAGTCATGGGTTCGGAGGTTTCAGCCATGGGCTTGGAGGCTCAGTACACACTCGGGTCTCTGCAGGGCAGGGTGTGAAGGGGTAACCTGGGGGTGGCCTGGAAGTGAGGATAGGACCCTTCTGCCTTCTTTAATTTGCTCTTCTCCTCCTCAGTGTTCCTGATCTTCTTCCTGTCTCCTCTTTCCTCCCTGGCACCTCATTTGGCTCTTAGTTTAGTATTTACTGACCCAGTACCATGAGGAAAGGCTCACAGAGTATATCTCTGTAAAGAAGAGGGTATTTAAGAAATAGATTAGATTTGCATCTGAAACATAGTGAATTTTATTTTGCTCTTGGAGTCCTAAGAACCCAAGTTTATATAAAGGGATGCAATGAAGTATTACAGCTCAGAAGGATTTTGGTTCCCTGTAGTACTTGCAGTAACCTTTGGATGGTCCAGGAATTCACCTGAGTTGAGAGGAAGGTGGCAGGACAGTGGTGGGCACGTAGGGCTGGCATGATGTCAGGGAGGGAGGGACGCATGTGGTGTTTACTTGGTAACACTGGTTCCCAGATCTGGCCCCGTGAGAAAATCACCTTAGTTATTTGCTTAAAATGCATAGTGTGGACCCTATTCCAGACCTTCTAAATCAGAACCCATGGGGCTAGGGCCAGGAACATGTATTTAGCCTATAGAATTCTAATTTTGATGCAGCCAAGCCAGCTTTGGTCTGGGGACCATAACATAAAAACATTCATAGCCATAATTTTTTATAGCTTATGAAGATATTACACTTGTAACAGAGGGAAAGAAGCTCAAAAAAGTTGTTACTTGTCACAGGTTTCACAGTTAGTAAGTGGTAGAGTGAGTGTTTGCGTTTAGGATTCTAGATCAAAGTCCCTGTGGACCAAATAAACTCTGAACTGTGTAAGTCCTCTAATCCCCACTGCAAATGGGTGATTTTGTGCAAAATTCAATTCTAAATGATAAATAGCCAACCTGCAGAAGTAACTCTAGCTACTATTTGGTTGAACATCTATCATGTGCCATGAATTTTACTCACTTTAGTCTCGTCTTGTTGAAAAGCCTTTAAGGAAGGGTCAGAGAGGAACAGCGGCTTACATAAGGCAAGACATTAAGGAACAATTGGTGTAACAAAATAACAATAGCATTGGATTATAACCTATAAAATAAAATAAATATCCATGAGTCCATACTATTATAAATAATTAATTGAATAAAAATTAAAGGGAAGACTTGGGTCAGCTCTTCCACACAGAAGAATTTTAATTAATAAATGTAGACAGATGAGGGAAATAGAAAATCACCATACGCAATAATTATTGCAGGCAAGAACTAAAATTCATGTGTAAAAGTTTAAGGAGAAACAGGAAATTTGCATAGTCTCAAAGTATCCCCTCCTTCCCAAGGCATTTTTTAATTACAAAGGGAAAAATAATATCTCTATAGTAGAGAAATATGGAAGATACCAGTTTAACCAAGAGACCAAGATTATCATCACCAGTAAGAAGACATATTAACATCAAGTACCTCCTGATACCATGCACTGAGAAGTATATATCATCTTTATGGTGTTCTTCCCAATAATACATAACCTCAATCAAATATTGAGAAAACATCAGGCAAATTCAATGTGAGGGACATTCTCCAAGATAACTGACCTTCAAAAGCGTGGAGGTCATGAAAAAGAAGGACAAACTGGATTCACAGTGAGAGACTAGAGAGACACGTCAGCTCAAGGCAATGTGGGATCCTGAAACATAGAGAAGTATAGTAGTGGGGAAACTGGGTGAACTCCACAGAAAGTCTGTAGTTTAATTAATGCTATTGTGCTAATATTGGCTTCTTATTTTGATAATTGTACTGTGATTACACAGGATGCTAACATTAGGGGAGGATGACTGAAGGTTATACTTTACCATTTTTACAACGTTTTTCATATGTCTAAAATTATTAAAATTTTAAACTAAAGTTATAAAAGAGAAGCGTTTAGGTTGTTTCTTGTTCTTTATATTTTTAGTCGATTTAATGTAATTTTTAATGACCAGACTTGGGTAGTAAAGGAAAGAATGGGGGCCACCCTCAAAACAAAACTGTCTTATCTGATGTAGCTACTAAATTGCTTGGAGGTGTTCCTGAATGTTTCCCTCTTTTCTCTGCATCATACAGCTGTCATAGGCTTTTGATTTTGATAATACAATGTGAATGAAGCTTTCACTTGGGTTGCAGGGTAGCTGCTGCATGCAACTGCAAGGACTTTGGACTCAGAAAGATATGACTTCAAAATCCCATTTGTCCTGATTAGTCAGCTGTGTGATCTTGACCAAGCTATGCAGCCCTCTGAGTCTTTGTCCTGATGGATAAAGCAGGTAACAATACTTACCTGTAGAGCTGATATGAAAATGAAAGATAAGGTATATCAATGCTTAGCACATGGTATACCTTGGGTACATGGTATGTGTTATTTTCACTCTTAGTTGTTATTATTATGCTTACAATTATTATGCATTGGCTAGGTCCAGGTGAGACGTGAGGAAACACAGTCATGATTAGCATCTCTAACACTTAGAAATGTTTATAAGAACATCTTTTAAAGGCAAGAGGCACTACTATTAAGATCTTTGGAGAGAGAAGGAAGAAAATGGGCCTTGGATAATTAAAAAGAATGGACTCAAAGACACAAACAGAGACATGCTGGTATGGACATTTTATGCAGATATTAACTGATCAACATTTTTTTCACCAGCTCCTGCATTTTTCTTAATGGCAAGTAAAGCTGATGAGCTATTCGGATATAAAGCTAATTAAATGAGAAAAATCAAGTGAGTTAGAGAAGCTGAAGTGAAAGCTACCTTTGCCTTGGAGGCTGCTGGTTTGCGTACAACTTGATTTACAGTAAACCATTGTTGAATATTAAATATTTAGCACAATTACATTTGGAACACCGTATGTTTGGCAAGATGTCTCATGCCCCAGATGCTCTGGAAGCGGGAAAAACTGAGTCAGGAAATGACGACTATCTTTTGATATTTTATTGTCAAGGGCCCAGCATTTCCATTATTATTATTATTATTATTATTATTTTTTGTTTTTTTTTTTTTTTTTTTTTTTTTTTTTTTTTTTTTTTTGAGACGGAGTTTCGCTCTTGTTACCCAGGCTGGAGTGCAATGGCGCGATCTCGGCTCACCGCAACCTCCGCCTCCTGGATTCAGGCAATTCTTCTGCCTCAGCCTCCTGAGTAGCTGGGATTACAGGCACGCGCCACCATGCCCAGCTGATTTTTTGTATTTTTAGTAGAGACGGGGTTTCACCATGTTGACCAGGATGGTCTCGATCTCTTGACCTTGTGATCCACCCGCCTCGGCCTCCCAAAGTGCTGGGATTACAGGCTTGAGCCACCGCGCCCGGCTCCATTATTATTTTTTAAATTTGATATAGGGAAGAATAGGTTGAATTCTGGCCAATAAAAAAATTCTGTCAGTTTCTACGACATTCATCTTCTAAGGAACATGTGTAATCTTAGTTGCCTGCGATTAGGGAAAAGGTGGATGGCATTCTCCCCATTTAACTGATGGAGAAAACTGGGGCGATAAGTTTAGAAGTAATTCTAGAAGGAGGTAGTACTTGGCTTAAGTTTAGATTTTTTTTTTTTCTTTTTTACGCCAGTATATTCTTTTTGCCACTTCTGTTCAGGCATTTGGGTAACTTCCCTTTGGAAAGATGAAGTTTTTGAAATAATTAGCTGGATTTCTTAGCTCTAGTTTCCATGGCTACGGTTTGAAATGTCTATTGTCCTGGGTTTTCCCCTTTTGTTTTTCTACCCTTTTTCTTTCCCCAAATCCAGCTAAGGAAGTCACCCCTCATCCTTTGACGTAGAGCTGAGTGCCCCAGCTCCCAGCCCAGCCGGGGCAGGAATTACGCTAGAACTAGGTTGTAGGATGCTGCTTTACAATCTGGTGGGAGGTTGTCCTCAATGCTTTTGGTTTTAACTTCCGAATCACTAATTATCTGTTTAACCCATTTGCATCAGTGTTGTTGACTTTTCTAATTTTGACTCACACCCAAAGACACAGAATTCACTTTGGAAATCTACATCTTTGGGGTACACTCCTCAAGTGTCCAGTGATAGGGCATTCTGTCTTAATGTCTACCAGACACCAGAGGATTTAGTAGGTTTTCTGATAATGAGCAGGAAATCACAGATGCAAGGTCACCTTCAGCCCTGATCCCCCACCCTCCCAGCCCTGAGGCTTTTATGTTGGTAGCCAGAAGGAACTAGCGAGCCTATCAGTGAGTTTTATTAATAACAGGAAAAGACCTTGTCTATGTTAGAGCAATTTGCTTTTTCTAGAGGCACCTTGGGGAGGTCGTAGAATGGAATAAAAACAGGCCCAGCGATTGGAGGTTTCACTCTGGGGATGGTGCCAGGAAGCCAGACAGCATTATGTCCCACCAGCTGCTCCTGCCATTGAGAGGCTACTTCCTGCTTCTCAGGATAATTGCTTCACAGATGCTCATCACTAGGAGCAGGAGTGGTACCTAAGATTTAGGGCAGCCCTGCACTAGAGGAAAGGGTTGTGTGGCCGCCTCAAGTCGCTGATCACAAATTTGTCTGCTTAATGAGTCCTCTTTTATTTACGTGTCAAGAGGTATTAAAGATCAAGACTTCTTGGGTGTCTGTGTGTGTGTGTATTGGGGGCAGATATGTACAAGTAAATCGGCTTTGAGGGAAAGGACTTTGGGCACTCGGGTTAAAAGGAAGATAGTACTATTGTGACAGTTTGAAAATGGGATATATTGTCAGTGATTCAATTGTAGCTCAAGGTATGAACACTGATGCATTTGGGGAAATTGTCAGATTCCTTCAGCAGAAAGCAGAACTTGGTCTTTAACTGAACGGACGGCTCATAATTGACTCTGTTTATATCTGATAACCTCTCCTGAGGAGGGAACTGGATGCTTGATAGAATGGTGCCATCTAGAAGTCCCGTAGCAAGTGGGGATGTCCACATTTTAGTGGAAGGGGAGGGGAAAACACATGATCTGGTTATCTCATTTGAGCCAGAAGCAAGGGCTGGAAAAATGCCATTCTTTGTTTGAGTCAGGAAAAATCAGGAAGATATCCAAGGTAGGAAGTTTTTCCTCTGTTGGTGGTGGGACAGTCTGGGCAGAAATCAGTGAGGAAAATGGTTTAAGTGTTATGGCTGGACAGTGAAGTACTCACTGGAGGCTTCCAGCAGGCAAGAGCAGCAGAGCTGACTAGAGACCAGCAGGTTTGGAAGTTTCAAAGTAGCCTTAAAGATAACTTTAAGTCTCACTGGGAAGATAAGAATGGCTATGATGCATGACTTGGAGAAATAAAAACAGTATAGGTTAGAAAATGACTATTTTATTTCCTTCAAGTTTCAGTAGTAGTTGCATGTTACATGTGCAGAGGTTAATGATGAGGATTTAGTAGTTCTCATTATCTGTTTAACAAGTTCTCATTATGCTGTTTAACAAGACTTCCCAAAAGTTTGTGCCTTAAAACAACATAATTTTATTATATCACAGCATGTTGTGGGTCAGGGATTTGAGCAGGGCTCAGCTGGGAGATTCTTCTGCCTTACATGGTGTTGACTGGATCACTCAGTAGTGTTTAGCTGGTGGCTAGTCTGGTCTGGAGGATCCAAGACATCTTCATTCATATGCCTGGTGCCTTGATGCAGAGGTCTGGAAGGTGGGGCTCAGGGATCCCCTCCCTCTGATGCAATTTAGGCCCTTTCCAGATGACCTCTCCGGGATGGTGTTTGAACTTCTTACATGGCTGCTTAGAGCTCCAAGTATAGGTGGAGCCACTTACCAAATAAGTTGTACAGGAAAGAGAACAAACAGGTTTTTGGGGAAAAGTGATAAGTTCTGAATGTCTCACTGTGTTGCCCAGGCTGGAGTGCAGTGGCAAGATCTCGGCTCACTGCAACCTCCACCTCCCGGGTTGAAGCAACTCTCCTGCCTCAGCTTCCTGAGTAGATCGAGCAACAGTCACAAACCAGCACGGCTGGCTAATTTTTGTATTTTTAGTAGAGACAGGGTTTCCCCATGTTGGCCAGGAACAAACTCCTGACTTCCGGTGATCCACCCACCTTGGCCTCCCAAAGTGCTGGGATTACAGGTGTGAGCCACTGTGCCCAGCAGATATTCTTACATAGATTGATTTCCAAATGGACAAACAATTTTGAGCATTCCTGATCTATAGGTTTGTTGATGTTGTTGTTGTTGCTGTTGTTTCATAGATTTTCTTGAAACTGGAATAGAAACCATGATTATTGGCAGCTAAATAACTAGGCCTAGCTACAGCCTTATAATCTGGAACACTGATAAGGCTGCATTCATCAAACAGCATTCTTTTTTCCCCAGAAGAGGCCAAAGGGGCTGGGAATGACATAAATTGGCTGCATGATAATGCAGGGACTAAGTTACTCTGGGGCTTTGTCTAGGTGGATATGAGAATCAGGCCATCTTGTAAGGTTCATCATGGGAACTGGTCAGATTTTGGATCTGGTTACTATTGAGGTGAAAAACAATCTCTTGTTTGCGGAGGTGCATTCATTCTTTCTAAAAGCCCCCTGAGTTATTTAACATATTTCTCTGGGCTACAAATTACTCTGGTTTAGTGTACCAAGGGCTTTGAGAAAGTAAACAGAGAAGTGTGTAATTTATTCTGCAATCATATGCTGAATCGATTTCAACAGAAGCCAAACATTTGAAGATAACGAAGTGTTATATTGTTTACTTTTGGATGCAATTTTTTTTTGTTTTAGCAGTGGCCAAATTAAAAACCAGTCTTCTTAGTCACAAATTACCACCTCATACTCACCTTCTTTTTCTTTTTCCACAACCAAGCCAAAATGAGAATATATGAAAGATACGCACCATTTATATGATGAGGTAGAGAAAAATGATCTCTCAGGGCTAAGTGCAGTTGGGCCTATCAAAATAAAAAAGAAAGACACATTCATTAGCAATATCCTCATCCTTCAGGTTCATAGAATGTAGGCTGTTAGAACAAGGAATCTCAGGAGTTCTAGAATCAGCCTCCCACCATCTCCACCAAGATTACAGATAAGGAAATCAAAACATAGAAGGTTTAGGAATCTCTCTGCTTTTTACCCCCTTTGTGTAGCTCATCTTCTTTTCCTTGAAACTGCTCTCAATAAAAATAAATTTGTTCTAAGAATAATCTTGAAATGTGGGCAGGTAGAGTACAATAATTATGAAAACCTTTAAAAACTGGGATCTTTCACAGGGGCTTTTCAGGTTTCCAGGGTTTAAGCTTAAGGCAAAGGGGATAAAACCCTGGGAAAGGATTTTAAACACCATGGAAGACAGCTTTTGGTGGAGAGTTAGGGAGGCTGTTGTAGGTCTGATTTGAAGAAGCAGAGCCTGAGATAAAAATTTCTGTATAAGTGATTTGTTAGGAAGTGTTTCCAGGAAAAGACTTGTAGGAGAGTAGAGGATTAGGTCAGGGAAGGGAAGGAGGCCAAGTGAGTGTGTAATGCTGGGCAAAGTCATGTAGAGGGTAATTTGGGCTCAGTCCCATAGGGGAGTTCTGAAATCAGTGTAGGCCATGCCTTAGAACTGTCCCATCCAAGGGGTGAGGGAGCAGAAGTATTTATACTACCACATCTGATAGTTATTGGTTAAGACCTACCCTGGTTTGTGGAGGTTAAGGTGGGATAAGAAGTTTCAATTCTCGGCCGGGCGCGGTGGCTCACGCTTGTAATCCCAGCACTTTGGGAGGCCGAGGCGGGTGGATCACGAGGTCAAGAGATCGAG
>NW_016107709.1:1905854-1948432 GCF_001604975.1 Cebus imitator
CCTGGAAACTGCCATGACACAAAGTAAGAAGTCTCTTTCATGGAGTGTAAAGGTGATAACAGCTAGTGCTTATTGAGCCCTCATGCTGTACCAAGCTGTATTCTAAGGCCTTCTTCATGAATTAATCCACTTAAACTTCCCCATGATGCTGAAGGTGAGGAAACCAAGGAATTTACTCAAAGTCCACAGCTTGTGAGTGTTGGGGCTGGGATTTGAATCGAGGCCTGCTGCCTCCTGGGTCTGACCACAGTGTCAACCCTGGGTGCTCAGCTGCTTTTTATATCTGCCTGTCATGTGTAAATTCTTTCAGGCTAATTTACATGAAATCACTTTCACCCTCTGAGTAGACATTAGCTGTCATCTTTTAAAAAATAGATTTTTAATTATTTGAGTAATGTACTGTGTTAGGCTGTTCTTGCATTGTGTAAAGAAATACCTGAGACTGGGTAATTGATAAGAAAACAGGTTTAGTTGGCTCATAGTTCAGAAGGCTGTACAGGAAGCATGGCGCCAGCATCTCCTTCTGGGGAGGCATCAGGGAGCTTACAAAGCAAAGCAAAGGGGGAGCAGACATCTCACACAGTGGGAGCAGGAGGTGGGGGGGAAGGTGCCACACACTTTTAAATGACCAGATCTTGCAAGAACTCACTATCACAAGGACAGCACCAAGAGGAAGGTGCTAATATATATGGCAAAATCTATTGTTGGAACTGAGTACTCCTTCAAGTTCATAATTCACATGGTGCTGACTGTTGTCTACTGTGGTTGGGTTTCTCTGTGGTGGTTTAGTGCATAATTTGAGAACTAATTGCAGTTATAGTGATAAATTTTGCAGTTTACTTTTCTTTATCCCACAGTGTGCCTTAGAGATCTGTCCATGTTACACATAAAGAAAACACTGCTGCAGAATCATCCAGAATATGATCAGACCACAGTCTATGTACCCATTTTCCTGATGATGGCCATTAATGTTATTTCTAATATTTTGTAATTTTATATAATATTGCAGTGAAAATTCTTGTTGGGTACCTCTTTGTTCACATGCTGTGTTGGAAAATAAAGAAATTGCTGGGCCATGTGCCCGTCAGATTTTTTGTTTAACTTTCTTTCTTTCTTTTTTTTTTTTTTTTTTTTTTTTTCTCTTTGTGCTGGCGGCTTACTCTGTTGCCCAGGCTGGAATGCAGTGGCGAGGCTCACTGAAACCTCCACCTCCTGGGTTCAAGTGCGTCTCCTGCCTCAGCCTCCTGAGTAGCTGAGATTACAGGCGCCTGCCACCACGCCTGGCTAATTTTTGTATTTTTAGTAGAGATGGGGTTTCACCATGTTGGTCAAGCTGGTGGCAAACTCCTGATCTCAAATGATCTGCTCACCTTGGCCTCCAAAAATGCTGGGATTACAGGCATGAGCCACTGTGCCCAGCCTTTTTTAACTTTTAAGTTAGGTGTACATATGCAGGTTTATTACATAGGTAAACTTGCATCATAGGTGATTGTTGTACGGATTATTTCATCACGCAAGTATTAAGCCTAGTTTCCATTAGTTATTTTCCCTGATCCTCTCCCTTCTCCCACCCTCCACCCCCCAATAGGCCCCAGTGTGTGTTGTTCCTCTCTATGTGTCTGTGTGTTCTCATCATTTAGCTCCCATTTATAAGTGAGAACATATGGTATTGGTATTTGGTTTTCTGTTCCTGTGTTAGTGGTTTAATGAATACTAACAAGTTGAACTTGGCCCTCTTTGAATGAATGATTTCCTGTCATTCCTTGAAACATTATTATTACTGGCTTATTTTTCCTAGTACTCTATACCCATGACTATCCCTTTGGGGGAGAATAGCTGTCCCGAAAAAGTGTGTAATGATTACGTTGTAGAAGTGGGTAACAGATACACCAGGCCTGAAAGGCAAAGGTAGGTTGTGAATAGGTTAAAAGGAAAAGGATGGTAGAAACTGATCTGAAACTGCAAGGTGTATTTCTTAGGACAACTAAGAGGCCAGTTTAATTAGAGGAAATAATTTATTTAGGACACAGATGGCAAATACCTTGCAGGCATGCCTTACATGTTCCCTATTCCCTCCGTGGCAGACATCGCCAATCTATCGTGGCATGACAGGAAAAGCCAATCCATCATGGCACTCATTCTCTCAGAGCCTGCACCTGGTTTTGGTATCCTCTTCACAGCCCTGGTATGGGTACACAGAATGAAACTGACTTTTCACCACTGGAGTCAGAGACAAGTTGGAGAAGCAGGTTGAAGTTAGAAAAGAAAGGGCTGAGGAGTTCAAAGAATGCCAAGCAAGGAGAATTTTGAAAACATATTTATATTTTGGACTTTATTAGCAAAATGACTGGTGATTCTTCTCTGCAAAGCAATAAGTATTGATCTCTTGCTGCTATTTGTTTTCTTACTTTAGTTATGAATGTTCCTATTTATTTCTAGAACAGTAATTTAATCACCAGGGGCCTCTTTTATTATTCTCCTCCATGGAGCACATATACTTTTGTTCTCCTCCATGGAGCACAAAGATGTGGTCTACCAATTAAACTGTACCTATTAAATAACAATAACAACAACTGCAACAGCTAACAAGCATTTTATTATTTTCACATCACGCACTGTGTATATTACATTTGTTAACTTTTGAAATCCTCACAACAGCCCTATGAGATGGGGTGTGATTAGTATTCCCATTTTATACATGAGGAAACTGAGACACAGAGAGATTAAGCATCTCATACCAGGTTTATAGCTGGTAAGTGATATAATCAATGAGTTTTCCACTGTTCAGTTATAACTATATAACTTCTGATTAGAAGGAGAGAACAAGGGTCCCCAAATGAGTTGATATAATATTAACCAGAAGCAAAAAGACTTGCTTTTTCAGTTTGTGTGTGCAACCTGGTCAAAGGTAAATATGTGCTTTTTTTTGGTTAGACTTTCCATAATGTTGAAACCCTTATGAGAGTTCCATTATTGTTTTTGAAGACTTCAGAGATCTGACACTCTCAGTGGTTTCTAGATTAGAAACCACTAGTTTGATGATTCAGTTTTTAAGCTCCTGAGAAAGTAGGGAGTGTTCACCGAGAAGAATGTACATTTTAGAGCAGGTGATCAGCTGGGAGGCCATGCAGCTGAGAGGCTAAGGGCCCATGCACTAGAATCCTGCTGCATGGCTGGCTTCACTGTTTATTAGCAGAGTGACCTTAGGCAAGCTGTTTAACACCCTGAGCCCCAGGCTTCTCATTTATAAGTGGAGTGGTAGAAAGGACTATATAAGAAAACACATGGAAATGTTTGAATGGCACTTCGCATTTAGTAAGCACTCAACAAATGCTAGCTCTTATTATAGTTATGTATTTACATCAAAGAATATGGATAATTCAGGACCTGAGGTTTACTGGATAACACAAAGGGGATGGTGCAAGAGCTCAATGGATGGTAAGTTTGCTCTTCTGATTTCCTCTCTGGCATCAAGCAGGTGAGGTGCCTGAAGGGAGAGATCCCTGACCTCAGGATGGATACCCCAGGATACTCCCTGTATCATCTCTAAACTACAGGTGTATAAAGTGACTCTAACTGGCATTCCCTGAGCAGCTTCAGGGACCTCATGGTTAGTGATCTCAAGAGCTGTCCGGCTTTCAGCATGTGGGAAGTGATGTTTGTATGGGCTGAGGAGAGGGCCAGCCACCGGGACCAGTGTGGTGCCTACTTCAAATGCCTGTCAGTAACATGGTTCTGAGCTCTCCTGGTGTTTTGACTTCTTTGTTTTCTGATAGAGCTGATTTTTCTTCTCAATGACCTCAGGCCTCTGAAAATGAGATATTTAAGATCATTTTCCCCTCCTTACTATAAATGAAGAATTGCCTCTGCATGTGATAGGGATAATGCCAGCTTGGCCCAATATTCCTTTTAAGGGAATTTGGCCTGGAAGCAGGACTGGATGCTGATGCTGTCTTGGACTGTGACTCTTTGAGGTCATGGATGTCAAATGCTAAAAGTCTTTCACAGAACCATGGAGCTCAAAGAATCACCTAGGAGTCAATTAGGGGTACTAGAACATCCCATTTGAGTGCATATTCTTTCTCTTGTCCCTCTCTCCTAGCAACTGTCTGACTCATATATTACTTGGAAAATGTTGACTCTGTAATTTATATCCTTGTCTGTACTATGATTATTGTCAAGTTGTTTATGTTGGTCTTCAGAGTGTGGAATGCCAAAGAGTATCTATGGAAACTGAGGCTGTACTTTGGAATTCCTTTTAGTTATTAGGTATGCAGTGTATGGTCCAGCAATTTGACCCCTGATCTCTGCTTTTTTTTTTCCTTCCCTAGCACTGGCTTGAACCTAACAAGTCCATCTTCAAGCAAATGAAATGTAAGTGTCAATCTGTGACTTTACTTTTGCTACAAAGTGTCCAAAGATAGATACTGTTTCCTGAAATACTTTCTCCTGCCAGGGGAAAACTAGGTAGAGTTGAAGAGGTGTTGGGGAGAGTGGGGGCTTCTCTCTCCCCAGGAGAGCTCTGTATCTTCTCCCCTCTTTTTCTATGACCCTCATCTGCACCAGAAGTCATTATTCCTATAGTCTCCTGGGCCTCTCCCCCTCCCCACTGTCTTGCATTCATATTTGATATTTGAACAGGAGCTTTGGAATTGGATGATTAAATATCTCTTAAATACAATCACCAGGTATCTGGCTCCTTTTGATTATGAGGGTTGCTAGTCAGTGGTTAAGTGTGGGAGGGGGTGCAGTATTAAGGGAGATGGGAAAAGCAGATGTGTTTGGAAACTAAAATCTTAACAATGACTTTGCTGAAGACTGTATCATCCTTTTCCATTCCTTGAACTCCCAAAAATGAAATAAAAACATTTTTTTCCTGGGTAATTGTTTTAAATCTCTGGTGTTCTGAACTTCTTCTTCTTCTTTATTATTATTATTATTATTTACCAGTGAGCTCTTGGGGAAATTGGCTTGGGTAACAACATCTTTCTAGTTGTCTACCTGGGACCCGGACCCTTTGAGGAGGGTGTTGACTGGTGGTCCTGGGTGACATGGTGTTTTGTTCTGGCCTGTCATGCTAGGCTGTAGCCAACCTGCTTTTATTTACGGTTCGGAGAACTTCTGAAATGCACATTTATTGCCTGTCCCAAATCCATTTATCCCTCCACATCTACTTTCCCAGGGCTCTGAAATGCAGGCGATAAATCAGTTTCTAATCAGAGATCCGGTTGGTGCATATTATGTCACTTGTCATCATTCAAGGGACTCTTTCCTTTTTCAAATATGAAGGAATTATTCTGGGCAGGGTTTTCAGGTGAAAGAAGGAAGAAACTGAGCATGGACTACAAACTAGTGGCCAACGTTATCTCTTCTTCAACTTTCTTCTTTTTCTCTGCCTCCCTGTCCCTTTCTCCCTCTCTTCCTCCCTTCTCATTCCTCCTTCCCTCGTTCCCTTTCTTTTCCTTCCCCTCCCTCTTCCATCCTTCAAGGGAAAACTCTCTCTGGCTAGTGAGTGTTCAGATTGCACAAGTGCAGCGGTGGGTGTGGGAAGTCCATGGAGGCCAGACTTCTGGGGGGCAGGGCTGGAACAGAGTTGGGGTGGGGCAGGAGAAGAATTGGGGCAAGAGTGGAACAGAGTTGGGATGTGCATCCAAACAGAAGTACTGTAGCAGGATAGAGGTCCCAGGAGGCTGCATATGGTATGATGTGCAGGATAATGAGAATGAGCTAAAATGCCTGAGAAAAAATAGCTGATTCCTAGCTTTTGTCCCTTAACTACAAAACATTGATATTTTTGTTTATATATTTGAAAATACTTAGACTATTTTTCAGTATATTAAATCGTTCTTTGACTTTGATTCTTATTAAATAAATGCCATGCAGTATTTTCCTTTTGTTCTTAAGCCATACCCAGTTTTGAAATAGAAATTTATCTTTAAAGGCATTTCAATACTTAATAGAAGCAAAACTTTAAACTTTGTGAGAAGTTTAAAACTTGTGAGAAATTCAGTGTTTAAGAGAATTGTCTCTATAATACAGCAAATCTGAACAACCAACTAAAAAGTATAATGACTTTTTTTTTTTCCAGACAGTCTCCATCTGTCACCCAGGCTGGAGTGCAGTAGTACAGTCTCAGCTCACTGCAATCTCTGCCTCCCAGGTTCAAGCAATTCTCATGCCTCGGCCTCCTGAGTAGCTGGGACTACAGGTGCACACCGCTGTGCCTGGCTAATTTTTATATTTTTGGTAGAGACCGGGTTTCACCATGTTGGCCAGGCTGGTCTCGAACTCCTGACCTCGTGATCTGCCCACCTTGGCCTTCCAAAGTGCTGGGATTACAGGCGTGAGCCACTGCACCCGCCCTAAAATGCATAATGCTTTGTTAGAATAGTATAAAGATTGGCATTTGACTACTGGCCAGTTTTAATCTAATGACAAATGAAATCTCAATCTGGAAAATAGAGTTGTATAAAATTCAGAGTGTGAACCAGAAAGGGTGACTCAATGATTCTAGAACTGCAAGGGTCTTACCCATTACCCAATCCCTGTTATATTGCTGAAGACATTACCGAACAAAAAATTATGTAATCTTCTCAAGATCACAAACCTACTTTATTGTGTTGTTGATGATTATGAAGAATTTCTGTGTTCTTGTACATATGCCCTAGAAATATTAACTTTACTCTAAATTAGAAGAATTTTTAAACTAAGGCTTTTATATTGTTAATCCAGAGAAACCAAGTTCAACCTCAGGGACTCATCCATGAATTTATCAAAAGGGTCTGGTCACAGAGCCCCAGTGGCTTCCTCCTTTTATGCCCATATCACCATTCAGTAGGCAACGGCTGCAGAATTCCTTGGAGGACCTGTTTCTCACTTACACGGGATGAAGGACATTCAGGTCCTTCTCTCTGAGCCTATTAAGATCCTTTTGACTATGGATGTTCCCAAGAATGATGTTTCCCAGCATTGGCCAAAGGTCAGCTATCCTGATTAACAAACCTTGTATGAAGACATTATTATTTTTTTACTAGTTTTAAAAAATTATCATGTGTATGTTTTTTCAAACAGTTTAGAAAGATTTAAAATGAAGACAAAAACTATTTCCTTGCCCCTCCCCCTATAGCAAGCTCACCCCAAAGAAATAACAATTGCTAACAATATTTTGTATATCCTTCCAAGAATTTTATGAATGTATACAATCCCCAACATATGTAAGTCCTTTGATAAACAGCAATGAGACCAGTCTCTATATATTGTTCTTCACTTTGTTATTTTTTCTTGACTAATTGTAGAAATTTTAAAATATCAGTAATTGATTATTGGCCTGATTTAAAAATGGTTTTCTGAGTTAATTGTATGCATGTATGTTATTTATTTATTTGTTTTGAGACAGAGTCTCAGTCTGTTGCCCAGACTGGAGTGCAGTGGTGTGATCTTGGCTCACTGCAACTTCTGCCTCCCTGGTTCAAGCTATTCTCCTGCTTCAGCCTCCCTGAGTAGCTGGGATTACAGGCATGCACCACCACACCGGGCTAATTTTTGTATTTTTAGTAGAGACAGGGTTTTGCCATATTGGCTAGGCTGGTCTTGAACTCTTGACCTCAGGTGATCCACCTGCCTCAGCCTCCCAAAGTGCTGGGACTACAGGTGTAATCCCTTATGTATTTATTAAGGGAGATAAAGGTGGTTTTGGTGGTTTCTGGTATTTTGCTATTATAAATTATACTGCAGTAAGCTTGCTGTATACAGTATTGCATCTTGTAAAAGTACATCTGTGCTAGAAATTTCTAGAAATGAAATAATTAGATCTAAAGATATATACATTTTAAAATTTGTTGGTGATAAATATCTAGTCAAGGAGCTTGTAGCCATTTGAATCTAATGACACAAAATGTTACAAAGAAATCTAATGACACAAAGGACACAATCTAACTCCCACAAATGTTATCTGAGAATGCTTGCTTCTACAAAACTTGTTGAAAATAGGGATAATTAAATTTATCTTTCTGGACAATTTCAAGCTTGTGAAGGGAGAGAAATGTCTGTTTACTTGAAAAACTAATTACACAGTTACTAATTTGGTGTACATTTTTACATTAAGGTATTTCTTAAATTAAAATCTTTTCTCCTCTGAACTTAGAAGAGATGGTAATATTTTGATTTTTGAATTAACATATGCTAAAATTGACTTTATTTTTGTGTGCCATTCTGTGAGCCTTTACTCATAGGATTTTCATGACCACCACCACGGACAGGATGCCAAACAGGAACAGGGCTCCAGTTTTCATCACCCAAAACCTGGCTGTGCTGTGCCTTTGTGGTGATATCACTGCCTTCTAGCCACTCACAACCACTGGTCTGTTTCATGCCAGTATAGTTTTCTTTTTTAAAAATATAATATAAATGGAATCATATAGGATACAATTTTTGAGATCAGCTTTTAAACTCAGGATAATAACTCTGAAATTCATCCAAGTTGCTGTGTTTATCAGTATATAATAGAAGAACACAATGAAAATAGAAGCTAGTCTTTGAAAATATCAAGAAAATTGATGAATTTTTAGCAAAATGGAGGAGAGAGAAAAAAAAAGAGGGAGAATGCATAAATTACCAATATCAGGAACAAAAGAAGGAACATTACTACAGATCCCACAGAACAACTCGGCACAGAAATTGACAGCTTAGATGAAATAGATCTCTTCCTCAGAAGTCATGACTTACCAAATCTCACCCCACATAAACTATATAACTTGAGTAGTCTTATAACTATTAAAGAAATTAGGCTTAAGACCTTTCAGAAAAGAAGTCTCCAGCACCCTTGCTGTTACTACCGTTGCAACCAGCACTTCCCTTTCTACTCCTGAAGCTTTAATTAGGAGCTGCTTCTGGAGCATTTTCTTTAGGAGCTGATGTCAGTTTCCAGGTATCTCCTGGGTTCTGTCCAGAGGATACTGCAGGGAAAATCGTGGTGAATTCACCACAGGTTTAGTGGGGTCCTTTGCACTCTCATCTTCCTTTCCACTCTGCTTGCTACTATTTACTTTTCAGAGCCCTTTAATAGCTACCACACGTATTCTGCCTATCTTTTGTAGCTGTGTTCAGTGAGACAGATAAGGTGGAGTGCAATTAACCCATTCTACCTGGAACTAGAACCTTAAAATCAAACTTTTAATTATTGCTTGTCTATTAGGTTAAAATGCAGGTGGGCTTCATGACTGGGCAGTGCAGAGGGAATACCCTTCTAATTTCCCTATGCCATTGCCATGCCCATAGGTGCAAATGTGGACTGAGATGTTGATCCATTTTTTTGTTTCTTTAAGAGTACTCAGATAACAGATTGCCTTCAAACAAAGTGTTAACTGAATTGCATATTTTTGAATGTTTGGTTTTGCAGAGTCCTTGCTTTTCATGAAGGAATGTTGCTATGCAACATAACAGTGACTTCTCACTTAGAGCTTTTTTTTTTTGGTGACAGAATCTCACTCTGTCACCCAGGCTGGAGTGCAGTGGCGTGATTTTGGCTCACTTCACTGCAACCTCTACCTCCTGGGTTTAAGTGATTCTTGTGCCTGAGCCTCCTGAGTAGCTGGGATTACAGGCACATGCCACCACACCCTGCTATCACTTAGAGTTTTTAGCCTTGACTATATAACTGTGGAATGTGGCCTAATGTGTACACATGAAGTGGCACACATCAAGAGGACAGATATTGTGTGTTCCACAGGACCTTTGTAGCTGCTCAAATTATATCAGCATAAACAATTTTTAAAAGTTACACACTATGACTTGGTTGTGCAGAAATGCAGTATTATTTTCCTATGACTGAATTCAACTTACTTGTGATTTTCTTCTTTCTCTTAGGACAAAGCGTTGAATCTTGTCACTTCAGGGTAACTCAGGATCTGCTAGTATAGTTTTAGTTTTTGTTTTTTGAGACGGAGTTTCACTCTTATCACCCAGGCTGGAGTACAATGGCACAATCTCAGCTCATTGCAACCTCTGCCTCCCAAGTTCAAGCAATTCTTCTGCCTCAGCCTCCCAGGTAGCTGAGATTACAGGCATCCACCACCACGCTCAGATAATTTCTTTGTATTTTTAGTAGAGATAGGGTTTCTTCATGTTGGCCAGACTAGTCTTGAACCTGAACTCAGGTGATCCTCCCAAAGTGCTGGGATTACAGGAGAGATCCACAGTGCCTGGCCTTAGGATCTGCTAGTGTAGAATTTGATCACTTTCAGAAAATTGCTCAGTCAATTCATAATTTAAATGTAATCACTTGAAAACCCATACTCCATATTTGTTTTTCCTTCCACATGAAGAGCTTTCTCCTTTCTTTCTACCCCAGAATGGGCATCATGAGGTTGGAGAAACATATGTACCATCTGGGTAGTGAGGGTGACCTCTCTCTCATGTACATTCCCCGAGTCTTCCTCAGCATGTCTCAGGCTGTTGGCATCTTTCCCCACTGCATCCAGGTGAGATGAAACTGGTCCCACCTGGCCTTTGAGTGGGGCTGGTGTGTGCTGCTGAGACCAATGGTTCCTGCCATGGCCTTAGGGTGCAAGTCTCTAGACACTGTCCTCTTGTGGTCCCCACTCTGGGTCTCTTTCTCATTGGCACTCAGCACATCAGTATTCACCTCTGGAACAGGCAGAAACTGCTCAGCCTCAAGGAAACCTGTGTATGCTCTCTAAGGCTTTCTCTCTGCCTAAACACACTATGCCACCATTTCTTCAGTGTTCCCGGAGTTCCTCACAGAAGAGTTTCCCACAACTACCCTGGGGTTCCTTTCAACTTGTCCTCTACATCTCACTCCATTCAGCCAAGCCGATGGTGTTGAGTGATGCTGGGTCGCTCTCAGAGACCCAAATGGTGTCCTATACTTGGTTTCGTCCTCTCTAAATCTCTCCAGGCTCTCCACATCCCTTCCCTAGCCATGCCCCACCCACCACTAATGCCTTTTCTCTTTGGTTATGAGATCAATATCCTAAAACAATAGCTGCCTTGTACACAAGCACCAACTGTTTTTCAAATTTAATGGGGGAAATCGACTTGCCTTATTTACAGTAATAAGTAAAAATAAATTTCTTACGAATAAATGTTAACAGAAATGTGCAAGATCTGTGTGACCAAAACTGTGAAATCCTACTGTGGCATTGTTGGAGAGTGGATAAAAAAGAGCTCAAATAATGAAGACATCTCATATTTCAGTTAATATTCTTAAAAAAGTCAATTCTTCAGAAATTAGTATATACATTCAATAATTTTCAAATTAAAAATTCAGTGAGATTCTTTATGGCATTTGACAGTGTTCCTAAGATTCATTTGCAAAAGAAACATGCTCACTGCTATCCAATAAATATATAAAAAGGCCACTGGTTGATCCTTGTTCTGTTAGTAAACCAAGGCATGTGAGCCCTAGCAATTAAAGGAGACATAGTTAGAGACATATATGGCAATTAAGATAGAGCCAGAAATGGGAAATAATCAGTGGAACAGAAAGAAGGCAGTTCCCAGTACCCACACCAATACATTATTTATGGAATATGGGTTATGGTAAAGATCGTATTTCATACTGGGACAGATAAATTTTTATTCAAGGCATTTTTTTAAGGCACAATATTTGGACAGTTGTCTTTCCACTTGGCGGGGGGGGGGAGGCTACAGATATTTCTCAGACAATTCACAGGATCAATTCTAGATGTGCTCAAAAGCCTAATATGTTTAGCAATTTATAAACGTTTTAGGTAAAAATTTAAGAATATGTTTTATAATCATGGCGTAGCCCAGGGTTTCCTAAGGAAAATATAAAACCCAGAAACAATGAAGCAAAATCCTGACAAATTTGTGCAAAAGCTAAACTTTTGAACTAGAACACTTTGCTGCACAGAACAGATTCTTAGTAAGTGTTTGCTGAGTAAAGGACTGTAAAGCAAATTAAAGCACAGGCAAAATAATGGGAAGAACATTTGCCAAGTATTTAACAAGTAGTAATATGCAGGATGTATTATGTATGGTGCTGCAAACCAGCAGACGCAACACTAAATATAAAAATATGCAAAAGACTCAGAAAATGAATGGAAATAAATGACCAGGAAGCTCACAAACAGATGCTCGATATCATGAGTTACAAAAGAAATGCAAATTACAATAAGATATTTTTATTTACTATACTGAGAAAATTGTAATTATTGATAATATCCAGTTGATGGGAATAAGGGTAACACTTCTGGTGAGAGTGTGTAAACTGATAAAGCCACTTTAGAGGATAACCTGGTTGTATCTTTCAAGATTAAAAATGCCTCTCTCTTTTGGTCCAGCAAGTCAATTTCTACAAATCTATCTAGAGCAAAAATTTATTTACACACAGGTGTCTGTTATGCAACAATGTTCATTACAGCATTGCTTACAACATTAAGAAAGCAATTAAAAAGGCCAGAAATTTTGGCAAGGCTAAATTATAGATGTATACAAAGTCATTTAAAAAACAGGCAGACATATATTACTGACATGGAAAGATATGTCCATTATTTATTATTTTTAATTAGATATATGGTTGAATTTAAAAATCAGATTAAAATACCACATAAAGAATGATACTTTTATATGAAAATAGAATTTTTTGTCTGACTATATAGTGTACAGAAGAAGGACTGGAAAGATGTATACTTAACTGTGGTTACCTCTGGGGAAGAGAGTGGCCTATAGGGACATGAGACTTTTGCATTTTAGTATATGTAGTTATGTTACACTCTTATCTTATACCATGAGAATATATTCTTATATCACTTGGTAATAAAAATAAAATAAACAAAAGGAGAGAAAGCTTTATGCAAAACAAGGAAGGAAGGGAGGAAGGAGGGAAGAAAAGGAAGAAAGGAAGGAAGGAGAGAGGAAAGGAAGGAAGGGAGAAAGGAAAGGACGGAAGGAGGGAAGGAAGGAAGGACAGGAGGAAGGAAGGAGGGAAGGAAGGGAGAAGGGAGGAAAGAAAGGAAGGAGGGAAGGAAGGAAGGAGGGAAAGAAGGAAAGAAGGACAGAAGGAAGGAAGGAGAGAAGGAAGGGAGAAGGGAGGAAAGAAAGGAAGGAGGGAAGGAAGGAAGGAAAAAAGGAAGGAAGGAGGGAAGGAAGTAAGGAAGGAGGGAAGGAAGGAATCAGGGTGCATATGCATTAATCATGTTTTATAGAAACAGAGACCTAGAAGAAAGAAAGCTCACTTACTCTTCGTTTAAAGCTTGTTTAAAGCTCTCCACTTAATCCTGGCTGGTGCCTGTCTGAGGCCAGATTAGCACAGCAAGGTAGTTAAGATCTTATTCTTGCCTTGTTTACCAGAGACTGTGCTGCTGCCAAGCACCCTGAAGGGGCAGGGGTGTTTGGAAATGGCTCCTGCATACAAGTCAGGGCAGGAAGGACCGCCCTAGCCTCTGTATAGCACATGCATACAACTCAGCCATAATAGCAGTACTGAGTCAAGTTGTTGCTGGCTGAGGACAATGGTTCTCAGAAGTTATGACTGCACTCCCTGGAAACCTGGGATGGCATGGAATTCCTGACTCTGATGGTGATAGTCTTGGTACTTCATGTTTATGTCTCGTTCCTTAGCTTTCCAGTATCGCCCTTGGGGCTAATCTTACAAAGAGCTCTCTTACTAATGAATGATTTTTTTGTTAGTAGAAAATTAAGAATGAGACAGACAGAGAGAGAGCGAGGGAGAGGGAGAGAGAGAGAGAGAGAGAGGAGAATCAAGAGCGTTGATTTTGCTCTGGTGTAAAGCCACAGGTCTCATATTCATGAGGCCAGCTTGGATGCTTGACTCTCAACTCCATTTGATCTTCCAGTTTTCCCCTTGCTGAGTATGTTAGTTTCTTTGGACATCCATAATAAATTATCACATACTGGTGGCTTAAAACAATAGGAATCTATTTGCTCACTGGTCTGGAACCCAGAAGCCTGAAACCCAGGTGTCAGCGGGACCACGTTCCCCTCGAGGGCTCTAGGGAAGACTGCTTCCTGCCTCTTCTGGCTTCTGCTGGTTTCCTGCGATCTTTGGCCTGCCTTGGCTTGTAGCTGCCTCACTCCACACTCTGCCTCCATCTTCACACGGTGTCTCCCTGTGTTTCTCTGTGCCCCTGTGTCAAAGTCTCATTCTCCTTTCTCTTATGAAGGTATCAGTCAATGGATTTAGGGACCACCCTGACCTAGTATGACTTCATTGTAATTAAGTAATCAATTACATCTCTAAAGACCCTATTTCCAAATAGGGTTCCATTCTGAGCTTCTAGATGGACCTGGGTTTTTTTTTTTTAGACCTCCCATACTCCTCAGCATTTTTCTTTAGCCTCTAGGGGGTTTTCATGTCTTTTCTTTGTGACTTGCTACCTCCAGCCCCCTTTGTGTATGTTGCTCTTTTTTGCTGACCTTGGTCACGTTCTTTTGACAGTCAAGCTTTGCACTATCCACTGCTTCCAATCCCTGTTGTGGCTGCAACCCTGCCTCCAGAGCTAGGGGCAGCCTATCCCATCATCCTCATTGGTTTACCCATACTTGTCTCATCATAATCCCCAGCACTGGGTTTGGAAAATTTCTTCACCTGCTCCATGGCTTAGCATAAGAGGTTGCGCATGTTATTGATTCATAATAAATGCTTTCTGACTAGGATTGAAATGCTCTTTTTAGGGAACAGGTGGAAGTCCAAATGTCATTTTCTTTACAAAAGAAAGCAAAATGTACAACGCAACACAGCTCATTACATAAATCAAAAAGTACCAAGTCCCAAGTACTGTGCTTCAGTTTTAGATGACTTTGTTCTTCCCAGTTTTCTTCTTCCCATTGCTTCTTTCTAGGAAGAGCAGCTGTGATTTTTGTTTCAGCCATGGACGGTCTCCAGCTTTGGACACCTTTTTACCTTACTCTAGAGACAGCTCATTAAGTTGGTCCAGGTGTCTTTTATTGTCCCAAGTTCAACCATTGCATCAAAAGTTTTATATTTGATTCTTCTCCCAGAAAGTTAATGCAATTTGAGCCTATAAATGGTTTCTATGTTGTGCTCTTTCTTTGTTTCCCAATATGGAATGAGAGGACAGTAACAATAGTAACAATAAAAACTCTTAACTTTATAGCATGCAGTTCTAAATGATATGAACATTTGACAAGCCATGATTTCTAATTTTTGACTTTATGTTTATGCAATGGTTGGTGGCAACACTGACATCATTTTGATTGGGTGCAGTGGTGTGTGCAGGGTTTCAGGGAGTACCGAGCACTCCTTGCTGGAAGAAGGGTAGTGTAACAGGGGTAGTGGAGGAATAAGGAATAGGAGCCTCTCCTCAGGGAAGCTCTTATATCTCTGGGGCAGTACTTGCAGGGGTTTTCTTCTTCCTTCAGGAATGCCCTCATTTTTTCGTAAGAGCCCACCCACATGACTCAGAACTACACGTGTTGGCAGCATGAGCATCTGAATGATAACCACGATGGGCAGAAAGTTCCATGCTCAGTATGTGAGTACTAGGGGTGGTTCAAGTGTGGGCCAAGTGGGTAGGAAGGCTTTGTTCATGTTTCCCTGTGGTGGGAGAGCCTTCATAACGCCTGATTTTTGGGTGCAACTTTATAGTATAAAATCTCAATACCAAGTTATGTAAGTAGGTGAATTTGGCTGTTACAGTTGTTATTTTTACATATTGCTTTACACCTACCAACATAACTCCAAAGGTCTGGCTAGTTATACAACATCAGCAGCAAACAGGTCCCTGGGTCTCTTGCTTTCAGTTTCATGTATTCTTGCTAACTTTTTGGCTAAAATGTTCAGGTTACTGTACCCTAGACTCAGGCAGCAAAGCTGCTCTTTAGATGCCAGGGCTGCCAAATATGTCTTCATAGACACACCTGTCTCATGCCCACTTCTTTCTCACTCCTCCCTGGGAGATGACAGTGCCCTCTCACTTTTTCAACTAAGGTAAAAGGCAAGGTAACATTGAAGGGCTTGACTTTAACCATATTGGTTTCTTCTTCCCTGCACTTGAGAGTAACAATAACATCCATGCATTCAGTCTGCAGGTCTCACTAGGCTTCGGGGTGCTCTGTAGGCAGGAACGCACATCATCCTCATCGTGGTCTCTACGAGGTGTCGCAGGCCACACCTAGTCACCATCTGTGTTCATATGGCCTTTGGTCTAGAAATAGGTTTCACATGTTTAAATGGTTTAAGATTTTTGTGGCATACAAAAATGATACAAATTCAAACTTTGGTGTTCTATTGGAGCACAGCCGTACACATTTGTTTACATATTGGTGGTGGCTGCTTCTCTACTAAGACAACTGGGTGGAGTCGTTGAGACAAAAAACTTGAGGCTTCCAAAGTTGAAAATATTTATTCTCTGGCCCTTTACAGAGAAAGTTTGATCCCCTACTCTCTGTGGTAGATTCTATTATTATTCCCATTTTACAGATGAGGAAATGGAGGCAGGGAGTTTTGAGTTTGACCACAGCAATTTGTTCAAATGACAAACCTGAAATAAGAAGTGTTGGACCCCAAAGACTCTTTTTGAGCTCCTCCTGAGCAAGCATAGGCAGGCAGCGAATTCAGAGACCAAGGATTTGTGAGGCAGCCACTCAGCATTGCAATCTCCCCTAAGAGAGTTCTCCAAGTGACTCCAGTCAGTGCCTACGTGTGTGTGGGCATGGCTGTGTGTGTTAGAAGCACAGGAGGAAACTATAACAAGAGGAAGATGAATTAAACATGATTTTAAAAACCTGTCTCTGCTTTGGAAGCTGGGGAAACACAGTGATTATCATTTCAGTAAGAGTGGGGGAAGGATTGTCACTGTCAATGATGCTGATAGTAACAGTTGTTGTTTAATAATTATAATCATTTTCAAGTAGAAAAGAGCAGTCATGAATGTAGCCTGCACTCTCTGTGGCTGGCTTATTTACACATATTTCTAGAGTCACAGTTGGAGAATGAGTGAGCAATGTTCTGCCCTTTAGGTGCTCAAGCGTCATTTTGCATATGTGCAGAGGGAGTTTGTGCTTTCGAACCATTTCATTATTGAATGCAGCACAGATGAATCCATTAGCATCATTCTCCGTGGGATGTGTACGACAGGAACATAGGGTGCCTTAGTTAGCTCTGCTATACACCAACAGCAACCAAGCTGAGAACAAAATCAAGAACTCAATCCCTTTCACAATAGCTGCAAAAAAATAAAATGTTAAGAATATACCTAACCAAAGACATAAAAGACCTCTTCAAGGGAAACTACAAAACACTGCTGACAGAAATCATAGATGAACACAAACAAATGGAAACACATCCCATATTCATGGATGGATAGAATCAATATTGTGAAAATGACCATACTGCGAAAGGCAACCTACAACTTCAATGCAATTCTCATCAAAATACAACCATCATTCTTCACAGAATGAGAAAAAAAAAAAGCAGTTCTAAAAACCATATGGAACCAAAAAAGAGCCCACATAGCCAAAGCAAGACTAAGCAAAAAGAACAAATCTGAAGGCATCACATTACCTGACTTCAAACTATACTATAAGGTCATAGTCACTAAAACAGAATGGTACTGGTATAAAAATAGGTACATAGACCAATGGAACAAAATAGAAAACCAAGAAATAAAGCCAAATACTTACAGCCAACTGATCAACAAAGCAGACAAATATGTAGTGGTAAAAGGACACCCTATTCAATAAATGGTCCCGGGTTAATTGGCAAGCCACATCTAGAAGAATGAAACTGGATTCTCATCTCTCATCTTATAAAAAAATCAACTCAAGATGGATCAAAAGCTTAAATCTAAGATCCTAAACCATAAAGATCCTAGAAGATAATATTAGATAAACCCTTCTAGACATTGGCTTAGGCAAAGACTTCATGACCAAAAACCCAAAAGCAAATGCAACAAAAACAAACATAAACATATGGGAATTAATGAAGCTAAAAACCTTCTGCACAGCAAAAGAAAAAGCAGAGTTAACAGACAACCCACAGAGTGGGAGAAAATCTTCACAATCTATACATCCGACAATGGACTAGTATCCAGAATCTACAAAGAATGCAAAAAATCATCAAGAATAAAACAAACAATCCCATCAGAAAGTGGGCTAACGACATGAATAGACAATTCTAGAAAGAAGACATAGAAATGAGCAACAAACATATGAAAAAATGCTCACATCACTAATAACCAGGGAAATGCAAACCAAAATCACAATGTGATATGTTACTCCTGCAAGAATGGCCATAATAAAAAAATAAAAAATAAATATATGTTGGTGTAGGTGTGGTAAAAAAGGGGACACTTCTACACTGTTGGTGGGGATGTAAACTAGTAAACCACCATGGAAAACAGTGTGGAGATTCCTTAAAGCACTAAAACTAGATCTACCATTTGATCCAGCAATTTCACTACTGGGTATGTACCCAGAGGAAAAGAAGTCATATGAAAAAGATACTTGCACACACATGTTTATAGAGCACAATTTGCAATTGCAAACATATGGAGCCAGCCAGAATGCCCATCAGTGAATAAAGAAAATGTAATATATACATATATAAATAATATATATATATGTATGTATATGTATGTATGTGTATACACACACACACACACACACACACACACACACATCATGGGATACTACTCAGCCATGAAAAAGAATGAATTAATGGCATTTGCCGCAACCTGGATGAAATTGGAGACTATTGTTCTGATTGAGTAACTCAGGAATGAAAAACCAAACATCACATGTTATCACTAATATGTGGGAGCTAAGCTATGAGCTAAGCTCTAAGCCATAAGAATGATACTTTGGGGAGTTGGGAGAAAGGGTGGGGGTGGTGAGGGATGACAGACTACACATTGGGTACAGTGTATACTGCTTGGGTGATGGGTGCACCAAAATCTCAGAAATCACCATAAAGAACTTATTCATGTAACTAAACACCACCTGTTTCCCAAAAACCTATTGAAATAAAAATTGTTAAAAAGGAAATTGGAGAGATTGTTTTCTAGCTGTAAAGCAGAATGTATATGAGCAACATTATGAATTTGTATGTACATTCCTGAAATTGTGCTTCTAATTTCCCTATGATTCTTTATGATGACTGGAGGAAAATGTTTTGCATTAAAAAAAAAAGGCCGCTAAGTGATGTTCGTCTCTCACAGAATCCTATCTGATCTTTAAAAGATTTCACTGAGGTTTTTGGTTAGAAATAGAAAGAAAGTCCCTTTTTCCCTTTCACCCAGGATCATGCTCAATTAATCATTTCCTATCCTCCACTCTATTTCTGGGCAAGGGCTCAATGTGGAGATGAGAAATTCTGTCTCTGCTTTATAAACAGCTGTACCTCTCTCCATGTTCTCATGTTAACAAATCAGCAAAATGATGCTACCCTGGAATCTGCTGATGCAAAAGGGACCACTGAGCTGCCCCAAGGAGATACTTGGCTCCCCAGCCCTTGTCTGGCAGATATCAGTTGGCTGTGAGAGAAGAGCCCTGCTGTTCTCAGTGCAATTACATGCTCCTGGCATTTAAAAGTGGATTTAACATTTTTTTCTTCTCTGCTACTCTGGTGGTATGCTCTGTTTTTAGCACTTAACATGGCTGAGTAAATGCTTTTCAGCTGTTGAGTTGAATTCAATTCAGTCTTCCCCATCTCCCCCCTCCCATTTCTCCCTCCCACTTTCCTTCTCTTTTTCTTGTAGGAGTGTTTATCTCAACAAAACAAAATCTCACGTTTAAATAATGCCCCGTGTTCAAGTGCCAGGAGCCATTTGGATCCACCCAAACACATCTGGAAGGTAGACATGATGGCTGGCATTGTGCCCTCTGCAGAGCAGGAAAGAGAAATTAGGTGGCTTGCTCAAGATCACTGTTGGACATCCTCTTCAAAACTCAGTGGCTCATCCTCTGGAGGATTGGGGGTTTCACCACCCTGTGTGCCCTGTCAAGGGTGCTGAAGCCTGAGTACCACATTAGATAGGGACCAGGACATCTTCTCCCATGGGGTGGCCATGCTGCCTGGTCTAGTAAAGATGCACAGTGGCTGTTCATGATGATACTGTCAGGAGAGGGGTCCAATGCAGGGGGTTTGTGCAGATAGCTCTTTCATCAGACATTTCCTCATTGATTCTGTACCAAATGTTTGGCACAGATAAGGATATTTCTTTACGTCATTCCCCTTTCCCTGTAGTTTAAGAATAAGAGCACATGGAAGCTAGATTGCGCAGATACTTAGCAGCTTGGTGAAGGGGGTGGTCATCGCTGTACAAGGGGATTCAGGACCTTGGACACGTCCCAGGGAGTAAATGGTAGCTTCCATGTTGCATCTGAGAAGGCTCCTTTTCCAGCAGTCATACAGCTGATGTGGGCGCGCAAGTGCTCAAATGCTGGACTTCTTATCCCAAACCATTGCCACCACACTTGGGGTTAAAGATGACCCCCAAACTCTTTGTTCAATGACTTAAAATTTTAAAGGATTTGATTTTTGAGTGTTTGTTTTTTTTGCAAGATAGTAAAAAGAATTGCACTTACTTCATGGGTTTGATTGGAGTGGGGATGGGAAGAGGGAGCAGAGTGGCAGTCATCTCTCATACGTTACATATTCTTGGCTTTATTCTTTTCCGTAGCACATATGACCTTCTAATGTCCTGGCATTTCACATATTTATTTTAATTTATTATTTTTTTATTGTACTTTAGGTTCTGGAGTACATGTGCAGATCATGCAGGATTGTTGCATAGGTACACACATGGCCCCCACTGAATGAAGACAGAATTTCCTTTTAACTTTTATTTTAGATTCAAGGGTTACTATGTAGTTTTATTAGCTGGATATTTTTCATGATACTGAGGTTTGGGGTATGAATGATCTTGTTACCCAGGTACTAAGCATAGTACCCAATAGTTAGTTTTCAACACTTGCCCCCATTACTTTCTTCTACTAGTAGTCCCCAGTGTCTATTGTTTCCATCTTTATGTCCATGAGTACCCAGCGTTTAGCTCCCACTTCCAAGTGAGAACATGCAGTCTTTGATTTTCTATTCTTGTGTTAATTTGCTTAGATAATGGCTTCTAGGTACATCCATGTTGCTGCAAAGGATGTGATTTTGTTCTTTTTATGGCTGCCCAGTATTGCATGATATATACATACCGCATTTTCTTTATTCAATCCACCACTGATGGGCACTTAGGTTGATTTCATAAGAGAATTTTTGGCCAGGTGTGGTGGCTCACACCTGTAATCCCAGCACTTTGGGAGGCCAAGGTGGGTGGATCACCTGAAGTCAAGAGTTCAAGACCAGCCTGGCCAACATAGTGAAACACCGTCTCTACTAAAAACACAAAAAATTGGCTAGACATTGTGGTGGGCATCTGTAATCTCAGCTACTCAGGAGGCTGAGGCAGGAGAATTGCTTAAACCTGGGAGGCGAAGGTTACAGTGAGCCAAGATTGTGCCATTACACTCCAGCCTGGGCAACTAGAGTGAAACTCCATCTCAGGGGGAAAAACAAAACAAAACATGGAAATCGTGTCTGTTCACAGCTGCTAACATTTGTGCAACAAATATTTGCACAACATATAAAACTATGCCCGTTATCTGTAAGATAACAATAGATAATTATTGATCGAATTAATCCTCCCTCTGGAAGTAGCTATTGTAACCAACTCCAGAGTCCCTGAATTTATTCCAGATGTTGAGTGGGAAAAACAGAAGCTGAGAAAAGAGACTTCAAAATCTAAATTCGAGGAAGTGCTCTAGTGATCCAGATGACAAACTTTTTTAGATCTATATTTTGATTCTGTCAGAGGGACAAAGGGATGAATGTGATGG
Organism: Cebus imitator; assembly: GCF_001604975.1. Classification (NCBI taxonomy): domain Eukaryota; kingdom Metazoa; phylum Chordata; class Mammalia; order Primates; family Cebidae; genus Cebus; species Cebus imitator. Next base: position 1,927,704 of record NW_016107709.1, read on the forward strand.
CAGGGCCTCAGTGTTCCCCCACACGTTTGCCTCAAAGCCTGGTGTTTGTCATTAACCAATTCATCTATCCACACACTCGGAGAATCAACTTTTTATCAATAATCAGCTCTGCGGATAAAAAGCTGAAGAAGATATATTATTCTATACTCTCAGGCATCTTGTCATCCATAACTAGATCAGCATTTTTGGGGAAATTATTTATCTTTTCAGCCTGTTCCAATCTTGTGAAGGAGCATTCTTTACCAGCATTACTTTATAAAGTAATATAAATTTTGCATCTCTTGATAGAACCTTAAACCAGTTTCTTTAGGAAAAAGTCCCCACCCCAGTGGCCTTGCCAGGCCTGGGTGATGAGACTGACCTCCTCATCAGTTCAGGTCCCTGGGGCTACTCCTGGATCACTGTGACAGAAATGAATGCTCCTTCCAACTTACAGGGAAACTTTTCTTTTATTGGTGACAGAGGGTCAATGATGTTGGCTAGATATGAGAGAAAAACACAGTAGGACATATATGATGGTAGAAGAAAATAGAAAATGTTAAACTTGAAAAGCGCCTCCTCTTGTGTTTCCTGCCGCCAGCTCCCATTCCTTCTCTGACAAGGGGTTCAATAGTGAGCATATCGTGGACCACCTTGTATTGATTTCTCCTGTGGTCACATCCCAGCAAATGGAGGGAGATGTCAGGAACGTAGTGGCTTGTTCTGTGTGACTTAGCAACAGCAAATATGAAAAGATTTAAGACTGTGGACCTATTGTAAACTCAGGGTGAATCAACACTGAGAGGAGACTGTTGAAAGGAGACAACAATTATGTCCAGAATGAGGCTGGCAACCCTGGGGCTCCAGGCTTGAGGAAGCACAGAGCAGACAAGAATCTACTCAGGGTAGAGGACTGGGGAAGGCCACTCAGAGCTGCTTCAAATGAAGAGGACTGGGATGTTTATTTTGGAGAAGACTCAGAAGGACCACAAGTGCCATCTTCAGATGATGGACGGACTCTTCATGTGGGAGATGCACTAGACCTTCCTGAAGCCTCAGAGCTTGGAGTGGGGAGAACTGGGTGAGAGAGCTTCCTACACTCAGACACAGTCACAGAGAGCCACTGGGGAGCTGTTCTGGGCCTTGCCGCCTGATCCTTTGGAACGAGTGTGAGTCACTATTTGTAACTGAAGAGCTGCACTGCTTATTGAAGCCAACTTAGGACACTAAGAAGTTAATGCTATCCAGGTAGTAAAGAAAGGACAGCTCGAGTTTGGGGCCATTTTCTGTGATCTTCCTTTTTAAAAATTGCCTGTAGTTAGGTGACTTCGTTTTTCTGCTCTCTTTAAAACATTTTCCTATACCCACTGATCCAACAATTCCACTTCTGAGAGTCTATATTTATATAAATAAAAATAAAAATACAAGCACTTAGCTATCTATGCACAAGGATGGATTGGGTTTGATGTAGAATAGTTTGAAATGTGAAAACAAACCCAAATGACAATTAAAAAAGAATAATTGAGTAGACTCTGCTATATTCATAATACAAAGTATTCTGTAATTACTATAGACATTAATTTAGATCTCTGTCTATCCTGGAGGGATGGGCAGGATATGGAACTAAGTAAGAAAAGTGAGAGAAACATGCACAGTATGATCTTATTTTGTTAAAATAAATTAAAAATCCCTCCACATATGTAAAATAACGTGTTGGCATATATTTGTGTGAAGATGGCAAAAGGAGTAGAAGACTATAGATGAAAGTCGTTAACATGAGTTAGAGTTTGAGGTGGGATGAAGTTGGGTAGGATCCTGAGACAGATGGGGCAGGATTAGAGACAAAGTGGAGAATGAAGTGGGGTGGCTTGTCTGTCCGTCCGTCTGTCTGTCTATCTATCTGTCTATCTACCTACCTACCTACCTTCTATCCATCATCTGTTTATGTATTTTTACATCCACCCATCCATCTGTCATTTCTATCAATCACCTATCTATTTGTCTGTTTATCTATCTGTATTTCTATTTATCTTCGTCGGTGGTACTTAAACACATATTACTTAGAGGACTTTAATAAAAGAGAAAAGAAAGAAAAAAAGAAGAGAAAATTCCTTTTCCCTTATTATACATGTTAATCCTATCTTTGGCACTGTTGTTCTTCTAAGTACTGTCTCAACCTTTCATTAAAGACATCCAGCAGTTTGAATATAAGAAAAAGACATTAGTTTTAATATATTACAGATGGTACTTTAAACAAACTAAAAAGAAATCTGGGAAATGTTTAAAGATAAATCATTTTAAATTATAATTGAATTCCTAGATATCATTAAAGATGAATGACTTGAGGATCATTTGTATTTTTCTAAGCCTTTTCTTTGCTATGTAGAAGGTATCTACTTTCTCCTAGTGCTTCAGGAAAAAAAAAAATGTTCTTTTCTTAAATCTAGGGAACATAGGATCAGGTTAGGAACACTCATTTCAGTTAAGAATTTTGCTAGTTCTTGGTAGGGCAGTAGGGTGTTGAATGAAAAGAATTCTAGCATGTCTGTGAGTGTGTGTATGTGTGTGTTGTGATCAGTTTTTCTGTGCGGAGATCATCAACAAGATGCTGCTGTTTTTTATTTTTTTGTAATTTAGATGCCATCAAATTATTTTTAATAATTGTTTTTCATATTAAATTATTCTCATTATGCATTCATATTCAAGACCCCTATGGTTCTTTCTATGTAAAGGATTTTGTCTACATCTGGAGTAGTCCAGACAGAGTAGAGATGAATGGCAGTTTAACCCCTGCGTACCTTGAAAGGGAAATTTGGGTAAAATAGAATGTTGTTTCATGTTCACATTTGGATGTAGACTGAGAGCTGATCTCAGGTAGCTTTACTGATACAGAAGCAAATGAGTAGTATGTCCGATCCATGGAAATGGTAATGCTAACTATCTTATTTACTTGATTTTAAGATGTTCATTTTATATGTTAACTGAAATCTGAATGCACCTCACTACACTTGCATGAATTTATCAGAGTAATACTGCAGGTTGGTAGTGATCTTATAATTGAAGGTCTTGGAAGTCCTGTAGAATCCCCATTAGCTGGATGAGTTCTGGATATTCAATGCAAATTAGAATATTCCAGAATCATGAACCTCAACCAGAATTGCAGCCTACATAGGGTGTTCCCTTCAGTGAAACCAGGAAGTTATAAAAGTGTTGATTTTCATACAGGTGACTGCCTGTATAGATAGATAATTCTAAAAATCTGTGAAGTAGGATCTATGCATGGCTGACTCCATCTTTTAAATCTGAATTTTAATTCAGAGGCACCATCATTTTGGGAAAACTAGTCATGTGCAGTGACATTTTTTTTTTTTCCACCTCACAGGCTAAAAAAATCTTCTGTGAGCCCAGCAACCTGAATGGTGCTTATGGGCAACATATTTGTCACAAGGGGTGGGAAGAATCAGGAGAGAAGTGTTCTCTGGAGCTGTGATCTGGAGAGAATGAAGGAATGAAGGCGAGCTGTGATGTGGAAAAATGAGCTCATTGACTAGGTTGCTGGGATTCTACATTTGCTCTGGGCGTCCTGTCAAGCATTTTCTTTGTTTTGCCGTTGCTGTTGCTTTGTTTTCTTGGGCCTCATATCTGCTTCTTCCAGAACAATCACCCCCTCCCAGCCCCCACTCCCCCGGCTAGTGTGTCAGGCTGCACGGCTGCCCTTCCTGTGTGTTTGAGCCCATGGTCTTTTGCTGCTTTTCTCATGCCTTTTCTTTATGATGTTTCAGCTCATCCACCATACACCATGTGCTTTAGAGTGAAATTCTACCCACATGAACCCTTGAAGATTAAAGAAGAGCTCACAAGGTATTTTTTGTTTGTTTGTATGTTTAACGTGCACCTTTAACCAGCCAGGACCTCTTTGGTCTTGCAGGCTAGATGGGCCTCCTGTCTAGAGTTGCACACTCAGAACTCAGTGTTGCAGCTCACAACTCAGTGTTTTGGCTTGGAATGCTTCTCTAACCCTGATTGTTTTGGGATTTTGTTTTAAAACAATTTTCACTGGGAGTATAATTAACTGCAGAAAAAAGCACTGGCTATGACAGGGGAGGTGTTCTCTGAAAACATCTGACAGTGGGGTACTAAAAATAAATAGGAGACGTCTGTCTTCGAGACATGGGCAAATTTATACCTGGTGCAGTACCTAGTCTATCTTTTGGAGCTCAGGTTTTCTGGGAGGGAAAAGATCCCTGATAGAACGCAGTGTCTGTCATCCTGCATTCTGCTGGCTGAATGACCCACTGGAAGGCAGGCTTCCCTCCACTCCTTAGGCCCTTCTCAGCCCAACCCACTGAATTTTTGAGTCCTCGGAACTTCTCCCTTCTCATCTCCCTTCTGCTGGGGCTACAGCTTCAGTGTACCTTCAGGGGATTTGGCTTCCTTGAATAACCTGGACACATGTTGTGAGCAGGACCCCAGGAGGATGGGAGAGAGAGCTGCTATGTTCTTAGTTCTAGATGAGGCTCTGGCGTGATGACCACAAAAATCACTTGCTATAATCATCTCTCAAAATAAGCTGCTTAGGTACAGATAGATGCAGCAGAAAAGCAAGTGTAATCTGCTCTGATGATTGGCAAGGGGAATTTTTGGGTTCTTGGATATTTTGCTTCTTTGTTATTATCCAGGGTTTCTGGTAAGCTTAACAATAGTGGCACGGAGGTGACTTTAAGAGGGAGCAGATGGTTCTGCTCTTCATTATTAATTTGCTCACAGTCATTTAGTAAGGTTTGTGTCGGGGGTGGAAGATGGGGAGAGAAGGGGTGTGTGTGTGTCTGGAAATGAGGATAATAGATAATGGACATTAAAAGCAGTGGTTGGGATTTTGCAATCTGGCCTGGTTTTTTCTTTTTATTGAGGTAAAATTCACATGACATAATTTTATCTCACCATTTTAAAGTGTATAATGCAGTGGCAGTACATTCACAGTGTTGGACAACCCTCCCCACTATCTAGTTCCAGAAGTTTTCATCACCTCAAAGGAAACCATGTACCCCATAGAAGTCAATCCCTATTCTCCACCTCAGCCCCCATCCAAGCACCTGGAAACCACTAATCTACTTTTGGTCTCTATGGATTTGCCCATTCCAGACATTCCATATAAATGAAATAGTACAGTATGTAGCCTTGGTCTAATTTTGGACTGAAATTTTTAATGATTTATTTGATAAATTTGTTCTCACTTGCTATTACTACCCAGGGGGCAAGGGCTGAATTAGCTGCCAAAGAGAGAGAAAGAGAAGAGAGATAGAGATAGAGAGAGAACACGCACGAACTATTTGTCCTGCCCTCAGGGTGCCAACAGTGTAATTAGGAATCAAATCAAATCCTAATGCCTCACTTTTGTCATTTGTTCTCTTTATAATTTTGCCTGGAAGATAAAAATCGAGTATGTGTCACAACATAAATTAGGGATGGACATTTTGTTGTTGAGAAAAGTTCCGTTAGAAAGTAAAATAATACAGCATTTCAGTTAATAACCCTAGCTTAGCCCCTCTCAATTGTATTTGCTAACATTTTCCCAGCTTTGACTAAATAGCTCACGTATGAATAGTGGAATATTGTGAACCTTTTGGTTTCCAAAGGAAATTAAGATGATCCACTGGTTTTACACAAGTAGAAATGGGCTTTTCTTAGTCAACACATTCCTTAGAATTCTAAACTAATTGAGAAACTGTGAAATGCTCCAGGTACTTATGGTTTGAATCTTGAAGGCATTTGGTTTTTCTTGTATGATAAACTGTTATTTTATTATAGGATGAATCTAAAGTTTGAGAAGAATTTGATATATGAGAAGTTAAGATCATATTCATGACCATTCTTAAGGGTAAAGAAAGGTTAAGAAAAAGGGCAAATTTGAAAATGCAAAATAGTAGCAATAACCACAAAAAATGATACTTAAAATCAGTTTTCATCCTTTCCTTTTTTTCCTTTCTTTATCTCTCCATTTAAACAACCATCTTATAATCCTCTGGATTTCTGGGGCTTTTGTAACTGCTCTATACAATTGAGTGTTACCAAAAGTATGTTGATTTTAATTTTTTTTTCTTAGTAAGAACCATCTTCCAGCACATATAGAGATGCAATGTCATTAATGGCAGCACAATAATTTATGGCCCAGACCCTCATGTGTTTCTGTTGCTTAATCTTTTATGCATTATTTTTTGGTAGCTATTATATTTTTAAAAATGAGCATCCTGAATGTGAAGCCATTTATAAGACTGTGGATTACGCTGAATCCACAGTAATCCTTGATCATCTCCAGAGATCACTGATATGGGCACAGCCCCAACTCTGATGTGAAAGCTGCTTTTCTTTTCTCAGGAAGCTCTTGCCAAATTGATTTCTGAGTTATGGGATTAGAACCCAAGCCTCTCATTTACCAATAAATAGTTATTTGAAACTATTTTTCTCTGCCAAACTCATCAAAAAGTAGAAACAAATGCATTTATTTTTGATGCATACATGCAATATACAGAAAAGAAACTTCATGGTATTTGGCCTGGTAGTTTACAGTCCTTAAAAAGGGCTAAGATTTGATCATTTAAAGCATTTGTGTGACCTCACTATGTGGGATAGTCTAGGGCCAGTTCTCAAAGTGAGGTCCCTGGGCCAGCAGCATCAGCATCGCCTGGGAACTTGTTATAATTGCAGATTCTTGGTGTCTGCCCAGATATACAGAATCAGAAACCCTCAGGGGTTGGGTCCAGCAATCTGTATTTTCATAAGCCCTCCAGGTAATCCTGAAGCATGCCACATTTTGAGACCCACTACTCTAACACAATTTGAAGTTTCAAAATATTAGTTTCTTTTGGCAGATATTGAAGTGTACAGTTTAGTTTAGTATGTGCAGAGATTTGTGCCCCTAACACCATGATCTGGTTCCAAAACATTTTCATCAGCCCAGTAGGAAACTTTGTACCCAAGCAGTCATCCAATAGGTAGCGTTTTGGGTCTGGCATCTTTTCACTTTGCATAATGCTTTCAAGTTTTATCCCTGTTGTGGCATCTTTGGCATTTCATTTTTTATGGTTGGATGATATTCCAGTGTAAGGATATACCACATTTCTTTTGTCTATTTGTCACCTGGGGACATTTGGCTTGTTTTTACTTTTTTTTTTTTGAGATGGAGTCTTGCTCTGTTGCCCAGGCTGGAGTGCAGTGACACAATCTCAGCTCACTGCAGCCTCTGCCTCCCAGCTTCAAACAATTTTCTTCCCTTAGCCTCCCAAGTAGCTGAGATTACCGGCGCAAGCCACCATGCCTGGCTAATTTTTATATTTTTAGTAGAGACGAGGTTTTGCCATGTTGGCCAGACTGTTCTTGAACTGTTGACCTCAGGTGATCCATTCGCCTTGGCCTCCCAAAATGCTGGGATTACAGGCATGAGCCACTGCACCTTGCCCAGTTTTCACTTTCTAGCTATAATGAATATTGCTATTATGAACACTCATGTACAAGTTTTGGTGAGGGCCTAGATTCTGATTTAATTGGGTCTGGGGTGGGATCCAGAGACTTATGTGGTACTAGTATTTTTCAAAAGCTCACCCCACCAACTAATGCTAATTTACATCACAATTGAGAAACTTATTTCTCAAAATGTGACTGATGGAGCCGCACCACAGCATCCCCTGGAGCCCTGGAGCTTAGCTTATGTATGTATGTATGTATTTATGTATTTGAGACGAAGTCTTACTCTGTTGCCAAGGCTGGAGTGCAGTGGCGTGATCTCAGCTCACTGCAACCTCCACCTCCCAGGTTCAAGAGATTCTTTTGCCTTGGCCTCCTGAGTAGCTGTGACTACAGGCTTGTGCCACCACAGCCAGCTAATTTTTTGTATTTTTAGTAGAGATGGGATTTCCCGTGTTAGCCAGGATGGTCTCAATCTCCTGATTTTGTGATCCACCCTCGTCAGCCTCCCAAAGTCCTGGGATTCCAGGCATGAGCCACTGCACCCAGCCCCCTGGAGTTTATTAGAAATACAGAATCTCGAGCCCATCCCAGACCTTTTGAATCAAAATCAAATTTAACAAACTCTTCAAGTAATTCATGTGCGCAGTAAAGTGTGAGAGGCACTAGTTTAGGTAGCTAGTCTGGGTCCTTACCCATTGAATGTAACATTGTTCCTTGGACAGAATGCATACCAAACTTCAAATTAGAAACTTTTTAGGTGCTACCTTTATCCTCTGCACACAACTTAATACTAAACTGGGGACAGAGATTGTCACTTGAGCCTCCACCATGCCCCCAGTGCCCACACAGCACAGTGCACAGCATGAAGCAGATGCTAGACAAAGCTACAGTGAAGGAAAACATCAGTGAGCCACAGAGTCCTTCAGGGCACCCAGAGTCCTTTCAGTGCCTAGAAACACTGCGCTCCAGTGCTCTGGGGTTGACAGTGTCCCTGTGACCTTTGCACATTAATCACCCTCTCTGATTCTCTAGTTCTTTGCTCTTAAAATGGGGATTACACATGTCGCTCTTTCTATGGCTGAGTAAAGACAAAATTACTTGGGCACTAGAGATGTGTATTAGTTGAGATTCTCCAGAGAAATAGAACCAATAGGCTACACACACGCGCGCGCACACACACACACACACACACACACACACACAGGCCCCCCTACCCCGCCATGCATAATGAGATTTATTATAAGGAATTGGCCCATTTGATTGTGGACACCAAGGTATCCCATGACCTGCTATCTGTAACCTGGAGACCCAGGGAAGCCAGTGGCGTAGTTCAAAGGCCTGAGAGCCAGAGTCAATGGTGTAGATTCCAATCCAAGTCTGAAGGCCTGAGAACCAGGAGCACTGAGGATAGAAGATTGATGTCCCAGCTCAAGCAGTCAGGCAAAGTGAATTCAGCTTCCTCTGCCTTTGTGTGCTATTTAGGCTCTCAATGGCTTGCATGAGGTCCGCCACACTGGGTAGGGTCATCTGCTTTACTCAGTCCACCAAATCAAATGCTAATCTCTTCTAGAAACACCCTCACCCAGAAAAAATGTTGAACCAGATATCTGGGTATCCCATGGGTCAATCCAGTATCACAAGGTGATAACTGGGAAGAGATGCTTCCCCCAAACCCCTAAGAAGATGGGAAGGAAAAAAAATGGGTTTCTGTGAGTTAAACTCTATAAAGTAAGCACGGAAAGAATCTGCACTCATCTGTAAAGTTACTCTGCCCAGAAACAACAGACCCCAGGCCTGAGCCTGGAATGAAGGAAGCTTGAGAAGATGAGGAAATTGGAAGACAGTTTGATCAGTGCGGAGGAGCAGAAAGGACAGGGGCAAAATGAGGCTGAGCTAGGGGTTGCAAACTGGTACTCTGCTCTGCCGCCTGCCTTCCACCCTGCTATTTTCCTAGAAAAACTGGACACCTTTGGTTTGCTTTTCCAGTGGCAGCACTAGGCTGGAGCGGTGTGGTAGCTGCCCCCTTTGTAGGGAGCTGCTGTGTCTCGTCCTGCTTTCAGCAATTCTTGCACCAGCACAGGTGACTTGCCCATGTCACAGGCCACCGTGTGCCTGGACTCAGGAGGCATCTGAGTGTGCCATCCTGGAGAGGGGAGACTCCACGCAGATGATAGCTCTAGTTGTGAATCAGTTAGTTGCCTTTCTGACCTCATAATAAACCACATCTGTCTGAGATTGATGAGTCTGTCTGCCCCTGAGAAATGGCGGGGCTGGCCTGATGTACTGAGTCTGTTTCCTGGCTCTTCATTTGAAACAGAGCTTGGGCAGCATGCACCTGAGATGCAGGTGGTGATGATAGTGGCCATAGCTGTCCTCGCCCGGGAGTTGCTGCCAGGAGCTCTGGTCACTGGGTTCTGTGGCTTTCCTCAGTTCTCGTACCTCTTTGAAAAGGCCGAGGCTGCTCAGCTTTGGAAGCTGATAAGGTCTGCTCGGCAGACACTTCAGATTTTCCGAATTCAGAGGGCCTGTCTCAGCTTGCTTTTGCTTGTTCTACAAAGGGCGTGGCATGTCTAGGCCACTCCCTGGAGCTCGGAAAAGCTCTGGTCACTGTAGGAGCTAAGCGTGAACAATCGTACTTCTTCCAGACTTCAGCCAAAAGTTAGGGTGACCATTTCTCCTTTTATATTGCAGGTACCTTTTGTACCTTCAGATTAAAAGGGATATTTTTCATGGCCGGCTGCTGTGCTCCTTTTCCGATGCTGCCTACCTGGGTGCCTGTATTGTTCAAGGTAAGTCTGGCCACAGCTCACCCACACCACCATTGTACTGTGGAGCTCCGGCTGTTTCGAGCCTCCCTTCTTTACCACCCATGGCCATCCTGCCTGTGTCTGTGGCTGGAGGCCAGGTAGGGCCGGGTACGAAGCAACAGAACCCCTACTCACCTTCCCTCCCAAGCGAGTGGGGTCCTGGTCGAAGGCTGGGCTGAGATGCTCACAGGGGCCTCTGCAAAAACAGAGTCCCTTAAGATCCCAAGAGTCAGAGTCAGAAGCCCTCTTTCAAAGGGGCTGGAATGTGGAATGGGTGGGTTTATGAGAAGCTCTGAAGGGAAATGGGTGTTGTATGTTCTCAGTTCCAAATGCTAGGTGAGAGGGCTAATGGACATTTTGAGGGGTGACCCTGCATCCAGGAAGATAGGTGTTAAACAAAGGGGTCATTCCTGGAAGCATTTTTGTGTATCCATCCATCTGTCCGTCCATCCATCCATCTATCCGTCCGTCCGTCCATCAGTCCGTCTGTCCTTCCTATCTATTGGTGTGTGTATGGTTATACATGTGTACATGACTATTATGTCTAATTCCTCAGCTCTTTTAGCTATGGGCATGGTGAGGAGAGCACAAGCCTCATAATTTGTCATACCACCATTTGAATCTTTCTTCCCATTTCCTGGATGTTTTACCATGGATAAGTTACCTAGTTACCTAAGCTCTTCAGGCTTCAGTTTCTTCATCTATTAAATAGGATAGTCATCTTCCCTTCCTGGCCATGTGACTTCATGAGACCACTATGCACCAGGCCAGGGGTAGTGCAGACACATTAGAAGTGACTACTGTTCTTTTTCCAGTTGAACAAACCCCAGGGTTTGTGGGGGAAGTAGGAAACAGCAAATGTGTTGATGTGGGTTGGGTTCTGGACGTTTCCACCTAGTAAGGAAAGTAGTTTGAGAGAAGGAGGCCTCCAGGGCCTGAGGCATCATATGGCCAGGGATGGGCCAAACACCCAAGTGAAGATGGTTCAGGTGCTCTGTTCCCCTGGACCAGGAGAGGCAGCTGGAGGGACCCAGATGATCCAGCTGTTTGTAGCATGAACATTAACAGCATGTTTATGAGAGAGAAGGTGGGGTGGTGGGGGAAGACAGAGCGAGAGAGATGTTTATGCCAGTTTTCCAATGGATCTGGAATAACACAGGAGATTCTGATGGGTCATTAGCTGGTCATTCATCGGTGATGATCACCTGCCTACCACAACACCAAACTTGTCACTGCTTGAGAAACCCACCATTCTCCTGGAGATTCCCTTTGGCCCACTGCCCTCCTGTGGGGTGCTCTGTGCTGCGATCCTCTTCCTTTGATCAACTTCTCAGTTGTGTTGGGTCTCTCTGAGCATGCTGAAGTGAATGGGTGTGGGTACTGTTTTTCGCCCCCTTCCCTGGGAACAGCCTCATCCTGGGTAGCAGATTTTGGCAGAGGTGTTAAAACCCTTGCATATTTTCTTGTTTAAACACTATGGTTGATACTGCGACAGGAAACAGCCCTTTCATCGGCACTGAGGTAGAGAATTTGCTTCTGAAAGCTGCCTCTCTTACCTTGAAGTGAAAGGACTGTAAATCCCATAATTCCCTTCCTCCATGGTGAAGGCTGCACATCCTGAGTTAGGGCGCACTGTCTTAGGTAAGAGACAAGGGAATCAATACTAATCCAAGCAACAGACCAGCATATGAGGATTTCAGAATGCATGTAGGCATCAGTGAATTACCATCAATTCTCCAAGGACAAGCTCAATATGAATCTATAATGGAAAGCTTGCCATCCTGTTTTCTGTTTGAAGTAAAGCTACGGAGCCTCCATCCAGATGATTAGGGCCCTATTTTATCTCTCATTGCTATTATCAGTGACCACACACACACACACACACACACACAGACACTGTGGAGAAAGTAGAGTGGGAAATGAATGGGCAGACCTCAAAAAGACCTTTTGGCTATCAAATGCAGTGCTGTCTGTGGTCATTTATAGCAAATTCAGTAAAAGTGGTTCATAAAGGTCTGATTCCTGGGTGAGTAATTTCGGCAGCTCTGGAGGTTATTCACAAATGCAGATACAGATGGGCTTTTCAGAACTGCTTCTTCCTACAGAGTATCAGGGAAGATGGAGTAAGTGATTAGTAATCAAGAGGCACTGTCACTCCTCATCGTCTTGTTTGCTAACGCTCTTTCAAGGAGTATGTTTTAAGCTTCAGTCTATTCTGAGTTTATCAAAAACAGTGAATCAAGCTGGCTGTGGTGGTGCATACCTATAATCCCAGCTACTTGGGAGGCTGAGGCAAGAAGATTGCTTGAGGCCAGGAGTTTGAGACCAGCCTGGGCAACATAGCAAGACCCTGTCTCTGCAAAGAATACCAAACTAGTCAATCACCTGGAGTTTTGCTGCCTGCACATACTGAATCCAACAAGCATGTTCAAGACATGCAATGAATTTTCTTTCATAATACAAATTGCAAAACAAACACAGAATCTTTGGGATCTATTTATATTCTTTCTTGGTAAAAATATCTTTATTTCCTGTTCCTTTTACAAAACAGCACTGCAGAAAGGAATTCAACTTATCTCCTCTCCCTGGTGTGTTCAACTCCTGTAGAAATCTTGACTTCTGCTGGTTATTCAGAACTCAGTCCAGAAGCCACTTCCTCCGATAAGGCTACTCGGACCACTCGAGCTAAAGCAGCTCCCTCTTGCATGTCATTTTTTCTCAGACCCCTGTTTCGTTTTCTTGCAAGCACTTAGAGCTTGAATTTCTGGGGGGCTTACTATGCATTTCCTCCTATGTAGAATCTAATTCCATGGGAGTAGTATCTGGGTGCTTTTTCACAGCAGTCTTCTTATGTCTGGTACGCAGTAGGTTCTCCACTAAATATGTTAAATGAATCAGGGCACTTGCCTGAACTCCAGGTGATTGATTGGTTTTGTATTTTTTGTAGATAGGGTCTCACTGTTACCCAGGATGGTCTCAAACTCTGGCCTGGAGCAATACCTCAGCCTCCCAAGCAGCTGGGATTACAGGTGTGTACCACCACACCCAGCTTGATTGACTGTTTTTAATAAACTTAGAATATACCAAAGCTTAAAATGTGCCCTGATTAACCATAGTGAAATGAATCAGGCACAATCATTTAATGTCTAGTTAAATTTAACATTTAGTTAAATGACTGTGCCTGTTTCATTTAACTACGGGAAAGATTGGTTGGTCGCCTACTGGGATGGTATCACTACCTCATTCATTTATTTGTTAATGTGTTCTCCAAACATTTCCTGAGCAGTTGCAAGGAGGCCACATGGCCATATCAAGTTTCTGTGGGGAGATGGACAAGGAAACAGGCCATTGTGACCTGAGTTGATGGCGAGATAGAGGGACACACAGCCCCAGTCCCTGCTATGAGTATCCCAGGAGGGCTCCTGACTCAGCAAGGGTGGGTCAGGGAAGGCTCCTGAAGGGGCTGGCCCTGGAGCTAAATGAAGGTCCTGCCTCTCAAATGCTTTTGGAAGGAGTCCTTTCCAAACCAGGGGAAAGCCTGTTGCTTTCTAAACTTACCATTTCTGATCTTACTCACCCTTTCACTTCAAACTCATTGGATTTTTCTCTTAGAATGGAATCCTTTTAGAAAAGTGCTGGAGCTGGTTTCAAACCATAGGGCCTCCAGTTTTATGTCATTTGTCACAGCTTCAACTTGCAAGTCACGTGCAGGAGGGAGAACCACAGCTGCTTACCCAACTCCTGTTGGTATGAATAGCTAGAAGTCTTTATTAAAAAAAACTGCCTTCTGCTTAAGGAGAGGTCAGAGATAAAGACAAGCTTTAAGGGATTAGAGAGCAGGGCCTGTGATGGGGGCAGTGTTAATCTTTACTTTTTCAGCAACCCAGTACCCAGTGCAGTCTTCATGGCATTTCTTGTCTAACTTTTCTAATATTTGCAATGTTTAGCATTGCAAGTCTATAATACCTCACTAGATTTCCTGGAAAGAAAAGTGCATGCCTACAAACAACCCTCTCCCTCACCAACCACTCTGCAAGCTGACATTTGCACTGAAGATGACCCAGTTTCATATTGGTGGTCCATTATCCCATCACCTTTGGAAAATGGAAGCTCTGGGTTAGTCCATCTCCTAAATATTAATGCCTGTAGCTAGCTCACTGCGGCACAAGCGTATATGTGTGTGTAGGTGGGTATGTTATGTGTATTTCTCTTGGAGCATGGGTTGAGTTAATCATCAGTTTATGGCCCACTCTTATCATTGGACCCTTTAGGCCCATGGATTGATTGATTGATTGATTTTCTCTTTTTCATTATTCTCCATTTCCACTCCTAAGGGCAACCCTGGGTTCATATGCATATCTTTGTCTTTGTATCCATTCTTATAAAATGATTGATTTGTTTCGTGCTTACATACTTCTAAAATTTACAAATTAAATGATGCCATAGAACTCATTGTATGCCCTCCTTCTTGTGCTCAGAACACTGCTTTTGGGATCCATCCATATTGCTGGACATACTTCTATTGTGTTGATTTTAACTGTGACAGAGTGTCCCAAAGGGTGTGTCTTCCACGTTTTACTTATCTATCTGTCCCACCAACAATAAACACCCAGGTCGCCTCCAACTTCTGACTATTATGATTAATGCTGTGATAAAAAACCTTGAACATATCCTTTTTTGCACCCAGAGGTTTTCTAGGAAAAATGCCCAGAAATGGGATGGCTTGGTCATAATATTTGACTAAATACTCCTACCTTGCTCTCTAGAGGAGCAGTGTGCATCTAGCACCCTTCAGCAGTGTACAAGTATTTTTGTTTTCTCATGTCTCTGCCAACTTCCTAGGTTTATTGCCAATGTTATAGATATAAAGTAACATCTTGTTTTGGTTTGTATATCTCTAAGTATTAATGCATTTGAGCATCTCTCCCTACACTGGCCCTTTGGGTTTCCTCTTCTTTGAATTGTCTGTTTGTATCCTTTGACCATTTCTCTATTGGTCTTCCTATCCATTAGAAAAATGATTTGTAGGGATTTCTTCTTTATTCTAGATATTAGTCCCTGTCAGCTCTAGATTGTGAAAATATGGTCTTTCAAGTTGTCTTCTCTCTATTACTTTGACTCTGATGTCCTTTAATAAACAGAAATAAATTTTGATATGATCCAATTAATCATTTTCCCCTTTGTGACTGATATTATTTTGAGTCTTATTTTGGAAGTCTTCCCTCCTTGTGGTGTATATTCTAGGTTGTTGTAAGAACTCTGTAATTTGAATTTTTTTCAGAAGCTTTAAAGAGCTTTGCTTTCCTCCTGGTTAGATCCTTTTCCAGTCTTTGGATGACATGACAATGAAGGGACAGTGGATGCATAGAGAGTTGTTTGTAATTTTTCAAATGCACTCAAGGTATACTAATTTTTTTCTTCTTCAAAGTCATATTGGTGATCATGTTCTTCTAATACAGTTTTCCCACTATCTTTAGTCTGCTCTCCTGGGGCGTATCTTCTGTTTCTTCCAGAGACACTTGCTTCTTCTGGCTCATTTTCCTTAGCATGCTTGTGGATAGCAGGTGTACTTGATGCCAGACATCACCTTTGCTGTGGTTCACACACCCATCTCTGCTTGGCCTTCTGGGTGCTCACAGGTGTGTAGATATTTCTCTTTTTACCCTTGAAGATTCGCTGGATGTGCCCTTTGTTGGTGTCAGCTGGTGAATCATGAAGTACATAAATTTGGAAAGAAGAGCTTTATTTCTCAAAAAGGGTTGCAGCTTGCAGGGTGACCATTCTGACAGGTGGGGAAATGTGGCCTCTGGCCAGAAGCTGGAAACAAGCACTTCAAGGGTGGGAAGAATAAGACAAGGATTTATGCTGAATGGGGTGGCCAAGCATACATGTTCAACAGGTTATAGTAGGAGCTATGAATATTCGCAAAAGGGAAACGCATGCATAGTAGGCTAGCGCGCAGGCAACATGCATCCCATGTTCACTTTTGGGTGGAAACTTAACATTTAAATGTGTTATGATTAAGGCCTATACATCAAAAGGTGAAGCAGAGGACACAAAGGCCCTCTGTGCACAGCCTC
Source organism: Cebus imitator (assembly GCF_001604975.1). NCBI lineage: Eukaryota > Metazoa > Chordata > Mammalia > Primates > Cebidae > Cebus > Cebus imitator. The sequence goes on from NW_016107709.1 coordinate 1,944,034, forward strand.
CATAGACTGGCCAGAACCACTTTGTGGCCAGTGGTCTCTTACCAGGAAGTAATGGTGGTCAGTTGCTATGTCAAAACCACATAAGGGAGGGGGAGTATCAGGCAACTGGTTGATATCAGTGGTGCAGTCTTTCAAAAGGACTGATTTCTGTTTAACCTTCGGGGTAGGAAACCTAATAGCAATTAATGATGGAGGGGGGATAATGAGGTCTGACCTCATCATGTCTGGGAACTCAGTTTTTAAGGGTTCTCTGGGGTCTCTTGGCCAAGTGTGGGCAGTGTTCAGTCTGTTGGGGAGCTTAGGATTTTATTTTTATGTCTCATTAGTTTCCAGCGGCAGCTTTAAACTGGTATGCTCTTCTTAGATGCGTACTCTTTAATTTGAAGAGCAATCAATTTGTTTTTAAGTGCAATCCTGCTGGGCTCCTTCTTGTTGTGATTTTTCCTTGAATAAGCCATACCTGCATAAGCCTCAGAGCAGGCAGCTCCAGTCAGGGAATTCCTGGATGCAGAGGATATTAGCTGTGAATGGAACCCCAAGGAATGTCCACTGGTTTCCACCAAGAGGTGGTACCACCTTCTATCCTGCGGAGCATTTGGAAATATTGTAGGGGGAGAGTATTAAAATTTTTTTTAAAGTTTAAAACATTTTAAATCAACAAACATTATGTATATTCATGGTATACAACCTGATGTTTTGAAATATGCATGCATTGTGAAATGGTAAAACCGAGCTCAGTAACATATACATTACCTCATATACTTATCATTTGTTTTTGTGGTGAGAACAATTAAAAGCTACCCTCTCAGTGGTTTGTAAGTATACAATATGTTCTTTCTAACTATAGTCTCCATATGGTACAATGCTCTCTTGAATATATGCCTTCTATCTAGCTGAAATCCTGTATTCTTTGACTAACTTCTGGGAGACAGCAGTTTTGGTGGTCCCAGTGCCTGGGTAAACTGCTAACATCTAGTACCTGAAGGGCAGAGGTACTAAATGTCCTACAGTTCTTTGGAAAATCTGAAAAAATAAAATTGCTCAGCCCCCAAAATGCCAATGGTGCGCCCACTGAGAAACAGTGATTTAAATCCTTTATTATACTGAGAAAGAAGATGAGACCCAGAGAAGATTCTGAAGCCCCCAAGCTCACAGACAGTTGGATCTGAACTGGAATATGAGCTTCTAGACACTCAGGCTTTCTCTGGTACAGATATATTTTTTTGGGTGAGCTTATTCCAGCTTCTTTTGGATGGCAGGAGGCATTCCCTATGCACCCTGCTCATGTTATTGTTTTTAATCTTTCTCTTTATTTTTTTCACTCATTACAGCTGAGCTTGGTGATTACGACCCTGATGAGCATCCCGAGAATTACATCAGTGAGTTTGAGATTTTCCCCAAGCAGTCGCAGAAGCTGGAAAGAAAAATAGTGGAAATCCATAAAAATGAACTGAGGTAATCTGGGTAGATGTTTGTGAAAATGATAAAGGTGAGCAAGTATTCTTACTGCAGGGAATGTGGAAGTCACATTGTGAGGGAGCAATGTTTGTGATGTATGGGTAGGCTGTTTCGGGTGGCAGCACAATTTTTCTGGGCACCATCAAGGACACCCTGGTGTCCTTCGTCAATAACAATCTCAATAGTGTGGAGTCCCCTGAGTGGCTGTTTATGAAGCATTAGTAGTTATTAGAGCCATAGATTTTCTTACGCATATGGATTTCTAACCACCCTGAGCTTCTGAAAGTGGAATCTAAGGTAAATAAGTAAACCTTTCTGATTTCAATTTTGTATTGTCTTTTTCCCACCTGTGGCCGTTGCTGGGAGCATTGACTCCAAGTAGAGTAGAATCCATTGGCAAGATTCCCTTTGCAGAGTTGCTCTCAAGAGGACAGATCTAGTCTCTGATCCTCCTTTACTCACCTGCAGTGCTTCAATGATAGCTGTGCAGGAGAAGCGGTAGGAGTAGCAAAATTGCATGTAGCATTCACCATGTACCCAACACTGTTTGAAGCACTTTGCACATACTAACTCATTTAATCTCCACAACAACCTAGGAAATAGGTTATTGGTTATTCCCATATTACAGATGAGGGAACTGAGGCACAGAGAGGTTAAACAACTTCCCGAGGTCACACAGCTACTAAGTATCAGAGCTGGGATTTGAATTCTGGCAGCCTGGGTCTAGAGTCTGTGCTTTTAAACACTGTGTGATGCTTACTCTCTACATGGACTTCTGGGAATAAAATGAAATGTGTGTAGGGATCGTTGCCAACTTGGAATTCAGGTAACTCACGTAGTCCAGTCTGTAACTAATTTAGATACTGTGCAAACTGCCAAAAAAAAATCATTTTGGTAATAGCAACAAGCATGGGCTGTGTTATGACAAGTGTTGATGAAAAACTGCAAGAGCTGAGATGCTTCCATCTTCTAGGCCTCCGGTAAGTTTAAAGAAAATTGCATCACTGAATTATGCATTCTGGAACAGACAACTGTCCCAGCGTGAGGGACCTGCTCCAGCTCTCGCCTTTATGCAGGCGCGCCCCCTACTGGTGAATCTGGGAAGAGTATACGTGAGGGCATTCAAGGCGGTAACTTATTTCAGCTGGGAAAATATGACACTCTTAGAGATAAAGATGATTCAACATCAAAACATTGTACCTTTTTCAGAAAGCAACATGCCATCTATGTGGGTAACTTTAGAGTATTGTCTCCTGATGAAAAGCCTTGTTGAAGATGCATGAAATTCTCGCTACTCTTGCTGTTTTGGAGACAAGTGTACTAGAGGTAGCAATAAAGTTCCAATACTTCTGTGGAGGGGTTTGTGGCAAAGCAGTGTTCTGAAGAGCACAGGGTGAAAACGCTTGGATAAAGGAGTTGCAGCCGCTGCTTGAATTAGTAGGAGATGAGAATGGAAAGGTTTTCTATGCCCTGAATTTGCAGTGCCTCTAATGCTCGGAACATATGATAATAATACACATTTATTGAGCATTTACTTACTAGATGCCAAAACATCATGCTAAGAGCTTTAAGTGTATTATCGCACTCTGTTCTCCCAAACTCTATTAGATGACTGCTATTGTTCTTTCTAGTACGGGATGAGGAAGGTACAAGCTGACGTGGTTAAAGGACTTGTGCTGAGTAAATAGTAGTGTCAGGACTTGAACCTTGGGTTCAAGTTATGCCCATGCTCTTATCCCTTTGTTGAGTGTTTAAAGCGAATCATGTAGTTGGGTGGGTGTTTCATGGTGATCACCATGTCAGCGGTGCCTGAGGATGGAAAACCAGGGCAGGACGGCCAGTTAGTAATTTCTGGTGTTCATACAAGAAGCGGTAAGGACCTGAAAAAGAGTAAGAGTAAAGGAAATGGAAAGAAGAGGGTCATGAGAGGAGTTGTAGCCAGACTTGGTGATCCATAGTTTCATGAGCAAATGAGTGAATCGATTAAAGAAGATTCCAGGTTGTTTTATTCATGTTCAGAAAGCTGGAGCTTGAATCCTGGGCCCACACCTGGGTTTGCGGATATCCTTGGAGGTCGTCATCACGCACTCAGGGAAGACAGAGGGTCGTCACTCAGTCACACTTTATAAATCTTGGCAGTAAGTTCTGTGGTTTGATCAAAGCTGCTGTTCTATGGCATATGTGGTCCTGCACGTTTGTAACATTCAGAAAGCCTTTGTGAGGAGGTCAAAGTTAAATGCCTGAAGGATGAACCTGTCAGGAATCATACTGCATTGCAAGGACAGCTTCAGGGGGTATATTCCTGTGTATTTTTGCTCATTCTTTCTAAGTAGTCCTGTATTTCATTCAGCATCAGTGCAGCAGAGAGATATTTTTGGTTTGGAGGGTAAGACAAGAAGAGCAGAGGAGGCTGACAGTGCAAGGGAGGGGAGCTTTCTTGCCTCTGATGGGAACCTGCTACAGAGACTGAAGGTGTTCTGGGGGTGCCGCCAGCCCTTCACACACAGGTCAAGAAAGTGCTGTGCATCTTATGTACGGATTTGGGCCTTGGTTGAATTACTCTGCAAACCTGACCATGCCAGGAAGGAGTCATGGATGGAGGAAACCTGTGTGAGGCTGCACCAAGCCGTGGCCATCCTGCTCTCCAGTGTCACCACAACACTCGTGATCCTCCCACACAGCCAGGGATAGTGGTGGGTGGATAGAACTGCTGTTCTGAAGACTTCCTGAGAGGATTCCAGTTGGTCTTTGTCGGGGTTTGAGAGACCCAATAAATAACCTCCTTCTTCCTGTCTGCTCTCTGAACCAGCAGAGAAATAAAATACAATAGGTGCTTAAATATTAGCAGAAATGATGATTAACAAGGAGACCAACATGTTTGCCTGGGGAGGGGGTAGTTTCACAACCTTCTCCCAGCCTTTTTTTTTTTTTTTTTTTTTTT
>NW_016107709.1:1948688-1961147 GCF_001604975.1 Cebus imitator
GTGGGAGGCTACACACTGCTTGAAGGTCAGACCAAGATGGCCTGATAGATAGGCATGAATAACAGAGTTCTTTGGGGAAGGGAAGAGAATGAGGGGGGGGGGGGGGGGAGAGAGAGAGAGAGACACTGAAACTCTTCCATGGAGTTTTAAGAAGACCAAGATTTTAAGAAGAGTTTTCATGAACTAAATTAGATTGATGATTGAAGACTGAAGGTAAAATTTCATTCTTAGATCAGTGTTTCTTCTTCTGAATCTTTGACTGTACTGGAGGAGGTAGGGTAGGGAGAAGTCACACTTTTGCAATTATAGTAGCATATTATGGTTTTTGATTATCTCTATAACAGTCAAAATCAATCAGATTTTGCTGAGGAAACAAACCCCCAAAGCCTGGTGGCTTAGAGCAAGAAAGACTTCTTCTTTGCTCTCCTCTGTGCTCATCAGAGGCCAGCTGGGGGACTCTGCCCATCATTGTCACTCAAGGAAGTCAAAAACAAGGAAGTCAAAAAATTTGCCAGATGTTGAGTCAAAGGAATAGAGCTCTGGAAGGTCATGCTTTGTCTCGGAAGTGATTCATATCACTTCTACTTACAACTCTCTGATCAGGACCAGTCCCAGGATGTCACCCAGCATCAAGGAAGTGCAATTCTATGGTGTTCAGAAGGTAGTACGAGCTGGAAAGAGTGGAAACAGTGGGTAAACCTTAATGGCTTTCACAACCTCATTGACTAATAGAGTTGTTTTTCTTTTTTAAAGAGACTTGTTTATTTTTTATTTTAAAGAGATGTTTAGGTTTACAGAAAAATTGAAAGTAAGGCACAGAGATTTCCCATACACCCCTGCCCCACACATGCATAGACTCCCTCATTATCAAGTATCCCTTCTAGAGTGTACATTTATTACAACTGATGAACTTACATTGATTCATCATAATCACCCACAGTTGATAGTTGACATTAGCGTTCACTCCTGGTGTACACTCTATGGGTTTGACGAATGTATAGTATCATTCCACTGCAATACCAATGCCATTATAGTATCATACAGAGTAGTTTCCCTGTCCTAAAAATCATTCTTCCTCCTCCCCTAACCCCTGGCAACCACTGATCTTTTTACTGTCTCTGTAGTTCTTGCCTTACCCAGAATGTCATAGTTGGAATCATGCAAAATGTAGCCTTTTCAGATTGGCTTATTTTGCTTAGTAATTTGCATTTAAGTTTCCTCCATGTCTTTTCTTGGTTTGAGAGCTTATTTCCTTTTAGCATGATTCCATTGTCTGTATGTGTCATAGTTTATCCATTCACCTGCTGAAAGACATCTTGGTGGCTTCCATCTGAGCAATTATGAATAAGTCTGCTATAAATATTTGTGTGTAGGGTTTTGTGTGCACATAAGTTTTCAACTCCTTTGGGTAAATACCAAAACCATGATTGCTCTACATATGGTAGGGTATGTTTAGTTTTATAAGAAAACGCCACACTGTTTTCCAAAGTGGCTGTACCATTTTGCATCCCCACCAGCAATGAAGGAGAGTTTCTGTTGCTCCACATTCTTGCCAACGTTTGGTGTTGTCAGTGTTCTGGATTTTGGTCTAATAGATGTATAGCTAATAGAGTTTCATTGAGAAAGGTTTTTATAGAGGCATCTTTGGGCCTTTTAATATCATGTGCACTAGATAATATGGAAATATATTACTTACATAACCCACTAAGCTGAATGATTCTTCTAGGTAAGGGTTAAATATTTTTGACTTCTAGGTCATATGGCCTCTAGTGCAGCTACTCATGCTTTGCTAAAGCAAAAGTGGATATAGGCAATTCATAAATGAGTGGGCTATGATTCAATAAAACTTTATTGACAACACAGGTGGCAGGCCACATTTGGCCCGTGGGTCCTAGCTTGCTGACCCCTGTTCTAAACACATGGCAGAGCAGGTATGGAATCAATTTCTACTTCACTCTCCTGCCTCTGTAGATAATTTTAAGTCATCAGGAGCCATATTTGTTTTTAAAACTATATGTGAAAAAGAATCTCTTGTAATTTTCAGACTTTAAGCTTGGTGTGCAGAGATGAGGTCTTACTTGGGACTGATTTAGAAATAGGTTATTCCTCCCTCTAGAGCCCTCTAGTGGCTGGAGGAAGCCATTGCGGCAACCCCTGTGGACTTGATGGTCCTCTGCTCTTTTTGTCCCTCTTGTTTTCCGTTTTCCATAGTTTTAATCAAAGCCATCTGGGGTAAGAAGAAATACCCATTCCATTAGTCCTGAGGGTGCACAGAGGGGCTGAAGATCAAGAATAATAAGATTGCTTTTACCATAAAGAATTCTGATAGACTTTGCTGGAGGTATTTCCTAGAATTTCTACTCAGCTAGTCTTCCTCTCGTCGTCAGTTTATCAGGTTTGTCATTAGAGACAGAGACATTTGCATTAACTTCAGTCATAGGTCATCAGCTTTTAAATATTCAAAAGGCTCAATTGGCAGTAAAGCAGTTTTCATGAAGTATAATCTTTGCCCTTAAAGAACAGGAAAATCATCCAACTAGCGACCACTATAATGATCCAGGGCAGTGAGGTTTGTGCTGGAAGCAAGAATGATGCAGTGTGATTTTTAAACAGAGTAATTATCTCTGTTTCTTAAAGGTTATATTCTCTGTAAATCACGTGCCATGGCTATAGTTTAAAAAAATGGAGTTATCATTTTAAATATGTCTAGCTTTCTAGAAATAAATTCCCTTACATGAAAAATATCCTCTACCTTTGCTTCTGATGAATAGAGCACAAGTGTCCTCTTAAGAAAGGTTTTTGTCATTTTTGAGAAGTGTGTTTATTGTGTAAAAAGAAGATGAGAAATAAATGTCTAGTTATTTTACAACCCCAATCTTTCTTAAGATGCGTTTTCTCTTTGTCATCGATCTTCCCTCTCCCTGTATCATTTCCCTTCCCAGGTCCCTTCTAAACTCATAGAATCTCTCTCCTTGGTAGATTATTAAATCAATTTCTATTTTTTTGTTGCTATTTGGTACAGCACCTTTCTTAGGAAGGGGGAAGATGGGCTGATTTGGCATCAACTTCATTTGCTGTAAAAATGAAGTCCTTGCATTTTGTGGCCTCGAGTAAGGGACATTTCTAGGGAGGGATGGGCTGGGACAAGTGGTGTGCACATCCAAGCTATTAATGTTTTTTATACAGGTGAAATCTAGCTATTGTGACCGTAAGGTGGAAAAAGCAATGTTACCAAAGTGCAACGTGGCCATGAATAAGGAGAGAGGGGTAGGCTGGGTGTGGTGGCTCACGCCTGTAATCCCAACACTTTGGGAGACTGAGGTGGGCAGATCAATGGAGGTTGGGAGTTCAAGACCAGCCTGATCAACATGGAGAAATCCCATCTCTGCTAAAAATACAAAATTAGCCAGGCGTGGTGGCACATGCCTATAATCCCAGCTACTTGGGAGGCTGAGGCAGGAGAATCGCTTGAACCTGTAATGTGGAGTTTGTGGCGAGCCGAGATCGTGCCATTGTACTCCAGCTTGGGCAGCAAGAGCAAAACTCTATCTCAAAACAAACAAACACACACACACACCAGAAGGAGAGAGGGGTTATATTATTAAAAGTAGGAGTCAGTCATTCCTTAATACATTCTCTGATTATAGCTCACATGTGATTCTAACTTATACATAGAGCCAAAGATGGTTTGAACTTTCAATGAGACTACAACAGCGTATTTATCCAGAGGGTATTTATCCATTCTTCTATCCATTTATAATTTATCCATACATCCATGCATCTTTCTATCCATCCATTTATACAACACATATTTATTGAAGGGGCAGCTTTGCATGGGGCATTGTAGTAGTGTGGAATGGCCTAAAACCAGATTTTCAGCAATTTCATCCCCAAGCTGGGGTCTCCTTCATCATCCACACTCTCCCATGACCTCATGATTCAAAAGATTTTATCTACAAAATAATTCATGAAGAAACAATTTTCCTCCTAATTTTTATTAGTCAAGATAGTTTTGACTACCATTTAGGGCCTTCGACTATCAAGAGGTCATTAGCCAACAGCAAAGAAATCTGACAGCTAGTTTCTATGCTTGAGGGATCCTTAGAGTCCAAAGCAGTAGTTATAAATTGACAGTCCTTGGTCTACACTATGACCCAGATGCATGTGATTGGAGCCAAACAATAGCTCTAAAAGATAGAACCAGTTGCCATAACGTTCTGGCTTTAATTGCAACTGGGGAGTTTGGTCACATGGTTCCCTGACGTCAGTGTGGCAACACTCAGCAGCAGTGCCTCTTAAAAAGAATCCTTTGAATTGCCACCAACCCTGCTCTGCCAGTTTACCTTCTCCTCGCATTGAGTTTGCAGCCAGCATTTTCTTTCTTTCTTTCTTTTTTTTTTTTTTTTTTTTAACAGATAACGGAACAGTGTTCTGAGAAATTAACTTATCCAAGGCTACACAATTATGAAGCAGTAGAACTCGACCTGAAATTTGGGTTTCCATACCCGGTGCCCTAGTATCTTTCTAAGTTGCTGCTCTTCTAGAACACTTGTCTCTGCATGGCCCCAGGGTGTTACCACTATCCCTCATAGCATGGCAGCTACCTACATTTGCAGCATTTTATCTAATGCTCTGCCGCAGAGCATTAGAGATGGTCCCTAAAGGGTTTGCAAGAGATAATACCTCTCTCTAAGTAAAAGAATGGAAATGACAGACTAGGAACTCTCATTTCCTTTCTATTTAGGATGTAGAAAGGCATGAGATATTGATCTCTCCCAACACCAAAATAACACCAACAAGATGGCTAAATTACAAAATCATATTTTCTGAACCCTTCTGAGAGCTGAAGATGCAAAGAGACCTAAATGTACTAAAATCCAGAATGTCCTTCTTAGGAGAGTAGAGACCCACAGCTGCTTTCACTTCTGGTGGAGTGACAGGAGGAAGATGATTATGCCCTAGGTCGGGGCTAAGGGCAACTAGGCAAACGTTTAGCCAGCATGAGAGCTGAGTGAAATTCCCCCAGAAGCACTCCAGACCTTCAGCCTTGGGTGGGGCAGCTGTTGCTGATGGCAGGAGACAGGATGACAGGGAGGAGAAAGGTCTTCTGAAGTCCAGAGACCCAGGGATGAGACTGAAGAGCAAAGGAATGTCTCTCCAGCCCACAGTCCACAGGAATGCTATAAAGCATAGAGAGCTCCCTGCAGTCTCTGAGTGCTGAGGTCCCAAGCCCTGCTGAAGGGCAAGTCTTGAGAGTGCTCCCAAATATTTGAAGCCAGTGGTGTGGAAAATCTTATCTTCCAACAAAGCTAAATTTGCAACCAAGTTGCAGCAAAATGTAATCTAAGCCAAATTGAGAATTCTGACCATTATATTGGTTTTCTGTGCCATTACATTGGTCTTCTGCCCATGAGTTTAATTCTAGAGCTCGTAGGCTCAGATGGGTCAGAGGGAGCCAGAACCATCCCCTTCCCTGCCAACTGTGTTCCAAACAGTTCCACTCATTTCTGGAAAGATTCACATCTTATTTCACAATTAATGTCCACTAATAATTGGCATTTATTCCTGGGATGTTGTCTGGTTTTGTGTTTTATGTAATGGTATGCTTAAAGAGAATCAATACAAGGGAGATTGTTCCCTTTTGTCCAGAAGTATCAAAACTGGCAGAAGGGAGATTTATAGCTACATACGCAATTACTTGACCTCATATGTTAGAAAAGCCTATCTTTGGAGAATTGTTAGCTCTTTGAAAAGAATTCAACTAATCACTGGTCTCTACCTTTAAATGTCTCATTAGAGACACTATTAATTTGAGCAGAACATTTTCTGGTGCAATATTCGAAAGATAGAAAATCATTATTTTCCATTACCAGAGTTTTTGTCAGAAACAGATGCCCAGTGGGAGATTCAAGAAAAAAAAAATCCCAACATTTCTATTTAATTGATCTTAGTGTCTTCCTGAAAAAATGGATCATTAAATGGTTTCTTCCTTGGTGAGTTTGGGCCTCAGGAGTCTCCAGTCCTATCAGGGTCCTTGCCTTTTTTCCTTTGGTTTTGATCTTTTCCCCTTTTCTGAGCATTGCAATTAGCTTTTCCCTGTGTATGACTTTTTCAATTAAGTCTTTTAAATGCTTAGCCAGTGGAGATCTGGGGTTAAGCCCAAAGCAAACAATGGTTGCTTGAGAATTAGTTTAAAGATGGGCCTTTGCTTTGTGGTAAATATCTAGACAACCTGCCTGACATTCCTCTCAGCAGAGTATTTCTGACTTCAGCCATATGCAGGGCTAGCAAGGGAACACATGGTAGTCTGAGGGCAAAGACAGAACATAGTGTGTGTTAGGCGCTAGTCTAACTGCTTTACATCTGTTACCTGCTTAATCTTTGCATCAAATCTTGAAGGTAGATACTGTTTTTACAGAAATACCTTTATTTTGTAGAATCAAATAGACATGACTTCTGTGATTTCCTGTTCCTGTAGTCTGGACCCAGATCAGGACTCAGAAAACCTTTTTTTTTTTTTTTTTATACTGGGTCAACTAGCAAATATTTTAGGCTTTCTAGAGCATAACAGTTTTCATTGTAACTACTACCATTGCAGCTTGACAACATGTATAGACTATATGTGGAGAAATAGGAACACTTTTACACTGTTGGTGGGAGTGTAAATTAGTTCAACCATTGTGGAAGACCTTGTGGTGATTCCTCAAGGACCTAGAAATAGAAATTCCATTTGACCCAGTAATCCCATTACTGGATATACATCCACAGGATTATAAATCGTTCTATTATAAGTAAACATGCACATGTATGTTCATTGCGGAATTGTTTACAATAGCAAAGACTTGGAACCAACCCAAATGCCCGTCGATGATAGGCTGGACAGGGAAAATGTGGCACATATACACCGTGGAATACTATGCAGCCATCAAAAACAATGAGTTCGTGTCCTTTGTAGGGACATGGATGAACCTGGAAACCATCATTCTCAGTAAACTGACACAAGAACAGAAAATCAAACACCACATGTTCTCACTCATAGGCAGGTGTTGAACAATGAGAACACATGGACACAGAGAGGGGAGCATCACACACTGGGGTCTGTAGGGGGAAAATAGGGGAGGGATAGCAGGTGTGGGCAGTTGGGGAGGGATAACGTGGGGAGAAATGCCAGATATAGGTGATAGGGAGGAAGGCAGCAAACCACACTGCCATGTGTGTACCTATGCAACAACCTTGCATGTTCTTCACATGTACCCCCAAACCTAAAATGCAATAAAAAATAATAATAAAACTAAAAAAATAAAATAAAATGGAGATATCACTGTTCTCTAATCAGATCTGAGTATCGGTCACCTGGAATGAATTGCCTTATCACTGATAAGTTGCAATGTTTAGAATTTGAAAAAGTTTTAATTTAAACAAATTTTTTAGGGGGGTTGCAGTGGCTCACATGTGTAATTCTTGCACTTTGAGAGGCTGAGATGGGAGGATCACTTGAGCCCAAGAGTTTGAGACCAGCCTGGGCAACATGGTGAAACCCCATCTCTACAAAAAATACAAAAATTAGCCAGATGTAGTGGCATGCCCCTGTAGTCCAAGCTATAGGAGGGTGAAGTGGGAGGATCACTTGAGTCCAGGAGGTCGAGGCTGCGATGAGCTGAGACAGCATCATTTTACTTCAGCCTGGGCAATGGAGTGAGACCCTGTCTCAAATAAATGAATTAAATAAATGAATAAATTTAAAAATAGATTTAGCAAGTATAAGTGTCTGTTATTCCACACTCTAGGTCCATGTGACACATTATTTAGCTTCCACTTATTAATGAGGATGTGTAGTATTTGACTTTCTCTTTCTGTGTTACTAATGGCCTCCAGTTCCATCTGCTTTACTTTTAAAAAACATACAAGGTGGATGGAAACCATGTCATTTTGAAACGCTGTGCCATGGCATGCAGGAGGGCAGGCAGATGGCTCTTGACCATAAGATATTGGTAATGATGTTGGTTCCAGCCCTGACAAGCACTCTAGAACCTGGTCAGCTTGCGTTTGCATCCTGCATTTGCTCATACATGGCTACTAAGGGCAAATGCAGGATGCAAACGCAAGTTGACCTTGAGCAATAACCTTGAGCAAGTTATTTTCCTCTTTGAGTGTCAGAACTCTCATCCACAAAATGAAGATAAGGATTTCAACTTTCTGAATGATAAGTGAAAAAAATATGTATATTGCTTGGCAATAAAAATTGTTGTGCTGCTTGGAATTGCAGAGTTTAGTACAAAGTAGCTCTGCACATGTATTTATTATCCTCCTGGTCAGTACTCTAGCTTAGGGTCCTTTTGGGCTGCATAATATTTCATCCAATGATTCCTTTATTGAAAAGGCAGAAATTGTGTGTCTTTTTCATCATTACAAAATATATAATGTGTAAAAGAGCATTTTCAGAGTACACATAATATGTGTATGATTTAAAGAATAAGTGAAAAAACATCCATGATCCCTTAACACTTGAATGAGAACATCACCAGCTGCTCTGAAGTCTCCTATGTGCCCCTCCCAGACCACCTCCCCCTCTCCTCCCATAGGTATGCTCCTCTGAATTTTGGGTTGCTTATTGTCTTGTTTTGCTTTTATAAATGTATTAGTGAATGATATATTGATTCAGTTTTGCCTATTTTCACTTTTATGTAAATGGACTTATACTGTATTCTCGTGTCCCATTTTTCCCCCATCAACATTGTATTTATGAGATTCTTCCGCATTGATACATACAGCCATAGGCCTTCATTTTCACTTCTGTGTAATTACTTTTCTATCATATGAACTTCCCATGTTTTATGTATTCATTCTCCTGTTGCTGAACATTTGGGTTGCTTCCAGGATTTTGCTATTGCAGGCAGAGTTCCTATGGCTTCTTGAATAATTCTCCTAAGGCACAAGTGCAGGACTCCCTAGTGTGAATACAAACCTAAGTGTGGAACTTGCCAGAGTTTGCACTTTAACTTTTCTAGGAAATGGCAGTTTATTTGCTGAAGGAGTTGCCCTGCCTTATGTTCACACCAACAATAGGTGAGGGTTCCCAGGGTTCCCAGTGCTTCATATCCTTTCTGCTTTCATTTATTTTTTTCTTAAATGTTTAAGAATGGAAGTATGACACAGCGTCAGAGAAGTGTGCAAATGTAAATCTCAATAAATTATTATAAGGCAAGCATGTATGAAGTTGCCACCCGGGTCAAACAGAGAATTGGCAACATCTCAGAAGCCCCTGATATGCCCTTTCCAGGAGTTACTTTCTCCCTGTAACCCAAAGGTAATCATGTCTCTGGCTTTTAACACATTCGTTTTGTTTTGCTTATTTTTGAAAACCATAGAAAGAGAATCATACAGTGTATATCCATTTATATCTGATATTTTAGTCTGTTTTGTCTTGCTATAACTGAATACCAGAGACTAGATAATTTATAAAGAAAAGAAGTTTATTTTTTACAGTTCTGAAGTCTTGGAAGTTTAAGGTCTAGGGACTGCATCTGGTGAGGGCCTTCATGCTGGTGGGACTCTCTGCAGAGTCCTGAAGTGGGGTAAGGCAGCACAAGAGGGCATGAGCATAGCAAACTGAATCTATTCATGAAGTCAAAGCCTCATAAAATCAATCACCTCTTAAAAGCCCCACCTCTTAATATTATGGCTTTGGAGATTAAGTTTCAACATGAGTTTTGGAAGTGATGAATATTTAAACAGTAGCATTTAGCTTCTTTTATTCAATGTTATTTTTGTGATATTTATTCATCTTGTAGTATGCAGCTTTAAGTCAGCAGTTTTCATACCTGTATATTTCATTGTCTATTCATTCCACTTAGTTGATAGACATTTGAGTTGTTTTCTAGTTTTTGCTATTGCAAATAGCATCACTATGAAAATTCTATATATTTCTTGATGCAACATGCACTAATTTCTGTTGCATATATAACTGTGAGTGTAATTGCTGTATTATAGGGTAAACATGTTCAACCTTAGTAGATAATGCCAAAGAGTTTTTCAGATTAGGTCTACCAAATATCCACCAGAAGCCTATGAGGGTTTCTTTTGCTGTACATTCTCACCAGTGCTTTCTTATGTTAGTCTTTTTAACTGTAGCTACCAGATTGAGATGTTAGTGGTTTCTCATAGTTTTAATTTGTATTTTCCGACAGCATAGAACATGCTGACTAGATGCAGGAGTATGTGCCTCATCCATGGAGAGGAATCATAATAAGTATACACATTTTAAACAGATCATCTAGGAGAGACTGCTAGGATTTACCAGAGAGAAGATGGGAAGCACTAGAAGTAAGGAGAGGGTTCGAGGCAGCGCCTAGCTGGTAACTGACTGATAATCAGGAGAGGCTCCTGGACGTGGGGAAACAGTAAGAGAGAAACCTCCAGGGATCAACTTTTATGATCTTGGCTAGGGGAGAAACTCTGACCCATTAGGGACCTGGGCTTGACACATGGAGCTGCCTAAAGATGGCACAGAGACATTGCTCCTAAAGATGGCACAGAGACATTGCTCCAGAAAGAGAATCTACATGGAATCCCACAGGCATCTGAGCCTAGAGTAGCTTCAGCTGGGCAACATCTTGAGACCTACAGACATGGCTGCTGCTGCTGTGCTGCTGCAAGGAGGGGAGAGAGGAATGGGTGCTCCTACACACCCCTAGGAAGATCCCTACTGTCTTGCTGTGAGCTGCTGTTGAGACTTAGATGTGAGTGGACTGCACTCTCCACACCTTGTCTGCACTGCTTGCCTAGGAGAGATCCCACCCTCTCTGTTCTCAGGCCCAAGACACCATTTTGAGAGTTTAATGATGGGCTGCCACTTGACCTTGGACTGTTTGGGTTGATGTGGTTGCAGTTGCCACCTGGCCAAGGAGGGACAGGGAATCCAGGCTCTCCTATCATATATAGGACAATACCCACTGCCCTGCAATGGGCTACTGTGAGACTGAGATATGAGTGGACCATACTCTCCAGAGCTTCTTGTCCATACTTCCTGCCTGGGAAGAGCCCTGCTCTCCCTGGTCATAGCCATAGATGTCATTTAGAGGGTTTAACACTGGGCTTCAATCCATCATGGGTTGAGTTCAAGTTGTCATGGCTGCAAGCACTGTCCCGTTGAGAAGGGACAAGAAAACTAGGCTCTCTTTTTCATGCCCAGGACAATACCCATTGCCCTGCTAGGGGCTGCTTTGAGATAAGGACTCAAGTGGACTGAAACTCAAGAGGATATAACAGTTCTAAATATACATGCCACAAAATCAGTGTACCCCATTCAAAAAAAGCAAATAGTACTAGACCTAAAGAGATAGACAGAAATACAATAATAGTGGGAAGTTCAACACCCCACTCACAGTACTAGGTAGATCATCAAGACAGAATATTAATAAAGAAACACTGGACTGAAGCTGGACTTTAGACCATGTAGACATTTACAGAACATTATACCCAATAACTACAGAAAATCATTTTTTTAATCAGCACATGGAAAAGTCTCCAACATAGACCATATATAAGGCCACAGAAAATGTCTTAACAAGTTAAAAAAAATTTAAATTGTATTAAATATCTTCCTAGACAACAGCGGAATAAAGCTAGAAATCAGTACAAAGAGGAATGCTTGAAACTAAGGAATACATGGAAATTAAACAGCATACTCCTGAATGATCACTGGATCAATAAGAAAATTAAGACAAATTTAAAAATTTTTTGAAATGAATGAAAATAAAACACAATATACCAAAACTTGTGGAATACAACAGAAGCATTGCTAAGAGGGAAATTTATAGCATTAAATGCCTGCATCAAAAAAGTAGAAAGATCACAATATAACCTAACATTTTACCTCAAGGAACTAGAAAAACAAGAACAAACTAAACCCAAACTTAGCAGAAGAAAAGAAATAACAAAGATCAGAGCAGAATGAAATGGAGACCAAAAAAAGAAAAAAATACAAAACATCAACCAAACAAAAAGTTGATTTTTTTGTTTTGAAAAAAAGATAAAATTGATAAACCATTCTCCAGACTAACCAAGAGAAGTGAAAAGGGGACATTACAACTGATACCACAGAAATACAAAAGATCATCAGAGACTATTGTGAACAGCTATATACTCACAAACCAGAAAACCTAGAGGAAATGAATAAATTCCAGCCTCATAAAATTGAACCAGGAAGAAATAAAACTTCTGAACTGACCAATAATGAGTAGTGAGACTGAGTCAGTAATAAAAAAATCTCTCAACAACAACAAAAAAGCCCAAGACCACATGGATTCACAGCTGAATTCTAGCAAACATGCAAGGAAGAACTAATACCAATCTTTCTGAAACTATTCTAAAAAATAGAGATGAGAGAGTCTCCTTAACTAATTCTGCAAGGCCAGTATCACCCCAATACCCAAAACAGAGAAGGACACAACAAAAAAA
>NW_016107709.1:1961447-1985708 GCF_001604975.1 Cebus imitator
AAAATTACAGACCAATATCCCTGATGAACATAAATGCAAAAATCCTCAACAAAATACTAGAAAATCAGATCCAACAACACATAAAAAGGAAATACCCCATGATCAGGTGTGATTTATCCCAGGGATGCAATGATGGTTCAATATACATAAATCCATAGATGTGATACATCACATACACAATTAAGGACAAAAACCACATGATCACCTCAATAGATGAAGAAAAAGCATTTGATAAACTTCAGCATCTCTTCATGTTAAAATCCTCAACAACCCAGGCATAGAGGGAACATTTTAACATAATAAAGGCAATATATGACAACTCCACAGCAAACATCATCTTTAACAGGAAAAAGTTCAAAGCATTTTCTCTAAGATCTGGAACAAGACAAAGATGCCCACTTTCATTACTCTTTTTCAACATAGTACTGGAAGTCCTTGCTAGAGCAATCAGGCTAGAGAAAAATGAGACATCCAAGTTGGGAAAAAGGAAGTCATATTATCCTTGTTTGCTGATGGTATAGTTTTCTGTCTAGAAAACCCTAAAGACTCTACCAAAAGATTCTTAGTTTTGATAAATGAATTCAGTAAAGTTTCAGAATACAAAATCAATATGCAGAAATCTGTAGTAATATACGCTGTATTAGTCTGTTTTCACACTGCTGATAAAGACATACCCAAGACTGGGCAATTTACAAAAGAAAGTTTGTTGAACTTACAGTTCTGTGTGGCTGGGGAGGCCTCACAATTATGGTGGAAGGCAAGGAGGAGCAAGTCACATCTTACATGGGTGGCAGCAGGCAAAAAGAGAGCTTGTGCAGAGGAACTCTCATTTTTAAAACCATCAGATTTCATGAGACCCATTCACTATCACAAGAATTGCAAGGAAAGACCCGCCTTTATGCTGACATGGGCAGTAGCAGGCTTGAGTGGAAGGTACCCTGTGTGTGCCTAGAACTGGTCCCAAATCAAGTTACTGATACATGCTGTATTAGTCATTCTTGCATTGCTATGAAGAACTACCTGAGACTGGGTAATGTTCAGGTTTAATTGACTCAGTACCACAGGCTGAACAGGAAGCATGGCTGGAAACTTACAATCATGGCAGAAGGCAAAGAGGAAGGAGGCACCTCTTAGGTGGTTGGAGCAGGAGGAAGAGAGAGCAGGGGGAGGAGCTACACGCTTGTAAACAACCTGATCTTGTGAGGACTCACTCACTGTCCCTGAGAACAGCAAGGGAGAAATCCGCCCCCATGATCCAATCACTTCCCACAGGGCCCATCCTCCAATATTGGGGATTAAAATTCAATATGAGATTTGGGTGGGGATCCAAATCCAAATCATATCATATGCTCTTCTACATGGCACATCCCATTCTTCCCTCAACCTCTGGAGGCTGATACATCAAATATAAAAATGAAAGTCCAACAGAGTCCACCAAACACTTAAGGAAACAGCTCCATGAATTAGAGACTCTTGAGTCAGCATAAAAAATGACCTTCACCAAGAAAGCAGCATTAATGCAGCCAACAAGATTGGGCCTTAATAGAAAGGAAGTGGTACCCTCAGAGGGATAAGAGGAATTCATGATCATGAGCTGAGAACAGGGTGCTATTTCAAAATCCACATAGATACTACATTGGAAATGAAATATTTCACTGATATTTAAAAAACATATCAATGAGAGAAGCAGCAGAATGTGCACATCTGAAGAATAAATTAGCAGGCTGGACATTTGAATTAAATAATTCAAACACAGTATCAAAAGAGATATAAAAAATTAAACAAAGGTTAAAAGACATGGAAAATCAACCTAGGCGTTTCAAAACCCATTTACTAGGGCCTCTCAAAGGAGATGAGAGTGGTGGAGGAAGTGGGGAAGGGAAGAAAAGAATCAAGAAATAGTTAAAGAAAGATATGCATTGTTGGATTAAAGGAATCTACACTGTGCTGATTATGATGAATAAATAAGGATTT
The DNA here is from genome assembly GCF_001604975.1 of Cebus imitator. Lineage (NCBI taxonomy): Eukaryota > Metazoa > Chordata > Mammalia > Primates > Cebidae > Cebus > Cebus imitator. The sequence continues at coordinate 1,963,422 of NW_016107709.1, forward strand.
TCCCTAGACGTATCACAGTGACTTCAGATGTATCAGTGTAGCTCCAGTGCTCTAAAGGTAAAGAGACTGTGAAAGGCTTTAGGGAGAAGTAGATGGGATACTATTTTGATTTAGAGGCATGAGGACTGTTCGCTGTCTGGAGGGGCTTGGGGGCAATCTATCTCTGGGGAGGAAGTTAAGTGGAGATAGATTTAATATTGCAATATAATTTTACATTTTGTAAGTAAAATGAATTCCTGTTGTTTTATTTAGCAAACTCTCGTTGTTAAATTACATAATTATCCTTGGGGAATGATTGAGATTCTCTAAAGTGCACGTAGGATATTAATATTAGTCAAAGTGGGGTCTTTGAAATGTTACATAATCTTTGTTTTGATGTTAGCCCTGAAAGGGCTTCATGGTCATCTATATTTGTAGCCCTTTTCTCCCTGAGGCCAAGACCTTGTTTACTACTTTGGAGGGCAGTGCTAGGACTAGTGGTTGAGATTTCCTTTAGAAATCCAGGGCTTTCTGTGGGATGGCTGACAATTCTTTTGGACCTGATGGCTCTGTTTAGGCTTGTTGATGGGGTAACAGGGTTGTGCATTTTCTACCCTGAGCAAGAAGGCATGCCATTTACCTGGATAATATTTTTAAATGAGCATAAAGAACAGATGCTGAGTTTTATTTTGTATTAAGATTGAATTTGCAAGGGCCTACTTATAGGTAACTTGATAACCTTGATTAACTGTACGGGTCACTGGAGTACTCAGAGTGCATGTGGGTTTGTTTTGGAACAATTAGCTAGAGAACAGGATCTCGGGTTCCTCGCAAAGGACTCCTTGTGGTGAGAAATAATGATCAGTCTTACCGGTTACTATTTATGTAAGGGTTTTTATTTAGCTTAGTACACCATACTTTATTGAATGAAGGGATTCCATGTTTCTATTCTTTTCCATTTTAACTTCCTGAACTTTTCTTGTGTGATTTTAGAGGGCAGAACCCACCAGTTGCTGAATTTAACTTGCTCCTGAAAGCTCACACTTTGGAAACCTATGGGGTGGATCCTCACCCGTGCAAGGTAACTGCCCCTCACAGCACAGCAGGTCACCATATTGGGATTGTTTTGCCCCAAAGAGAGTTCATCTGTGTGCAGGCCTGGTGGAGCCCTATTAAGTCTTTCCCACAGCCTGGCCCACAGACTCTCATCGGAAGGGACAACAGTGGGCTGCTCTTACATGTTTTGGCAGCTGATTTTCTCCACTGGAGTCTTTCAGTTGCTCACTGATTGCTATGTAGTAGCCACATTTTCCTAAATTAACATCCATGGATTCACTCATCAGATGAATGGTTTGGCTCCTGAGGAGTTACAGATTCCTGACACATTTACTTTCAAGGCCATTGCCAGAAACAATGCAGTCTTAAAAATTGGGAAGGTGGAAGAAAAAAAAAAAAAAGAAAGATTTCAAGTTGCATTTTGGCATCAGGAACACTTGTTTTTATTTTTTCCTTTATTCATATCTGACAGCGTTTTTCTCAAGGATGAAACACAGACTACTTATATCAGAATCACCTGGGCCTCACCCCGAGCTACTAAATCAGAATTCTGGGAGACAGCTGGGGAATCTGCCTTATTATCAAGCTCCCAAGGTGATAGTTGTAGATACATTTTCCAGAAACATTTCATTAAAGCAATGTTCTTCTTTCCATATGTTAGATTATGCATCAGCCAGACACTAGTCCTAATTCTAAAGTAAGCAATTATATCAGTTGGGCTCTTAAAGGTAAGTTTTTGAGTTTTAGTGGCACATTTCTTTTCCCAGGTTGGACTGCCTAATAGTATTTGGTAAAGCATTAGTCCTGTAGCTCTCAGCGCAGGATCCCCATTGGAAGCACCTGGAGAGCTTCATAAACACCTGCTTCCAGAACACATACCTCACCAATTACATCAGGATCTGTGGGGGTGGAGCCCAGGCTCCCCAGATGTTTCTAATGTGCAGCGAAGGTGGAGAGCCAGGGATACTTGCCCTCGCTGGCGTTTGCATCCTCTTGTGCTGCCTATACAATGTGTTGGAATATTTACCAGTGGCCCTTTCCTAGAATGATATTAATCCATTTATTCATTTCAGTGAATTAATTTTTATGCAGAAATTTGAACTCTATTTTATTTATTTCTTGGAGACTGACTTATCTTTGTGTTGTTATTCCTTTGCCTTTACTTATCTACAAGATGCTTAGTTTTCCTGGTCTAGGCTGGAAGCACAGTAAGCTTTTCTGGAGATATTTTTATACCGAAATTGCCAGAAATCCTGTGAAGGATTGAATCAAGATGAGATGCTCAGGGCTTTGGTTTTATCATGTTAGAGTGCTAATGGCAACCAAGAACAGTCTGCTCACGTTACAAAGCAGACCTAGAACACAGACAGCCCCAGAAGACGCTTGGAGGTAGGCACAGTGATTTGGGACTCTTTTATATTTTCCCAGGAGGTTCCTAGAGGGCAGAAGGTCCATTCCTTAAAGGGAAAAGCTACATATTCCTGGACTTTGCCCAGACTTTGAAAGGCCTGCTCTTAATTTCCATCTCAGAAACTTAGTTTATTGCTACAATCATTGGAATTAATCTGAAATGAACCTAGGGTGAGGGTAAATAAGTATATTGGTTGTCATTTATTTTATTTTCCTCAATCTAAACAGGTTTTTCTATTTTTTTTTTTTTTCAGGATTCAACAGGCACAACAACATTTTTAGGATTCACAGCTGCAGGCTTTGTGGTATTCCAGGGAAATAAGAGAATCCATTTGATAAAATGGTGAGTGCCTCTTTGGAAAATTGGCTTTCCGTTTTTCTTAATCTTGATTCCTCCATACCCTTTTTGGCTTCTTGGGCAAGTGTCAGTAGGATGCCTGGTATCCATTTCCTTGCCTGGGAGCTTCATCATAAAGGGATGTAACATCTAGGTTGCTTTTGGTGGAGACTTGAATTTGCCAAGCTGAGGAGTCAACTCAGGAGGCATGGGCTCAGGGGCTCTGCCTTCAAAGAGAGAAGTATCAATGTTTCTTTACCAGTAGCTTCTACTGCTGTGGCCAAGGGGGACACACGGGCGGGTCAGGGCAGGGTAAAAGTGTGAGTTCTCATGAACGACTAAGGACCCACTCTCCCCAAATCACTTCTTTCCACTCTCCTCCTCTATTGAATCCTGGGTGCAAACCCACCCTTTGTTATCCAGGGTATCCATGAAGATGCTTTTGGCAAAAGGTAACAGAAATGTCTACTCTGGCTTACAAATAAGAGGACTGATCAATTCACAAAGCAAACGTGGAACAGTTCTATGGTCTGTTAACTTAAATGCCAGGAAGGATTTAGGTCTGATTTTTTTGTCTCTGCCATCTTTGGGCAGGGGCATTGGTCCTGAGGCTCCTGTTCCTGAGATGGGTATGCATGGGACTGGCCTGCCCGTCTCCCCATGGCAATGCCCGGAGCCTGGAGGAGAGCAGCCCCTTCTATGTGTTCCCATTTCAAACAAGGATAACTTTTTCAGAAGCCCTGTAGGAGACTTGCTATATATCTAATTGGACAGAATTGGGTCACATGTTTCTATTTGAACCAGTCCTTGCTGAAAAGGGTGGGAATTCAAACATAAAAGAACACAATTCTTTTGTAAACAGGGAAAGCAGGAGTGAAAATTTTGCAGTGTAGTGGATTTGCTTTATGGAAATGGATGCGGAAGGAGGAGAAAGTCAGATACTGTGAATCCACATCAGTTCATTAACTGAATCTGAAATAACCACGTTCTTTCCACCTTGCTAAGTGGGCTGGGCAATTAATATTGTTTTGGTCATTATGTTCATGAACACTAGAGCTTCTTGGAAGAAAGATGCAGCCTGACCGTAAATAGAATAATTCTGAGCTGTGTATGGATCCTCTCTTGGGAAGAGAATTGCTATGTAATTCACTTGGGGCTTTTCGCTGCCCATTAGACCTTCACCAATGATAAGATAATATCTTGTTTCACTGCAGTCTGCTTGGCATTTGTGAGTCAGTCAGATTCCTGTGGGAAAGCCAGGTACCTTGGTTAGCTGCCACTTTTTTTCTTCTCACCCAGAGATTTTCTTTTCTTAGGCCAGATGTCTGCAAATTGAAGTTTGAAGGGAAGACATTTTATGTGATTGGCATCCAGAAGGAGGTCAGATACTGCTTTTTCTAACTGCCTGTTATTGTGCGTGTGTGAGAGATTCAGGAATTAAATGTGCCTTTAGTATTGTAGTCACTGAAGACCATGACTTTGAAGCGTATGATGTTAATGAAAGCTATACGTTGAAAATATTTTAGAGGTCAACAAATGAGTACTGGGTTTGGGCACTGAAGAATAAAATCAGTGTGCAATGCTGATTGTACACTCCCGTGTGGAGAACAGACTAGGATAGACTTTGGAAATAAAAGATGGAACCTCTCCCTACCTCTTTTTGCCAAGATACAGACATATGAAACAAAGAATATTTACAAAGCTAAATAGCAACAACCTGTGCTTGCTGGATTGTTATAAATAGAGCATATTAGCCTATTAATAAGGGAGTTACTAGATATAGGTTGTGGTGCACCAGAGAATGCATTGTGGGGAGACCATTAACAAAAGATTAAGCCTCAGAGCTAGCTCTAGAAGTCTGCAGGTTTTCTTGACATTAGTTTTCAACTCAAGTACTAGTTCCTCAAGGAGGGCAAATATGTTTTAAGGCTAATTCAAGTGTGATAGAGAGGTGGATGATGCCTGGAGTGTTGAGAAAGATTGTGAAGCTGATTTTTTATCAGAAACAGGACCTAGATACATTAGTGCTATCTGCAAAGGGTGAAGGAGGGGTGAATACCATGTCAACAATACTGTAAAGAACATAGCAATATGGTGTTACTTCAAGTCTGTGTGATAGGAGGCAGGATACAAAGAGGTAAACACCTGAAAAAGAAACCCCATGGAATATGTAAACAGTGCTGAACGCGCCTTTTCTTGTTTTGTTATTTTTTAATTAGAAAAAAGCCATGTTGGCATTCCATACTTCAACACCAGCTGCCTGCAAACATCTTTGGAAGTGTGGAGTGGAAAACCAGGCCTTTTATAAGTAAGTGGGTTTTATTCATTTAAATTATAGCTTTTAAAAGCACCCATGGAACTCTTTATGTTTTGCAAATGGAAATGGCTGCATGTTTATTTCTTTTAATACAATTTTTAAAATTATATTCAAGTAAATTAAAATTTTATGCACTGTTCAGGGTGACTCCCAGTGACTGCTGGCTTGTTAACCTGACCAAGTCCTGAGCTCTGTGCTGAATGTTTCGTATAGAATGACTGTGGACCACTGTGTGTGTGTGTGTGTGTGTGTATTTCAAATTGCTATTTCCACAAAATATGTGGCAGGATCAATTTTTGGTGCCCTCCTCTTCCTCCTCTCCCCCAAAGCAGACCTTGAGATAGAGTCTGATGCAAGCAGCTTATTTGGGATGTAATCAATGGACCTACCAGTCGGGGAGTGGGGGAGTGAGATTGGGAAGCAATATAAGGTACATTATTGAACAGGTCACTACTATGGACAACTGGGCTCAGATCGTCTTAGGAACTCTGGGACATGGTATAATATACCTCACAGCTCTCCTGCTGATGAGCAAAGAGGTGAGGCTGTTTATCTACTAATTCCCCATTCATTTTGGTTGAAGGCCGCTTTAGGGGCCAGAGTTAATACCCTCTGATACTTCTGGCTTACTCTGAGTATGGGTTGGATGTGCTTTCACAACCAGAAAAAGAGGCCTCTGGCAGAGAATTACCTGTGTTCATAGTAAGAAGGCTTCAGTGTATTGAAAACAGAGCCAAAGGTTTATGGGTGAATGCTGCCAGAGCCTAGGATGATAGAAATAGGTGCTGGACAAGACTTCCGAAACCATCCACAAAGCTCTCAGGTTTCAAAAGAAGTTCAAACTGAGATCTGTCCATGGAGCTCCATCTTCTCCTCCGAGAGACAGTTGCTGATCGGAAGGGCAGTGATAGTGACCAGCTAGGAGCCTAGTCCAGCCCCGCTCAGGCCATCAGCACCATACACCCTTGGACCTCTTCCAGGTGGCTTTTGCTCAGTCCCCCTGCCCCTCACAGTGAGATTCTATCTTGTTCATTAGACTCATCTCACTGAAAATGCTGTCTCTGAACCTCCTGAACTTTGGCTGATAAGAACCATTGGGAGAATGATGGCTTGGATAACGATTTCGAAACCAGTTTTAGCCACAGAATACTTTTCCTTAATCTGAAGTGTAGGCAAAGCCCAGTATGTAAAAGAGATAAAAAGAGAAGTTGTGGTTGTAGATGGGGCTTTGGTTGGGATTGGAGATTGAAGACTCTTTACTCGTTGCTTGTGGCTCCTCAGGAGCTTGAGTCAACAGTTGCCCAGGTTGCCTGTGCCTTTCCTAGGTTTATCACTGATATCCTCATGTCCCAGGAAACCCGTCAGTCCTGGGAAAATCCAGGAGCATAATTTGAACACCTCTGGGTGAGATGACCCACAAAATGCACACAGAGGGTTTGATGCTCTTAGTCTTTAGTTGGAGCCTGAATGTTTTTTATTTTGTTTTTAAAAAATTATTTTTAAAATGGAAATCTAATTCACATGCCATAAAACTTACTCCTTTAAAGTATACAGTTTCATAGTTTTTAGTGTAATTCAGAGTGATATAGCCATTATCACTATCTAAGTCCAGAATATTTTTATCACTCCCCGAAGAAACCAGATACTAATTAGCAAACATTCCCCATTTCATCCTCTCCCCATCCCCTGGCAACCACTAATCCACTTTCTGTTTTTACAAATTTACCTATTATAAACATTTTATACAAATGCAGTCATAAGCGATGTGGTCTTTTGTGCCTGTGGCACAAATGTCTCCAAAATCCACCCACATTATAGCATCTCTCAGTACTTTGTTCCTTTTTATGACTGAGTGATACCGTGTTGATTCAATAGACCACATTTTGTTTATCCATTCATCAGATGGTCACTGGGGTTGTTCCCTCTTTTTAGCTCCTGTGAGTAATGCTGCTATGAGCATTGGATTCACATTTTTGTGTGGACAGTTCTCTTCGGCATATACCTAGGATGGAACTGCTGGGTCATAGGGTAACTCTACATTTAGCTTTTTGAGGACCTGACACATTGTTTTCATTGCCCAAGGTTTTGGAACTCTTCTGTTCTTTATTTAATGAGATCATCTGGTTCCTGTCAAAGGATAACTTAGAGATGTTCAGTTAGTTATTTTCAATGAATATTTTCTTGCATATGAGGGAATTAATAAATGGAGTGAAGAAACAAGGCAAAAACAAAATCTATTAACATGATTTTATTACAGATATATATATATATCTGTACTAGATCTGATCTCTATTTTTCTAACCTGTATTTGTGATTTTTATTTAGGTTAAAGTTATATAACATAGGCTGGGCGCGGTGGCTCACGCCTGTAATCCCAGCACTTTGGGAGGCTGAGGCGGGTGGATCACGAGGTCAAGAGATCGAGACCATCCTGGTCAACATGGTGAAACCCCGTCTCTACTAAAAATACAAAAAATTAGCTGGGCATGGTGGCGCGTGCCTGTAATCCCAGCTACTCAGGAGGCTGAGGCAGGAGAATTGCCTGAACCCAGGAGGCAGAGGTTGCGGTGAGCCGAGGTCGCGCCATTGCACTCCAGCCTGGGTAACATGAGTGAAACTCCGTTTCAAAAAAAAAAAAAAAGTTATATAACATAAAATTAATTATTTTAAAGTATGCAATTCAGTGGCAAAGTATGTTTAGAATGTTGTCCAACCATCATTTCTATCTATTTCCAAACATTTTCATCAATCCCAAAAGAAAACTATACTCATTGAGCAGTTACTCTCCCTTGTTCCTTTCTCCAAGATCTTTATTGGATTGTAGATTTTTACATACTGGCATGTTAGATCTGTAATAGATTTGAGCTCTCTGAGGGCAGGAATTAGGTTCTGCTTTTCTTTTTATTTCCTGGAGATCTCAGGCATTGAAAATATGCTTACTAGCTCAAATTGAAAAGGCATGGTTCCTATCTTCAGGAGATTGTTATTTCATGTAGGAGACCAAGGGGGGAGGGGGAAGCTAGAGAGGACTCCAGAGGGGAGTGATGAGTCTGGCTGCCAGGGGAGGTAGGAGGTAGAAGAACCTTTTAGGTACAGGAAGGGCATCTCAGCTCCAGTAAGGTACCATGGCAGGAATGTAGAAGATGCATTTTGGGGGGCATGAGTGGCTACAAGTTTGGAGCAGAAGGTAGATGAGGTAGAAGAAGACGTGATAAGGGACCAGGAGGTCTTGGGGCCAGACACGGAGGACTTGACTGGCGTAAAAGAGGCAACAGAGGTGCAGTAGGTGTGGTTGATCGTTCTTGATGTGCAGACAGGCCTATGGGAGGGGTGGTACAGGAGAACACCCAGCAGACAGGCTTTCCTTTAGAGCCACATGGCAAGTCTTGCTTGGAAGGACTTTGGCAGAGCCTTGAAGATCCTTTAGTGAAATTACTGGGTCAATATCAAAGAATAACTTGGAGACATTTATTTGATATTTCACACACTTTGTTTCATCATATGTGAGGAAGTCAGTTGGGAGATGGAGTTAAATAAAGCCAAAAACAAAATTGAAAAGAGAGGAGAGAAAAAACCTGCAATCTGGGGAATGTGTTTTGAACACTTTATGTAAGCAGATTAGCTGGCAGCTAGTAAGGAAGCTATTCTGATAATTCTATCAGGAACTAGGTCAACCCGGCATGTCAGAGAAATCCCTTCCAGTCACTTGTGGATGCTTCAGAAGACTTGGAGAATTTAGCTGTGAGTGCAAATGACAGACTGTATATAGTTGACCAAGTCTTTGCATTGGCACTTTGGCTATAGTTAGCCAAGCTACCCTGCCTCTCATTCGACTTCGAAATCTGAATATTTGTAGTGATCTGAGATTTGCCTGAACATTTTGTTCTTCCATTATCCCATAACCATCCTTGTTCCTGAGGAAGGAGGGGACATATCACTTGTTCTGGCCCAGCTATGGGACCTTGGCCAGTTCAATTTAGCACTGTCTGGCCTTAGCCTCCTCCCCTGTAGAAGGAATGGGCCTGGGACTGACCTGGATGCATTTGCTTGCACCACTGGGGTGTAGCGTAATTAGTGTGAGCTTGGAAATCATGGGCTTGGTTCTAGATCTTGATTCTGTTGTTTAAAGCAGTGTGGCCTGGAACAAAGCTCTTAATCACTCGGAGCCTCATCTTTCTTTTTTATCTGTGAAATGAGGTTGAATTACCTGCCTTGCTGTGTTCAGTTCTGCCAGGCATATAAACCATTGATAAGCAGAAGCTGCTGCCCTATTACTGCCCCCTCTCCTAACGATGAGAGTATTTTGAACACCAGTTGGATGAAGAGCCCACTCCTTTTCATTTGGAAGGCTGTGACTCTGGTAACCTCAGGGGTACGCCTGCTTCCCTCACTGTGCCCACTCTTCCCCGGGCGGAGGTCCTGGCCCTGCTTCTAGTTCTGTCTCGCTGGCCCTGCATTTTAATGGTTTCAGCCATCAGAGCAAGGCCCCACTCTTGTTTCCTGGATGGTTTGTTCCATTTTTACTTCACGTGCAAGGGAGCGGGGAGGCCCCGGGGCCTCTGCTTGCAAATTCCCCAGTGTGCTTTTAGGACGTGACTGCGCGGCTGGTGGTCAGCTGGCCCAGAGCCGCAGATCTGTTTCGAAAGCCCTGGCTCTGAGATCTGCCTGGGAATGGAGCCCAGATGCAGAAACTGTGATTATTCCCGCCTACTCCAGACCCCAGGGGATCTCCAACACAGTCTTATTCACCATTCAGGAGCTTCCTTTATACCATGTGTGGTCTATCGTGGTGCTGCCAACCCCAGAGCTCACTGTTTGTGGGTGCTGGCTCACTGAAAGCACTCTGAATGCATTGAGAGATTCAGTGGCTCACTGATGTTTTCATGCACAGCATCCTTATCTCACATCTGCGTTTTGCTGTGTACTGGATGCATGGGTGAGGCTGAAATGACACTCTCTGTCCCCAGTTATTATGGAATTATGTGCAGGGGATAAAAGCAGTCCCTAATACATTTCTTATTCAGAGTTTGGTGTACATTTTGTCAAAGGAACGGTATTATGCTTGGTAGGTAGGAACCCAGACTAGCTTCCTAAACAGGTGCCTCTCATACTTTAATGCACACATGAATGAGCTGGGGAGCTGGTTAACATGTGGATTCTGATTCAAAAAGTCTGGGGTGGGCATGAGGGTCCTTTTTTTTTTCTTTTTTCTTTTGATTCGGAGTCTCGCTCTGTTGCCAGGCTGGAGTGGAATGGCACGGTCTGGGCTCACTGCAACCTCCGCCTCCCGGGTTCAAGTGATTCTCCTGCCTCAGCCTCCCGAGTAGCTGGGACTACAGGAGTGTGCCACCATGCCCAGCTAATTTTTTATCTTTATTTTTTTGTATTTTTGGTAGAGATGGGGTTTCACCATGTTGGCCAGGCTGGTCTCAAACTCCTGACCTCATGATCCTCCTGCCTTGGCCTCCCAAAGTGCTCGGATTACAGGCATGAGCCATGGCACCCAGCTGAGTCCATATTTTTAAATAAATTCCAGGGGATGCTGTACTGTGGGTCTTTAGACCAAGTGATACAGTTCTAAACCAGCAGTCCTGAACCCTGACTACATTACCATCACCTGGGGGAGGTTTTTAAAAACTATTAATACCAGTGCTATGGGTCCCTGCTTCCTGTCCCAGACCCAATTAAAGCAGAATCTGGGTCTTCACTAAAACTTGTGCACAAGCGTTCATGGCAGCATTAGTCATGATAGCCAAAAAGTGAAAACAACCCAATGTCCATCAGCTGATGAATGGATAAACAAAACATGGTGTCTCCATGCAATGGTATATTATTCAGCCATGAAAAGGAATGAAGAACTGATAGATACTACAACATGGCTGAGCCTTGGAAACAGTATGCTAAGTGAAATAAACCATTTACAAAGCACCATGTATTGCATGAGGCCATTGAAATGAAATATTTAAAATGGAAAATATATATATAGAGAGAAAGTAGATTAGTGATGGCTTAGGGCTGGAGTAGATGAGATGAGGAGGGGAAGCAGGGAGTGACTGCCAATACCCATTACGAGGACAGGGGGTTTCTTTCAGAGGTGATGAAAATGTTTTAGTATTAGATAGTGGTGACCAACTTTTGTAATCTATTTTTTAACTTCTTGAATTATATACTAAAACCCACCAAAGTGTACAGTCTAAAAGGGTACTTTATGGTATGTAAACTATGTCTCAACAAAGCTGTCATTTTGAGAAACCTGAATCTGGGATGAGGATCCTAAGTGTTGGCAGTGCTAAAAGCTTCCCCGTTGCTGCTAACCTGCAGTCGAGGGGTTAAGACATTGCGTTAGTTCAGTGATTCTCCCAGCAGGGTCCCTGGACCAGCATCAGCCCTCCAGAGAACTTGTTGGAAATGCAGATTCTTGTGCTCTTCCCCAGATCTACTGAATCAGAGACATAGACATGTGTTTTAAAAAGCCTTCAGGTGATTGTTGCTCACTAAAGTTTGAGAGCCAGTACGACTAGAGCATTGTTTTTTAAGTGCTGAAATCAGACAGACTTGGATTTGCAGCCTGGCTCCTGCAGCTTCTATGATGGGACCATGGTTAAGTGAGTAAGCCCCTGTGTGCCTCATTTTCCTTGGGTAAAAAATGTGGATTCCTTCCTCCTAGTAGAGAGCCATGAGGATTAAAAGAATTGTATATTAAAGGTGCTTTGGATGGGGCATTGCCCATGTTAAAGCCTCAGTAATAAATGTTGTTATTGTTATGGTTACCCCAGGAGCTCTAAACCATGACTTCAATGGGAAATTGTGTTGTTAATTCTATAGGTGGCCTCTTGAAGCACCACCCAGTCTCCCCTCAGTAGCTATCGTGACCTTTATCCAAGCCCCTGGAACAGCAGGTTTCGGAGGAGAAATTGCAGGTTGGGGAGAGGGGAGGCGTGCTCCTGTGGAGATGATCTGGATTTGTTTGTGAGGTCAGATGTTTGAGCATAGTCATACTTCTTGTGTTGGGACTTTGATGGGAGTTGGAGGTCGAAGTGGGAGAGGACAGGTGGAAAGGAAGAGAAGGCCGTAGGAGAGCAAATTGCTGTTCCAGTGAGGCTGTGAATTCATTGCTTTCTGTGGGAAGAATACTCTTCCCTGGGCTTGCCGTTGATGGGAGAATCTGGTAAACAGAGTGCTCAGGACATTTTGGCTAGAGTTACAGCTCTTTTATTTGCTTTCAGAGTGTTTAACATGGTTTTCTGGAACCTGCATAATTTAGAGGATTGGCTTTGGTAGCTTCATAGTGAGAAGGCAATGAAGAGGTTTAAGACTGATATTAGGGAGGGAGGAAGGTGGGAAGGAAGGCGGGGAGGGAAACTATTATATAATGATCAGCTATGACATTAGGTGCTTTCAAATCATTTACTCTTGTGTAACCCTCCTGAGAGTACTATGAAGTATTATAACACCCTCCCCCTTTAACAATACATAGAGAAACCGAGGCTCAGCAAAGCCAGGCAACATGACCAGGGTCACAGAACCAGACGTGAATAGGAATCAGGACCACTGTTCTTTCAGGTGAAATGTCACCTCTTGGGTCATCCAAGGAGAATTTGGGGGCACAGAGGTTCTCAAATGCAAGTGAACTTCTTGGAATCTCCTTAGGGTGCTTGATTAAAGTCAGACCTACTGAAGCAGAATCTCCGATGATCAAGCCTGACAGCCTGTGTTTTCAATACCTATTCCAGGTGTGCTGATGCCCAGTCAGGTTTGGGAGCTGGTACTCTGGAATTCATGTACTTTAACCCGGCCACCATTCTGTCTCCCCTGTTCACTCTCCTCCCACATACAGCCTTGTTTCCCAATTCACAGTGTATATCTGTCATTTGATGCTCGCAGAATAAACTCCCTGTTAAAATTCCATTGAATATCTCAACAGAAACACTCTGGGAGTTCACTTGAACATTTGGGAGGGCAGAGGATTCGTGGGAATGCCCTCAGGATAGTGTCCAGATCACCTGCAGACACTCCTCCAGGGGAACCCACTGCCAGAAAGAAGCACAGTCTTTTCTATCTGCTCATCCTGAGCAGACGGCTACTGGCCTTCTTTGTGAAATGTATCTTTTGACCTGCTTCTCTTGAGTCACTTTGAGGGCTTTTGGGAACCAGTGCTGATACTGAGACTTCCCAATACGAGGCCAGTCTGGGTTTGAGCGGTTGGTAGTGGCTTCCTCTTGGGGCCTGGAAGGGCCAGAGCTGAGGCCAAACTAGTGAAAAAGAGCCACTCCCTCTGCCCTGCAGGCCCTGAGTGTCCAGGAGGTTGACTAATGACTGCACTGGCTTCATGTGTCGCTTGGCACAGTGTTGTAGAATGGGCACAGTCTTCAGTTTGAATTTCAAAAACCCAATTAAGGAATTCAATCTTTTATTTTTTAGCTGACCACTTTGCCTCAAGGATCTTTAGGAACCTGGAATTAATATTATTATTATTATTATTATAATTATTAATTAATAGAAGCTTCTTTAAAGCTTTCTCTTCTCCCTACCTCTGAGGACTTGGGAGCAACCCTGCCAAGAAGATGGGGAGAGGGCAGAGGTGATTATCCTTTTCTCAGGCTTCAATAGATAAAGTGTCAGGCCCACAGCTCTGTAGGGATGGTGAGGAGTCTTAAGGGGTACAGATGGGCCAAGAGTGGGTATTTCCTCATAGGAGGAGGAGGGCACAACTGGGACCATCTCAATGTGGCTTGGTGGGGGTTTCTAGCCTCTTGAGTGGGTGTGATCTGGAAGGAAGCTCTGGCTAGTGCACTGCAGGGACCCCTCAAGGTGTGGCTCTCATGTACCCCTGTGAGTCCTCAGGTGTCCCGCACCGTCTTCTCTGAGTCCTTCCCTGACAGGATCCCCCTGCCAAGGCCTGTGCTCTCCCTGCCCGTCTTACTTTCCCTGCTTACTCTTTGTGGCCAGTACCCTTCTGTATCATCTTGGGCTGTTTACACAGGTGTGTGGGAAGGGGCTTCTTTGCAAAAGATTGTTACTATGGCTTTCCATTGGTCCTTTGATAAAGACCAAGATCCTTAACAGGGACATTTAAGGTCCGATCCTGGGAAACTGAATTCTGGCTCTCTGTCCAAGTTTGCCTTGTTCTACTTTGTACATCTGTACATAACTTTTCTTTATTAGGAAAAGAAAAAAAAATATGTGTGTGTGTGTGTGTGTGTGTGTGTGTGTGTGTGTGTGTAGTAATAATATGGGGAAATGTACATTGAGTCTTTTTAAAATGTATTTTAGTTCATTAATTTTTTTAGATTTCAATACCTTTTGGGGTACGAGTAGTTGATGATTACACGGATGAATTATATTGTGGTGAATTCTGAGATTTTGGAGCACCCGTCAGTTAGTGTACATTGCACCTAATGTGTAGCTTTTATCCCTGGCCCCTTACTACCTTCCCCTTTCTGAGTCTGTAAAGTCCATCATATCACTATGCCTTTGTGTACTCATAGCTTAGCTCCCACTTAGAAGTGAAAACATAGAATTTTTGGTTTTCCATTCCTGAGTTTCTTCACTTAGAATAATTGTCTTTTTAGTTCCCCAGATGTTTAGGCTGATGGCATTTGTGCCTGCTGGCTCTCTGCTGGGCATATCCACCACAGCTGACCACCATGCCCTGGTTAACACCTTCCAGCCCCTGGATCTCAGCTCAGCTGTCCCTTGCTCAGGGCACCCTCTCTGGCCCCCAGGCTCGATCAGCCATGTGTCTTTCCCATACTTACGTTGGTGTATGGAGCAGGGTTGGCACTCAGTTAAAAATTGCTGAGTGAATAAAGGACGCTTCAGGAGGCTCATGGGTGGGGATCACTATGCTGAAACTTCCCTGGCTCTGTGCATGTCTTTGCTTAGGATGCTACAGATCATATTGATTTCGTCTGTGTGTGTTTAAGATTTTGTGACTATCAATATTTTAAATGATACTGAACTCTCTGAGACCTGTTCCTTCTAACTTGTTGGATTTAATTGTACAAGGCTTAAAGTGACTGCTGTAGAGCCATCCTCAGCCGTCACAGTAATTTAGTGCCCTGTGTGCAGCATCCCAGCAGCCCAAGCTCTAGATTGCTTTTCAGAGTGTTGTTGTTTTGTTCTTATTTATGAGTAGGGCTTAGAGGTGCTGAATCAGTTCTTGGCTGGACAGCTTCTGCCTCGTGTATCTTAGTCATCTACCACTGTGGGTTCTTTTAAAGGGCACTGGGTCATAGTGACACAGAAGCCAGTGACCATTCCCATGGTGATGCGGGACCCTTGTTCCCTCACTTGGGCAATGCGCAGTGAGTTCTTCGTGGCATAGTGACCTCTGTTGCCAGGAAGCCATTTTCTGCTGCACTGTGGATACAGGAATAGGCAGCAAAGTGCCCTAATACTCATGAACTTACTGATACCATGTCAGAAAATTCCCTCTTCTCCATATCTTCAGATAGAAATTAGGGGAAAATTCTTTCTGATCATCACTGCCCAGTCTTTTTTGCAGGTTGTGACCCACTAATGAATAATGAAACCCAATATGTGGGTCATGAATTTAAAAAGAATGAAAGGAAATAGGTTAGAAAATATTACAATGCAATACACACAGTGAAAGTAACTATTGTTTGGTGAAGCTTTTCTTTTAGTTTGTGTGTGCAAATCCGGGCTGAGTCACGAGGTAAAGTACATTTCTTTCTTGCAGTCAAAATACCCCATCACCACAGCTCTATAGCATGTTGTAGGTGGACTTCCCAGTGTCCTTACACCTGTGCTTGCTTTTTCTTAAAGGTATGCAAAATCCAGTCAGATCAAGACTGTGTCAAGCAGCAAGATATTTTTTAAAGGAAGTAGATTTCGATATAGGTGGGTACCAATGATTCCATTTCAGTGATGGGGTGGGGATGGGGCAGCCACTTTCATTTCAAAATTTCACTTGTAAATAAGTGGCCTTTGGCTTGTGCCTCTATTTGAGTCTTCCATTTCCACTCCATTGCTCTCTTATGCTCACAGGGCACCCCTCATGCTTTCTGTAGCTGGGTCAGAACCCTGTGAAGTTAATAAAGATGCTTGTGCATACTCCTCCCATTCTTCCCTGAGTATGTGTGCATACACTTGTGTTTCTGTTTTTTGCAGTGGGAAAGTTGCCAAAGAGGTGGTGGAGGCCAGTTCCAAGATCCAGAGGGAGCCTCCCGAGGTGCACAGGTGAGTGGATGAGCACTCTGGGTTTCAGGTGGCTTTAAAAGCTGGTGATTCCAAATCCCCTATAACATCCCTAGTGACATCTGGCATTAGAGAAGGATATACCCACTTCCTTAGACATCACACTCAGATTTGGCTGGGCCATGGCATGAGCACAGCTGGGCTCCACTTTATGTTCTCTGTGGAGAGTCATTGATTAGGTCTGGAGTATCACCTGAACAAGCAGAATGCTGTGCCATTGCCTGGCCAAACTCTGTCATCTCAGCCTCTTAATCGCCCAGCAAAACTGTCATCTCATTCTCTTAGGAGTTCTCTCTTCCTGACTGCGTTTATCCTATTTGGCTGGTTCCTGTTGGCCTGACTTCAGGCTTACCTTTCATGGGGCCATTACTCTCTATGGCCATGCAGAAGAATGAAGGATTTAGTCATTGTTGGCTCAAGAGTACACACCTCCACTAAGGTGACAGTATGCAGTAATTCTTAAGAATCAGATCTTTACTTGCCATGTTGGACTTTACAACAACTCACACAAATTGTTGCCCATCCTAAACCTCAAATATGCTGCATATATAAAGTTGAACATTCTCGTCATGATGCCTCCCACTTTTTAAGGAAAGATCACCATGAGCTAAATTATTTAGGAAGTCACACACACACTGGTTTGCACCTTCCATTTCTTCCTCATCTTTGAAACCCAGAGGTAGTTTATTTATGCTTGGATTTGTCCAGTTTCCTCCATTTTCAGGGTGACTAAGTGGGCTGGGTGCCTCTCTACTCTGTCCCTTTGGGTTGTTGGGCAGGAGGATGCTGCGGTGTCACAGAAGTGTGGCTGAGCCAGCCTGGAGAAGCATCCAGATGGCACTTCTCTCCCACACTGAGGAGCAGAAGTGCAGTTGGCACAATACCTCATGTAGATGTGTAGAGAAGAAAATAATTCCTGCTTTGGGGTGACCTAGTGAGGAGCTGTAACATGAAAGTCTGCAAAACCAGTCTATTGCACTTTAAGAAGCAGAAGACTACAGGATGAGAGAGGCTGGAGCACCTTGGCTGCAGACACATTGGTACAATTCCTGAAAGTCTTACAGCCTGTCCACCAATGAGAAAAGTCTCATGGTTCCCTCCTCTTTCCCAAATTGTAGTTATTCAATGCAACAGAAATGAAGAGGAAATGATAAAACATATCATTTCATCCCTTTTGGAATCTTTGAACTGGAAATGACCTCAGGGATTGCCTAGTTTGATGGTTCTGTTCTGTAGACAAAGAAACTTGAGTCTCAGACAAGTTAAGTCATTTATCCAAGGTCCTAACTTTTTTGATGGCAGACCTAAGCCTAGAACTCCAGTGTCCTGCTGCTGTGTTCTCAGCTTTTTTCTCTGTAGCACACTGAGAACACCTGGCATTTTCTTAGAAGCTGGTACTAGAGGCAGAACTACCCCAAGTGGGTCAGCATGGATTTTATTCTTCCAGGTTGAAGGTCAAATGTTTGATCTTAAATGCTTGATGTTGAGGGAGTTCTCCTGACATCACAAACACAAAGCAGGAAACTTTTTTTTTTTTTTTTTTTACAAAGCAGGAAACTTTCAGAGAAACATATTCCAAAAAATAAGGCTTTTATGAGTGTCATAGTTACCGTCTATGGATGGTTAATGGGGTCAATAAAGATTTTTTTAAAATGCTTCTCTTGTAAATTGAGGTTTGAATCATTTATGGAAACCAAGGCTTTTTAGCCCAGGGTTTCTCAAATTGTAACTTGCACAGGGATCACCTTGAGATTCTGTTAAAATCAGATTCTGATTCAAGAAGCCTGGAGTAATGCTTCAGAGTCTGTAATTCTAACATGTTCTCAGATGATGGCCATGTGGCTGGTCCATGGGCCACACTTTGAGCAGCCAGGCTCTTGGTAACAGGTGGAAGGGTGAAGGGAGAAGGCTTGCTGGAATGAAGCACTTTTCTTGGAGTGGACTGAACCCCAGAGTGGGAGGAAAGTGGACACATGCTGAGGCAACAATCCACCAAATCATAGTTTCCCTTTTCTGGAATCTTCTAAAATCTCCCAACATACTACTGCAAACAAGGATTTAGGGGCTTGACACCTGCTTTGCATGCTCTTTCTCTTCTGCCTCCCCCCCGGGTATATGAAAGACTGTTGAGTTCACATCCTTAGGATGCCTCTGTGGTTCTTTGCAGCATCTCTCAAATCTCTGACAACACCAGGAAGAATTTGATTAATGTAATGCTGCAAAGCAACCACTGGGAGGAAAGGACCGTGTCTATCTTGGTCATCTCCATGTCCCCTAGCACATAACACAGTGCTTGGCACATAGTAGAGGTCAATATATACCTGTTGAATGAACACATGAACTAGGAGTACGGGAGGACAGCAGCACCTGTCATTTTCTTTGATGTGAGATCTGTCCAAGGTGCTGCCCCAGGGACCTCAACATCCCCAGAGACAGCATTGTGGTCAGAGCCATAGTGATGTGTGAAACCTGCATGCAGACAAGTCCTCCTTTCATACCAGTAGCTGGTTGTGTGGTAGGAATTTGTTCCTCTTGGACAACTGTTCTATTTTCAAATTATTTTGGCTTCTTTGAAGTTGCTGGTCAAAAGTGAGAATGTAGTAATAAGCTCTCCTCTTGCGGGCATTCAGAGATGATCATTAGTCTAGAATGGTGATGATAAGGCTTTAATGGGTGAATTTTCTTCACATTCTGAGATTCTACTCTTCAAATAATGGCAAGTTCACAGACACCTACATCTGCTGAGGTGTGTGTGTTTATGTGGAGAAACAAGCAGTCTGAGAAAACTTTCTCAGAATTTTTCTTTTTCTTCAAAAAGAGAAGCAAAAGCTAACTCTGATGGTATCTTGCTGGTCATTATTGATGACAAGATCCCCAAGCCAAACTCTCCTGAACTGGCCACTGGGTGACAACCATCTGCCCATTCCAGAGGCCCAGAGAGACAGAGGGCTGTCGCTTGGTGAGCCCAGGGATGGTTGTGTGAGCCACCAGGGCGTGGCAGCCACCACCAGGAAAAACTCCAGGGCAGCATTTGTTCTTGATACAAGCATCTGTGTAGGGGTCATGGGTGGGTTCTGATCTTAGCTGTGTTGCTTTCCAGCTGAATGGCCTTGGGTAAATCACTTCTCAGATCATGGGCTTACTCATCTATAAAATGAGATTTACATCACTTTGCCCAACTTCCAGGCTTTGTTATGAGTATTAAAATAAGGTGCTTTAAAAATTATAAAGTGCCATACAAATATGAGGTGATGACAATATTACTACCATTTCTCATCCAAAAATGAAAAACTGGAATATGACAGATACATTGACATTAAAATCTTCCAGATAGAGTTTATAGAGGCTGGCACTACTTGTTTTTATTCCAAGGAGAGATGTAGGAAGTCCAGGAGTCTCAGTTTAGTCACTGTTATATGCTACCATTTTTGAGTCCTGAGTCTCCCCTTATAAGCATCATTTAGTTGAGTTACATAATGTCAGTTTCCTTACCTGTAAATATGGTATTTTTCTTGCCTATCTTACAAGTACAATGAGCAAAACAAATGGGGTAAAGTATATCCAAACCACATTTGCCAATATTAGAATATAATCGTAGTTCCCAAAGGAAACATTTCTACTTCAATAGAGTTCCTAATAGCAGCTTCATTTGGAGACCATTCTGTCCTGGGAGTACGTGCATGAGTGGGCTGCAAAGTGGGCCAGACATTTTTGCTGAGTCATCTGATAGATGGGTTCTGAGATTGGAGAAACATGACACGTATCCTAGCCTGGCCTGGGGAGACCCCAGGCATAAACACAGTTACCTCAGGAGCTCAGGTGGAAGGGCAGAGTGGAAGCCGTCTGGGGCATCTGCACATACTTTAAAAAGACACAGTGGGACCTCATGTAGCCAGAAACAGGGGGATAGCAGTGGTAGTGAGCAGAGTCTCCTTTGGGACATTGCAGGCTAAATCACACAGAAAGGCAGTGTGGGGCACAGCAAAAGCCTTGGGCCAGGAATCAGATTATCTGGCTTTGAGTCCGAAGTCTGCCCTATAAGCCTCTTTAGTCATGTTACGTAAGCTCCCCGAGTCTCAGTTTTTCATCTGCAAATATGATATTTACCTTGCCTATCTTAGGGCAAGACACATTGGGAAAAAAAATGAGGTAATGCATAAACAAACCACTTTGCAAGTGAAAAGTGGAGGGCCATTCAAATTCTAATATTATATTTGTCATTAGTTCAATTGTGCTGGCAGGTTCTTGCTTTAAGTGAAGCCAGGATCAGTTGGCACCTTTAAAAAAGATTAAGGAGAGAATTAGGTAAGAAGGTATAATTTTTAGTTTAAAGGAGTTGGTAGATTTATTAGTCCAGTTGGGAAGTCATAACAAAATACCATAGATTGGGTGGCTTACAGACAACAGAAATTGATTTCTCATACTTCTAGAGGCTGGGAAGTCCAAGATCAAGACACTAGTGGATTCAATATCTGGCAAGGGCCTGGTTTCTCATAGACGGTGCCTTCTTGCTGTGTCTGCACATGGCAGAAGGGGGAACAAGCTCTCTCAGACCCCTTTTATAAGGATACTAATTCTATTCATGTGATCGTGACCTAATCACCTCCTGAAGGCCCCACGTCTTAATACCATTACATTGGAGATTAGTTCAACGAGTGAATTTTAAGGGGATACAGACACTCAGGCCATTGCAGTAGGGAAGGGTGGGAGACTTGGCATGTTGTTTTCTAATTTTGTTGACTCTTTCCCCCATGCTGTCCAGGGAAATTCCTAGCTGTATCCACCTTTGGGTTTAACTGAGTCTTACACTTATCAGGGAAGAAATGTTCTTCTTTGAGTAATAATATTGGAGAGTCTCAGTGTTATAATCCAAAGCAGGAGTCATCTGGTCTACGAGGCACGCCCTATATGCCCCTGTCCCTGGCCATGACCCTCTGCTACCACAGAGCAGCAGGAGCCTGTGAATGTAGGGGCTGAGCTGGCATCCTTCTGGCCATCCAGTGCCAAGGCAGGCTCACTCCTGGGTATCAGCCTGGTGAGCCCAGCCTGTCTTAAAGCTATGCAGTTGTCTGGACATTGCTAGTTGTGGGGTGGGGCAGCAAGATGGCTTGGTATCTCCAGCTGAAGAATGTTGGAAGGAGGGCTGATGGGGAGCAAAATAAGCTTATAAAGGTCCACCAAGGGCTCATCACTGTGTCATAAGCAGTGATTCCTGGGGATAGGAACAGCAGCCAGCTCAGCTGGCATGGACAGTCAGAGGTGGAGCAGATCAATTCAGAATTGCTTGGGAAAGAATGGATGGATGGGCTTTTCAGAGGTCAGAAGCTAACAGGAATGACCATATGTTGTGCTTCAAAGAGCTAGAATCATAGTCACAATATGACAACTCTTCACAATAAAAGAGGAAACTGCTCATGGGAAATTTTAATCCTTCCCTCTCTCCCTCCCCTCCTTCCTTCTGTAAATATTTCTCTGTCTATGATTCTTTCCCTGTTTTTTACAGGGAAAGCACTGTGCTCACCAGAACATGCTGCAGGCATTGCTTCTCTTGGAAAGTCATCCCTGGCTTTGTCCTCACCCACATAGGATTAGGTCCCCTCCTTTGTGTTCCCATGGGACCCTGGCTATCAGTCACCTTCATGAGAGACATGGTGTTCCAGCTGTGACTACAGCACGTTAAGGAGTCATGAGGCCGGGTGCGGTATCTCATGCCTGTAATCCCAGCACTTTGGGAAGCTGAAGTGGGCGGATCACCTTAGGTCAGGAGTTCGAGACCAGCCTGGCCAACATGGTAAAACCCTGTCTCTACTAAAAATACAAAAATTAGCTGTGCACGGTGGCGAGTACCTGTAATCCTAGCTACTCAGGAGGCTGAGGCAGGAGAATCACTTGAACCCAGGAGGCGAAGGTTGTTGTGAGCTGAGATCACTCCATCGCACTCCAGCCTGGGTGACAGAGCGAGACTCTT
>NW_016107709.1:1985744-2035413 GCF_001604975.1 Cebus imitator
AAAAAAAAAAAAAAAAAAAAAGAGTTAAGAAATAAAGTTATGATCAAGACCAGTACTTAAAACAAAATGAAGTAGAATTTTCAAAAAATAGTGAATTATAAATAGATATGTAACTATTGTTACATAAAACATTAATTTCAGTTGTGCTTCTTCCTGTGTGTTTGGGTACAGGGAGATTATATAAAATATATTTCTTAATGTAGGTCTCAGACCACAAAGTTTGAAAATCATGGTTTTGGACAGAGAATTACTTAAGGTGAGGACTACAGTTCCCTAGAACAAAGCAGAATGTCCAATATGTATATAGCGGCTGCAGAGTAAATGGCTATAAAATGAAATAATGAAGAAAAGGACTCCATGCTAAGCAAGTATTCATAAATTTCCTTTCTAGCCAGTGCCAGCCATGGGAGCTTTTGATTCAAGATGCTAGCAGGCATCTTGATCCCCCTCCTCTTGCTCAACAGAAACATTCAGGCTAGAAGGTAGTCCTGTCAGCCCACCTAGGGAACACTGACCAGGCTGAAATGGCAACATATGTCAAGCCAGGATTGCATTCAGTTTACTTCAGTTTCAAATCTGAACACATTTTCACAAGGTGGCAAGTGAGATGCATGGGGATGGCTAGCTCAGTCTCTGCCCTTAAGGTGTTTATCAAGGTGGGGATGATCAGTACACCAATAACTAGAGAGAGACCAAGGTGAAAAATGCAGTGAGTTATACAAGAAGAAAAAGTAGTCAGACACACACACACACACACACACACACAGACTGAGACTGAGACTGAGACTGTGTGTGTTGGGAGGAGCAAATCCTGGAAGGCTTCCAGGGGAAGGAAACATTTGACTCCTTTTCAGAGTATGCACTGGTTTTGGTTTTGACAGTAAGTATGGGGAGTAGGGAGGGGTGCTCAAATACTAGACTAGGGCAAGCATCCAGTATCTCTGCAGCAGGTAGTGCAAGCAGGTGCCCCAGCTGCCAACCAGTAGGCTTAATGAGATACCTGCACAGTTTCCTTGCCATCTGCTGCTGGCCTCGGCCACTGACACACCTTGTCTGCTCCTTGCCAAAGGAGAAAACAGCCACAGCCAGTTAGTGAGTAGGATGTAACTCTGAGAATATTAAACACTGATATTAAACATTGGACATCCAACAACACAAATATAGATTATAGCTGTATCTGTCTGGCAGGGGTTTTTGGTTTTGTTTGTTGGTGGTTATTAAATTTCCCTGAGCCATGCCCTTCATTCACCTTTCTGCATATCTAGTTCAGTGATAGCTAGTTCCCATGTCTTTTTGTTTCATCTTTCTTTTTTTAAAAAAAATGCCCAGGTTGTCACCCAGCATGCTCATGACATATGAGGAACTGTATTTTCTTTTATTGGATTGCAGTAGAACATAGGGACATTTGGTCAGGCCAGAAAGGGCCATTTGTCTTGAATGTTATGTCATCTTTACTACTGGCTCAATCCACTCTGTGTTTAGAGGGACTACCTCTAGACACAGAGCAGTAGCCTGGGCAGCCCGCTGAGATGGAGGGGCCAGCGTTTGCGATGGAAACCAACCTTATCTGGCTTGTTTCTGTTTTCAGAGCCAACATTTCTCAGAGCCGCAGTTCCCACTCCTTGAACAAACAGCTCATTATTAACATGGAGCCACTGCAGCCCCTGCTTCCTTCCCCCAGCGAGCAAGAAGAGGAACTTCCTCTGGGTGAGGGTAAGTCAGTCACTTCATCCCAAAGGCTGGCGCTGCAGGCCTTCTATGGAAAGAACAAGGGAGGCACCAATTCTGCATATGATGGGTAATGGATTAGTGTATGAGGTGGAGTGAGCCGTAAACTATGTTTTTAGTAAATAAGGTTTTTTGCAGCTGGAGGCTGTGTTATACTGGGAGCTCTATTAGTTTCTCCTGGAGAGAGTTCATTGGTATAAAGTATTTCTAAAATTAAATATGAAAGGACTAATGGTGTTAGACCTACACTGGTCCAGTATGGTAACCATTAGCCATGTGTGGCTGTATTAAACTAAGTTTAAATTCATTATAATTAAAAATCCATTTCCTCAATCACACTGACCAGATTCCCAATGCCCAATAGCTCCATGTGGCTGGTGGCTGCCATATTGGGCACTGAGACTGAGATCATTTTCTTTGTTACCAAAAGCTCTATTGGGTGGTATGTTTGCCACTGTAATCACAATTAAATTGGTGGCTGTGAAGAATTCTCCACAAGTTTCTTTACACTGATCATCCCATTTATGCCCCCAACCTTCTTGTTCTTGTTCCTTCATTTACATGTTTTGAAACAAGCTAAAAAAAGGTGAAATGTCCACTGCAGCCCTCAAATGTGTAATACTTTTAAAGATAATAATATATGTGTGTCTAGGCATCTTGTTTGTTTTTAAGGACTCTTCTGACTTCAGGGAAGAATCTCACCACACTGCTTGCTGCAAACACCTGCAGGCATCTCACATTCTTATTAATTTCAAAGATTTGTTTAAATTAAATTAATTTAATTAAATCAAAAACAAATGCACACAAAATAAAGTTGTTAGAACCTTTCAATATGAACACACTTTTCCTTAACTTCATGTGATTTTGGTTTCATCACTGAAAATCTGAATACTAGGCAGTTTCAGGAGGGCAGATCACTCTGTTCCCAAAAGATCACATTCACCTCCAGCTCAAGGCAAGAATTTATTTCATGGAAGAAAACTTTCTAGTCTATCATAACGGTATGGCTAGGAATGCAGATACCCTTGAGATAGGTAGCAGCACCAATTTGCAGTGATATGTAAAAAATTCTAGCAAATCTTTTCTGAAAGGCAGCTTTAATGGTTAGAATGAGAATTGGGCAACTGGATGCCAAAAATTCCATGGTTGGAGGGAAAGTGTGCAAAATATGAAAGATGGGATCTTAGAAGACACTAGTTGTCTTCAACTGGGTTATAAGAGATGATGATAATGAGATCATTATAAATGGCTTTTGCTATCTGTCTTAACAATGAACTCTGAAAGTTCCATGCCAAATTAATTTTCTTGGCCCAAGGGCCTCTGGGTCCATGTTGCTTATCTGTGTTTTTCAGCAGATTATCTGTTTTTGTGTGTTTTGCAAATGAAAGGAAAGCAGTTTTCATTTCTGGTCACTAATGGTTTTCTAAGTTTCCTCCTAAATGCTTGGAATATTGCTTAGAGTGAAAATCACTTTTCCTGAAGGTCATAATTATCCCAAGTTTGAATGAAGGAGGGTGTGGCTAATAGAGAAGAAAAGAGAAGGGGCAGTTCACAACTGGAATTGTGACTGTACCTTGTCTGCAAAGATGGAAGCCAAATGGGAACACAGTTTGGAGACTCAGACAAGCTGAATGGTTGTGATGGAAAATATGGAAGCCTAGGCCCTGCTGCCTGAGGATGCCCAAGAGGTGAAAGGGAACCTGGTTAAACTTTCCTCTGAACTCTGCATCCCATTATCTGTTAGGAACATCTGTTTTGCTCCATTTTCTATAATGAGGTTCCACTGGTAAATACTAGGTGTGTTTTTAACATAGCAACTGTATGGACAATAGACAAACCGTTATAATTAACTGCAAAAAAATTTTAAAGTCTCTCATGACAGGATAGGAATGCATAAGTTACCTTTTCAATTTTCCCAGTTGTTTTAAAGAACTATCTTAAATTCTTTAACCAGCTGTAAAGCCAAACTGATAGATGTCCCTCTTAAAAAGTCCACAGTAGCTCTATCAATGTCAAATCAAATTATTTTCTCCAGGAGATTTGTCCCCTTAGAGAACATCTTTGTGGGCTTTAAAGTTTGGGCAATTCATAACACCTTTCAGGATACAGACTCAATTAAAAAGCAAGAGAAGTAGAAACAAAAATACTGTTAATTTTTTCAAAAAATACAATGATTCTCTTGATTTAGAGTAAGAGCAAAATTATCTTAGGTACCACAAAATTCAAAGTACAATTTCCACCACAGATGTAGCTGTCTTCTGGATACTATTGTACCTCCGTTACTAGTCAAATTCTTCCTCACAGCTCTTGTCTTTGAGTGTAAGGCAACGCGATTCAGGCATTCCATGAGATAGATATCTATTTTATAGATTCACACTTCTCAGATTTATAAAAAGAAGAGAGACAGATCACAGTTTTAAACAAAGATGTTTCCACCTTTGAGAATGGGCCTTATTTCTGGGCTTTTGAGCACATGCAGTATGAAGAATTTTGTTTCATCTCTATATTTTCATATTTCATTTCTTTTTATTTCTGAGCTACAGCCAAATGTAAAGAGGCTAGGAATTCATTCATTCTTTAATGCAACAATTGTGACAAATACAAGTTGTACACCCTGTAGACCACACTTGCCATGTCTAAGTTGCTGTGGACTATAAAGATGAAGACACGAAGATGCTCTTTTCTGGAGACTCACAACCCACTGTGAGTCTGACACAGCAGTGGGATCACAGAGGCAATGACAAAGTTCTGCCTCTGCTGATTGAATTGTATGCTCACTTTCTGTGTGCCCTACTGGATATCAGTGCCTTAACTTGCTTCAGGGGCATTTGTTCCTTGAGGGCATTTGTTCCATTGCAGTGTCTGACATAAAATCAGTGGGCAAAGGAATAAATGGAAAAGATGGATGGGAAGAGGTGGTAATGAGTGGTCAGTTCTATCTGCATGGGGTGTGAGTGTGGTCTCAGGGAAGAGGTTCTGGGGGATGCTGAAGGTGAGGCAGAAGGTTAGAAGAGGACCAGATTATGGGCCTCATGTGACTTGCAGGAGATTTGAGACTTTAACCTGAGAGCAACTGGGAGGGATTGAGGGATTTCTGGTATGGGAATGATGTCAATGGCATGGGAATTGCCTTTTGCATAACTGGTGATGTGTAGAGAATGGATTAGAGGCAGACATGGCTGGAGCAGAGCTTTCCAACCTCAGAACTACTGACCTCTTGAGCTAGACAGTTCTTTTTGGTGGATTTCTGTGCATTGTAGGATGTTTAGTAGCTTCCTTGGCTTCTACCCAGTAGATGCCAGAAGGAACTCCACCAATATCGACAACCAAAAATGGCTCCAGATATTCCCAAATTTCCCCTGGGGAGCACAAGAGTTCTCTGGTTAGAAACCACTGGGTTGGAGGCTACAGAGGAACCACTGGAGGAGCCGAGAGAATAGATATGCAAGGGCTGAAGCAGGCAGAGAGAATGCAACTAAGGAGGAGGCTATGGATTTAAGGCATAGTCAGAGGCAGAGTTGTGGAAACAGGGTCACTGGTTATATGGTTAGGGACGTAGCCTGTGGACTCCTACTGACCAGGTCCTGCCCTTGTATCAGGGATGTTGAGTTGAAAACGCTTCAACCTCTTTATGTTAAAGATGGGACTGTAGAGACCCAGGAAGGTTTCAATAGTGTGTCAGCATCACACAGGGAGTCCGTGGCCAGCATGATTTTGTTGAATTGCTGAAGCCATCAAGAGAGTTACATACTATTGTTGCTTCTCAGAGCTTCAAACACAGAGTGGTGGAGACTTGACATCACCACTTACCTTTCTTATCATTGTTCCCATCTGGATATACTGGTTCAGATTCTTGTCTTGGGATTTCAAATCACATATTTTGGACTAGATTTATAAACTGGTCAAGATTAACAGCTTGAGCCTTGTTAAAAGTGTTGTCTAATGGCCAGGTGCAATGCTCACACATATAATTTCAGCACTTTGGGAGGCTGAGGCAGGCGGATCACCTAAGGTGAGGAGTTCGAGATCAGCCTGACCAACATGGCAAAACCTCGTCTTTACAAAAATACAAAAGTAGCTGGGTGTGGTGGCACATGCCTGTAATTTCAGCTACTTGGAAAGCTGAGGCAGCGGAATCGCTTGAATGCAGGTGGTAGAGGTTGCAGTGAACCAAGATCGCGCCATTGCACTCCAGCCTGGGCAACAAGAGTGAAACTCCGTCTCAAAGAAAAGAGTGTTGTCTAATTAAAAATTTTTTAAAAATCAGGCTGGGAGAAGAAAGTCTTAACTTATGGAAGCTCTCTCTGTGAGGTCATGAGAATGTCCTGGTACCTTGTCTTAGATGGTATGATTGATTGGTGGGGGCATCTCTGCTGCTGCCATGGCTTTCGGGGGTCATGACCACCCATTTGTCAGACAAGCTTTTTCCATTCTTTTTAAGTTTCTCAAAGACAGCTGGGTAGAGTATTATTGCCCAGATTAATGCAGTGGTGTTCTGGGAAAACGTGTGACCCCATTCACCCGTGTGACAGCTGGAGGATTTGGTCTCAAGTTGGCTACATCAGGGTGGAGAAAAAACAAAATCAGTTCCTAGGCACCACTAGGCAACGGGAATGTTTTCAAAGCTCACCCAAAAGTTGCTCGGTTACAGGATCCGAGAGAACTGGTGCTGTGGAAAACTTTAGATGAGAAGGGCAAACCATTCAAAGAGTGCCACTTAGAGCTTATGAGAATTTCAGAAGAAAAAATTGAGAGTGGGAATTGTTCTAGGTGAAAATGACATTTTAAGGAGTCATTAATTAAATAAATTCACATGCAAAATGGAGCACGCTCCCCATAGTGTAGATAGCACCGTGCTTATGTGTTTTATTGGTGGAGTATATGTTCTCGTTGTGGAAGAGTGTTGGATTGTGGTAGAGAATGAGAGTGAAATTAATCATGTGAGACTTGGTAACTGGCAATTACAGACATACACTGAAGATCACTGGCGTCTGCCATAGGAGTGGTGCAGGCTGGCATAAACATGGTAGAAAAGCCATGTATGGTAGGTACAACTATAATAAGTCAGAGTTGAAAATGTTTGTTTTCTCCTTACTGGCAAAATGAAAGCACAGTGGAGACACCACAGTTTCTATAAGGGAGCGTCTTGGGGGTGGCAATGGGTGTTAGATTAAAGAGTCATGTGAAGCTGCTTTTGCATATGATCAAGAAAGTGTCTTTATTGAAGAATATATGGAAATTAAGAGAACGGTAAAACTAACTCTCACAAGCCACCCTTTAGCACCATCCCTGTAAGAGTGTGTTTGTGTGTGTGTGTGCGTGCGCGCGTGCCGAGTGTATGTGTGAATGCATGCATGTGTTGTGCATGTGATGGGAAGTGTGTGTGGAAGGCAGAGGCAGGGGTGTTTCAAGGTTTGCTTACAGTGTCTAGCCTTAACTATAGATGGCTTAAGGTGGCTTCATTGAAATTCTCGAAAGTCTGTGTGTGAACATGCAAAGGTATTTTGCGCATGTAAAAAGAGCATTGTCCTCATCCATCAGGCATGCCATACTCTTGGTCCCACCCATTTTCCACCCGAACACATAACAGGTGACTGGTGGGGCTGCTGCATTATCTATGTGTATGCCTTTCATGCACTACACAGTTGCTCTGATCCATCGCTGCGAAGCCTCTGACAGTCCAAGGCTGCTGTGGTTATACATATCCTACCCTCTACCACGTTTGATTTTCCTCCCCGACTGTCTGATGTGAACATTCACCTCCCTCTTTTCTCCCTTGTGGAGTTCATGGCCATGGCTGAGACAAATTTATCCTTTTCTCACGGCTTTGGTATCTTTCTTCCCACCATTTTCCCGCAGATGTTAAGCCATTTCTTCCTTTTGGCTCAGATGTGTCAGGACATATGCATTAGCAGCAATGCACTGTTTTGTTTTTTTTTTAAATTTTTTAAAACAGAGTCTTGCTCTGTCACCAGGCTGGAGTGCAGTGGTATGATCTTGGCTCACTGCAACCTTCGCTTCCCAGGTTCAAGCAATTCTCCTGCCTCAGCCTCCTGAGTACCTGGGACTACAGGCATGTGCCACCACATCCATCTAATTTTTGTATTTCTAGTAGAGACGGGGTTTCACCATGTTGGCCAGGATGGTCTCGATCTCTTGACCTTGTGATCTGCCTGCCTTGGTCTCCCAAAGTGCTAGGATTACAGGCCCAGCCTGCACTGGTGTTTTTGAAATTTCTTTTATGTTACATCCCATGAAACAGAAGCTGTTGATAAGTCCTGTGGAATCACCTTTCCCCTTATGGTTTCAGCCCCAGTCAAATTAGACTTGTCCCTACCACAGGGTTTTGTGATTGCTATTTGCTTTATTTTTCATTATAAAACTAGTACATCATCTTCTTAAAAATTTAGAAATCACAAAAAAGGATAAATGAGCAAAAAAAAAAAAAAAATCCCAGCTTGCCCTGCTTCTAGAGGCAATCAGTGTTAATGCATTAGCAATTTCTTCCCTATGCATTTTAATGCAGTTGCAGTTATCCAGTATATTAAATTCCTAAAATTCCTGCTTTGTTTGCTTAATGTTGAAAACACTGGTGCATGAAAACACATCAGAAATTGAACTGGAGATCAAACAATGAATTGGGAACATATTTAACACAAAGACAAATGGGTTAAATGTCCTAAATTAGAAGGATCTCATGCAAAGTGCTGTTTTAAGCATCATTTTAGCATTGCACATGCTCGAGCTATCCTGAACATTCTTATTTAATGACATCTATATTTCCAGCTGCTGATAAGCACACGATAGCTGGACTTGCTTCTGCAGGAACTAGGAGGCCTCTACAGAGCAGAAGGCAGCTCCTGTTTTTGTTTATAATTGCAGTATTGGACTAGCAAAATAAAAATGATGAATGATCACTATTGAATTCTTAAAGACGGCACTACAGTTTGGGTCGGCAACTCCTCTGGGGTAGAAGATGCCAGGAACAGCTCAGAGGATAAGACATAAAGGCCTGAGCAGGCTCTGCAGATTTCTATTTTACAGTGTTTTCAAAAGCTCTTTACATTTTCTTTTGTGTTTTTCTTTGGAACTACTCTCATCTTTGGAACTCTGGGTTTTTTATATTTTTGGATTTACTGACAACTTAAGTACTCACAAGAAGTTTGTATCACTTGAAAGAGGACTTTGAAATTTTAAGTGTTTAGTGTGTTGTAAGGAAGTTCAATGCCTTGTTCCTGATGCAAACTCGGTGCATTTTCTCTTGCAAAGATTTTGTATTTTACATCTTAAGACACCAACAGTGTGCATCATTTCAATTCTGTAGTTGGCTGATTCTCCACAAATAGTCCATTTTATGAAATATAGCATTCTGCAGTGTAAGCACAGCAGTGGTTGGGTGGCTGCTGTCTTTCTGCATTAATGTGTCAAATGAACTCTGGTGTTGGCTCCTCTGCCAAGCAGCCAGGTGACCACAGACAAGACTGTCCACCTTTCAGAGCTTCATTTTCCTCATCTATAAAACAGGAAGATTGGATTTGATCATCACTCAGGTGCTTTCTAGCTCTTAACTCTGATTCTTTTGCTGAATGTCAAGGCAAAAAAAAAAAAAAATCCAAGACTGTGACTTGAGGTCTTTTTACTTTGAGAATAGGAACTTGGGAACAGGAGTATTTTTCATAGCTTTTGAGGGTTAGAGGGAATGTTGAGGAAGGCCTAATACAGGGGTCAGCAACATACAGCCTATGGTGGGCCCAGAACCATTATTTCTGGCCTTCCAGTGAACAGTTACGCTTTAGATGATGATATAAGTACCTATATGATATCCTCCATTTTGCCTCTTTTGAACCAGCTTCAACTTTTAACTTTAAAATTTCGCCAGCAAACCTTAAAATTTACAATCTAAGCCCTCATAGAAAACGTTTGCTGGCCTCTGATCTAGCACATACCCTCAGAATTGTAATACAAATGGGAAAGCCTGGAGAGGTGAGAACATTTGCCCCACGTCACATTGTTGGGTAAGTATTCCAGAAGGCTGAGATTACATCCTTACTCTAAGATTCCTGGCTCAGCTATCTTAGATGACATTGAACACAGCTAAAAGGACTCAACTCCTTCTTGCTAAAACAGAACAAGTAACTAAGGAACTACATCTATTTTTCAATTATAGCAAATGAATTACCAAAAGAGACAACATTTTTGTTTAAGTATGGGTGATCTCTGTGATTCAGTGAGAAGAGCTGCTGTGTATGCGGGATAGTGTGCAAGGCTTTGGTTTTTCAGCACAGCAAGCCAGGACCTGCTGACTCCTCAGAGACTTCTGTCACCTTAGAAAGACTGGTGAGAAGATTGGGGATCGAGTGTGTTGCAGTGAACAGAATTCTTAGCAGAGCCAGGCTGCAGGGGAAACAGACTTCCCACGGGAAGCTCGCTTCCTTCTGGGAATCATGTTCTGATTTTGAAGTTGAATTCATTAAATAAGGAATGACTCACTCCAAGGCTAGTTCTAATTACTCATTTGCTTACAGTCTGTGTTAACAGTGACTGTCTTAGTGGAAGCAATTCAGTAGCGGAGCTTCTCAAATCGTTGCTCTTGCTCAGGTGAGCATTTTGCTGCCCCACTTATTAATAATTAATTGCTTCAAAGGACTTGGCTAGGGTGAAAAAAGAAGTCAGTCAAGTGTCCTAGGGAGTAATCTATCATAGTCCTTGAGGGCTGGGATTTGAGCCAGAGGAGAGTGTTGTGTGACTGGCTGTGACAGCCAGACTGTGGTCTGCAGAGGGGAAGACATTTTGCTTGGCACTTAGACAAGTAAACGCTTTCACTGCTTCCCTAAGCAACCATAGGAGAGGAAAGGTGAAAATATTACTAAGCCTATCATTGCTAGAAAGCAGAAACTAGAAATTTCTGAGTTTTAGATGCATGGGGTTCTATTTTCTTGCATTTTTCTCAGTGGGTTGGAGTGAGTGTTAAGTAGATGTTCTTTGCAATCCCCAAGCTTAAGTTGAGACAGGATCTCATAGCCTCTCCCTCCTTCTCTTCCCTTAAGATCCAGTGCCACTTAAATGGGAGAAAGTGTTGGGCAGTGTGTGCTGGGTACCATTCTTTTAGGTTGGCTCTTTATAGTAGGTCTGAGGCATTGCAGGCAAGGTTCAGAAGAGAGGCTCTGGTCAGTCGGCTCAAGGCTGTCTTGGGAGTGTATGCTTAATGCCATAAACAGAGGAGTGCAGTTTCCTTCCTGGTTTGGCAGATGGTGAATTGGAGGTCCTAGAGCCGTGGCTTCCAGAGCAGGGTACATACAGTGATCCGCTAGGGTGGAGGAAGAAATTATTCAGACGTCTACTGATATATTTTTTTTACCACCTCTTTATAAAATTTCTATTGTATAGGTTTTATAATGTGCATAATATATAATGACAGATATATAGGTATCTAATTTATAAATAAATATGCAGTTATTTGTATGTACAAACATTTTTTTCCCCAGAAGAAGATTTGGAAACAGCTGCTGTAGATCTTGCAGATGAGTCTACCAAAAGGAAAGCGGGGGGTGTGTTTTTGAAACTCTGAAATCCCTGTTCATGCCAAAGCCCCAGATTCCAAAATAGATGTGAGAACTGTCTGCTCCAGTTACGGTGGTGACATGCCATTTTACATGCTTTTGGTCTATCACTCCGGTAAACCAGGATGAGTCACCCAAACACAGTCAAGGCTCTTGCCAAGCTGTTTGGAAGGTGCTATGTCACTCTCATTTAAGCATCATATGGTGACCCCTCAAGTCCCCAATATACACGGGTGCTGGACTGCACTTGAGTGGACATTGAATATAATATTAATGGGGATTCTCTGGTGGTAGGAAGGATTCTCCAGTGGCATTGGACAGAGAGCGAGAGGGCTGGGCTTTGTTCATTCATTTGTTCACTTGATAAACATTCACTTCTTATCTGGCACATGCTGGATATTGATATCACCTAAATCTTATTTTCTCTTTTATAAAATAAGATGGGATTATTTCTGAGTTTCTTCCTCACTCTGATTGTTCTTTCATCATTCTTACCCCAACTTGCTGCTGTTCTTATTTACATGGTTTTAGATCATTGGCCATTGCTTTTGAAAGCAAAAGGTATAGCCATATATATATATTTTTAATTTTTATTCTATGAAAGACAGTTTTATTTTACTTTGTAAAAAAAATTTTATTTAAAGTTTCCAGATACATATATAGGACATGCAGGTTTGTTACATAGGTAAACATGTACCATGGTGGTTTGCTGCACCTGTCACCCCATTACCCTAGCTATTTATCCTGATTCTCTCTCTCCCCCCACCCCCTGCTGACAGGCCCCAGTGTGTGTTGTTCCCATCCCTGTGTCCATGCGTTCTCATTGTGCAACTCCCACTTATAAGTGAGAACATGCGGTGTGTGGTTTTCTGTTCCCGTGTTAGTTTTCTGAGGCTAATGGCTTCCAGCTCCCTCCATGTCCCTGCAAAGGACATGATCTTGTTCCTTTTATGGCTGCATAGTATTCCATGGTGCATATGTACCACATTTTCTTTATCCAGTCTATCATTGGTGGGTATTTGGGCTGATTCCATGTCTTTGCTATCGTGAATAGTGCTGCAATGAATACACACATGCTTGTATCTTTATAATAGAATGATTTATATTCCTTTGGGTATATAACCAGTAATGAGATTGCTGGGTCAAATGGTGCCATCTTCTTTTTAAATGTGGTAACTAAAACAGGGAGAATGGGGAACAATTATATTTAAAAGCAGGGTTTAACTTTTTTCCTTTCTTTTTGTGAATTGTAAACTCCTGGCATAAAATTGAAAATTAATAATAGCTAGCTTAAAATGTAATATAAAATGAGTGTTTCTCACTTGAAAGAGCCTTCACTTCCAGCCAGGTGTGGTGGTTCATGCCTGTAATCTCAGCATTTTGGGAGGCCGAGGCAGGCAGATCACCTGAAGTTGGGAGTTCGAGATCAGCCTGACTAACATGGAGAAACCCCGTCTACAAAAAATACAAAATTAGCTGGGTGTGGTGATTCATGCCTGTAATCTCAGCTACTTGGGAGGCTGAGGCAGGAGAATCGCTTGAACTCAGGAAGCAGGGGTTGCAGTGAGCCAGGATTGCACCACTGTACTCTAGCCTGGGCAACAAGAACAAAACTCTGTCTCAAAGGGGAAAAAAAAGAAAAAAGAGCCCTCACTTCCTTCCTTAGAGACGTCCAATTGGGTACTTTTAAAATCCTTGTATCTCCACTTCAACATTAGAAATGTGATAATGGTCAGATGCTTTGGCTGAAAGAGAAATAAATAGGGTTTTCAGAGTGATTCACTTGATAACCAAAACACAGACTAGAAATTTTGTCATTAAAGAAAGGGGTGTCGATATTTAAAAAAATAGAGCATTCCTTGCAATCTGTGGTCTTCTCAATACCTGCCTAGCCCCCTTGGCCTGTCTGAACAAATTGGCCCCTAAATTGAGGTTGGCCCCTAAATTGAGGTTGGCCCCACCCCAGCTCTAGGACCAATTGTACCCTTACCTGGGAGGGAACTGAGAAGCCCAAGCCCAGCCCTTTGGATGGGCCCTTGGTCTGCTCTCCTGTTGCTCTGCCCTGCTGTCTGGCTCTCATGCCCGCCTTGCTCCCTTTCCTGTGTCCCTGCCCTGTTGGCCTGCCAGCACTCTGCTCCCCCAGGATCTTGATGGCCCTTGTCCCTGGGATTAGACATGTTCCTGACTCTGACCATGTGGCTGTGGACACACCCCTGCTTGCTGATGGACAGTCTGCGTGGGTCTCCCTCCCTGCCTTGTGTCCCCTGGGGCCATGTTCTGTTTCCAGAACAGGCTCTTGGTTAACAGTTGCTGGAATAGTAAAGTCAGATTTATAAATGCCTGCCTTTCCTGTCGAACTTCTCCCATTGCCCAGTGGTCATAAGATATTGAATTGTCAAATCCATCTGCAAAATCCTATTCACTTTAACCTTTTCAGTATAACCAGTGGTCATAAGATATTGAATTGGATATAACACTGGATATAACACTTTTATATATGGCTCATGCCTGTAATCCCAGCACTTTGGGAGGCTGAGGTGGGTGGATCACCTAAGGTCAGGAGTTCGAGACCAGCCTGACCAACACGGTGAAAACCTGTCTCTGCTGAAAATACAAAAATTACCCATGCGTGGTGGCAGGTGCCTGTAATCCCAGCTACTTGGGAGGCTGAGGCATGAGAATCGCTTGAACCTGGGAGGTGGAGGTTGCAGTGAGCTGAGACTGCACTATTCTACTCCAGCCCAGGCAACAAGAGTGAATCTCCATCTCAAATATATATACATATATATGCATATATACATATATATGTATATACACACACATATACATATATGTATGTGTATACACACACATATACATATATGTATGTGTATACACACACATATACATATATGTATGTGTATACACACACACACACACACACACACACACACACACACACACATATATGTTTGATAGGTTGAAAGACAAAGCCTGCAGTAGTTGGCAACTTGTTTTGCCTGTAGTGACCATTTGCTCTTCTCTTTTTGAGTCACAGCTAGATGCAAGAGAGAGATGCCCTTGGCTAGTGTATTGGGTGGAAGGATTGGGTTCTGCTGCCTCTAGCTTCTTGATTACATGACAGCAACACAAGGAGCCCACAGTTCCAGAAGAGCCTGCATTTTTCCACAGGGAGACACAGATGCCTTGTTTCTTAATACCATCTGCAAAGCTGTTGAGAAATATGGAGAACAAAATTTAAGCTTCATTTATCTATGTAATATAATTTCCTTTACTCAGAGAAAGATGCTTTATCTTTCATTGTGACTTATGTCTGGAGGGAGTGAAATAAAAAAGCAGAAGTGATGGAGAAACAAATTTATCCTGCATGGGGACAAAGGAAGTACACTTTTGCTTGAGAGTATTACACAGAAACAGAAAGAGGCTGTTCTAATTGGAGTCAATAAGCTCAGTGTTGTCATCCGTATCTCCTCCAGGAAACCTTGGGAGACTACACTGGCACCTGATAAAACTTCAACATCGATAGATTGCCTTGATGTATCCAAGTCATAGAGCATCAGAGAATTCTTAGGCCCTATGTTCAACCAAGATAAAGGAAAAACACTTTGTTTATATGGAACGAAGAATCTGAGTTAGTTATAGGTAGCCTTGGTCAGTGAGATAGTTTAATTAGCCAATAATTGTGCCTCAGATAAGCCTCATTGGCTACAATATTGCCACTGTGCAAAGCTGAGATAGTTTAAATTAGACTACAAGAGAATTCCTCATGCATGTTTCTGAAGAACACATTATAGTTGTGAAATTCCATGCCTGGTCTCTATGGGAGACAGCTGGTTTCATCCATAGACAGCTGTGGAAAGTTGTCCTTCATGTTACTTCCATCCCTATAGTTTGAGTAAGCAGAGGTATTCAGGCCCTAGTTTTATTCATCAGGGTTTGGCATACCATGGGCTGTTGAGTATAAGCGTGTTTCTTGTAGTAGGTAAATGAGAGAGGAGATGGATAATTATCTTGCAGCATAATCTATGGGTTGCTTGTTGCATAATGAGGTTCACAGTATATAGTGCTTGATCCTTAGAGGTTGGGGGTCCCTTACCTCAACATCTCCTCTACTTGTGGCTCCTTCAGCTTCTTTTGTCCCATCTGCAGGTCACGGAGAACTTTCTGCCTTGGAGCAATGACTTGTGAAATTAATGATCAGCTATTCATGGTCGTTGTTTTACTTTTGGGTGGGCTAGTTTTGCTGCCTAGGCTGGGGATCATTAGAAGACCTCAGGAATTTTGTAAGCACAAGTGTAAAGAGAAGCACATTGATTACTATTTCAAAATATTGTTTTTGTTCTTTATTGGTATTTGGAGAGACAAGACAGAGAAGTGGAGAGAAGGAAGTTGGAATCTCAGGCTCAGGGTTTTCACAAAGTAGAGTGATCCAGACTCCCTCTCTGTGATCATGACTTCCATGCAGAGGGCTCAGTCCCATGCTACTGCTCTGTGCTTTTGGCTGCTTATTGGACACCTCCACCTGGAAGGCACACACACAACAGCTCACATTTAACACTTCATTTTAATATGTTTACAATTCCCCTCACGACTTCTTCTTTCTCCAAAATCCAGTCTCAAACCTACTCCTTCTCTGACTTGGTTGATGACATCACTATGTATGCAGTTGTCCCAGCCAGGGGTCCGGAAGCCACCCTTGCCTTGTGACTCTTCCCCACACTCCACATCTACTCGGCCACCAGAGTCCTCTGAATTCTATCTCAGAAGAAGCCCTAACACTTATCCCCTGCTATCCCCTCTTCTTCTCTTTTTGGGAACATTGCAACCTCTTTCTTATTGATCTCCCTGTGGCCCATCCCCTGAACTCCTGCTACAGTCTTTGCTGGAAGTAGTTTCTGGAACCTGCCCATTGACTGCACAGAGTCCAGCCTCACACAGTGGGGCCAATGGTTCCTCACATACTGGCCTCCACTCTCCTCTCCAGCCTTAGATCCCTCCAAGGCCTTGCATCCTGCCTTGACCCTCTCATCCTTCTCTATCGAGATAAAGCATCTCCTTCCATCACTGCCTGTCTGTGCCAGTTCCTTCCTTCCCACGCTGGTTCCTTTGCTCTGGCTGTTCTTTTTTCTTTTCCTTGATGTAACAGTAAATTGATACTGATTTTTCAGGTGACTCCTTTTCTATGACATATTTCTTGGCTCCTGACATGGCATTGATAGTTTTCTCCTTTGTTTATTTCTTTATCAAGGTACTTGAAACACCTGATTCTAACTATCGGTTTGAATGTTCGGCCTAACTGGGTGCCCAGTCCTTAGGGACTGCTCAGTAAGGGATAGATGACTGAAGGGAGGGAACTCAATCTAGCTGACTCTTCTGGTCCTGACCTGAAACCCTAAGATTAAATACAAGTCCTGTGTTGTGGAGTAAAATACAAAATCCAGAATTCTAATTTGCTTCCATTGAGAATTCATAGTAAGTACTGTGCATATTTATAATGCATCAGGCCTTTTATATCATTTAAAGAGAACAAATGGGCCAAGGATGGTGGCTCGTGCCTGCAATCCTTAGTGCTTTTGGAGGCTGAGGTGGGAAGATCACTGAGGCTAGGAGTTCAAGACCAGCCTGGGGAAACTCTAGTGAGATGCCATCTCTATAAAAAATTTTAAAAATTACTCAAGTGTGATAGTGTGTACTTGTAGTCCTAGATGCTTGGCAGGCTGAGGCAGATCACTTTGAAGCCCAGGAGGTTGAGGCTGCAGTGAGCTATGGATCGGCCACTGCACTCCAGCCTGGGTGACAGAGCAAGACCCTGTCTCCAAAAAAAAAAAAAAAAAAACCAAGTAATGTTTTTGTATTTTTTGCTCTAATTTTATTTTTAAAAGCATTTAAATGTTATCCTATTGGAGCAGAATATGATAATTTTAGCCAATTTGTGCATAAATCAGTCAATTTCTTGGAGAGGGTGAGGAGCTGTATACATTCTTTATAACATAGGAGCAGTGACTTCACAAGAACATCTATCTTGAGTCACAAGCATGCTTTTTGATTCTCCTTGCCCAAGTTAACTGACTGCTTTGAATGAATTATCTACTCTTTCCCATTTATAAATAAGTTGGGGAGTCAGGAAAATACAAGGAAGTAACTCATGGTGAGGAAGTCTTAGAGCTACTGAGAACAGTGGTGTTGAACGGAGCCCAACTGTGCTGCTTGGACGATACTCTGTCTGCAACTGTGTTCTCCAGAGGATGTTTATTCACCTTTCCCCTGACTCTACAAGGTGATGCTGGGCCCCAGAGAGCAGTGATCTCAGTTTACTGGCAGGAAACATTCAATCTGATAGGGAAAATCACAAGAGGAAGAGTGTTCAATATGCCAAAGCATCTTACACATTTCTGTATTTTTTTTTTTCATGTAAGTTATCCTAATTTGATCCTCATGACCATTTCTTTGAATTGGATAAACAGATACTGTTATCTCACTTTCCAAACAAGGAAATTGAATTATACAGATGGTTGATTACCTGGCCATATGGTCCTGTCTCTCAGTGATGTTGGCAAAAGCTTCCCTCTCTTTTTACTATATACTCAAGAATATAACCCTCCTATCACAAATATATTATTAAAATTATTGTTTATATATTTGATTAAATTAATACAATCTTTAAAAGTCCTCTGAGGTATGTGTTAGTCCTAAGGA
This sequence comes from Cebus imitator, assembly GCF_001604975.1. Classification (NCBI taxonomy): domain Eukaryota; kingdom Metazoa; phylum Chordata; class Mammalia; order Primates; family Cebidae; genus Cebus; species Cebus imitator. Next base: position 2,003,729 of record NW_016107709.1, read on the forward strand.
CTCTTTATAATGGATTCTTAACATCTTACCTGATTACGAAGAACCTTTAATGAACGTAATAATATTTCATTATCTTTCCACTTGGAGTTAGCAGTTAGCTAAAATTTTAGTGAATCTACAAAATTATTTTAACTAATGGCTGACCCCACTACTTGTCAAATATTAGTTAATAAAGTAGATAATAAATGGCATATTGACAATAGTATAATTATAGTTAGTATTTATTAAATGACCATTCCATGTCAGACTTCCAGTCATGTAAGTACCCAGTATCCTCACCATTTTGCAGACAGAAAATTGAATTTCAGCAGGCTTCTGTAGGTTTCCCAAGATAATAGGCATGGTCGGGTTAACTTTACAACCAGCAATACTGCTACTCCTGGGGAGGAGTAACTAGTAATAGCATGTTAAAGAGACAGATGGTTGACAGAAGGAAGAGAATCCAGGCTATTTAAAATCCTCACTGTCTTCCTCTTGAGCAGTTAAAAGAGACCAAAAAAAAAAATACACATGTGTTGAAAAAAAACTGCTAACATTTATTGAGTAAATTGCTGTGCAAGGCACTGATCTGAGAATGTCATGTGTATTAACTTGATTAATCCTCACAACCACCCGTGGAGGTACACACTGCTTTTACTTCTGTAAAATGAAAGCTCATGTTACAGATGTGGAAACTGAGGCTCAGAGATGATAAATGGTGCAGCCAGGATTAGAACCCAAGGACTGCTCCAGAGTCCGTGCTTTAAATCTTGCTGAATAAGTTCTGGTTCATGGGAACCAGCTCTGTTAGGCACTTGATATGTAGATCTCATTTCCTTGTCATAACAACCACGAGAGGAGTTGTTGTCTCCATTTTACAGTCGAGGGGCCAGGGCTCCAAGTTGTCCAGTAACTTCCAGCCACTCACGAAGTACAGGCAAGTTTGTGGCCTTTCCTTGGATCTGTGTCAGGTGGTTTGTGCAGGAGCAGCCATGGAATTCAGGCCCATGAAGAGTTCTTATCACTGAACGTCGTTCTTCTTCTTTGGTTTCAGGCTGACTTAGCAAGCAATGTTTGTGACATCTCATTATGGAAAATCGATTCTCCTTTTCACACATCTTCCACTTTCTTTGGCCTCTTGTCACTGCCCAGACGTGCATTTTCAATTCTCAGACAAACAAATGAATCAAAACAGAAACAGTATTCAAGGGTATCCAAATGTGCTTCTCATATTGTTCAGTTGAGCACAGTGGCCTAAAACAGAACAAAGCTTATGGTGCAGGATCCGGCAGAATCTTTGGCTTGGTTCCATATTCCCACCTCTCTTTTCTGCTTCCTCTTGAAAGGTACCCACCCCTTTGGGGAGAGTCAGACAAGGTAGAGAGAAATGACTGAGGCAATTTAGAGTGCTTGTCTTGCTAGCTTGTCTTTCTCCATGAAAGGAGAAGATCCATAAAAGAACAAGAGTAGAGGAATCTACTTATGATCTCTGAAAAGTGGCATAGAAAGCGAGAGCAGGTTTAAGAGAGGGAACAGTGAAAACCATGTGAAATGCTAAATATTCTGACAGGCTATAGTTAAAATAACAATAATAATATTTTGTTTGTTTTTTGAGATGGAGTCTTACTCTGTCTCCCAGGCTAGAGTCCAGTGGCAAGATCTTGGCTCGCTGCAACTACTGCCTCTCGGGTTTGCACGATTCTCCTGCCTCAGCCTCCCAAGTACCTGGGATTACAGGCACCTGCCACCATGCCCAGCTAGTTTTTTTTTTTGTAATTTTGGTAGAGACAGAGTTTCACCTTGTTGGCCAGGCTGGTTTTGAAGTCCTGACATCAAGTGATCCGCCCGCCTCGGCCTCCCAAAGATCATAATACTTTTAAAATGAAAGGTAGGAAGGAGGCATTTGAAACAGTGGTGAGATATTAAGCTTGACAATTATGGAGAATGACTATTCCAGTAGAAAAGAACAGAAAGTATGGTGATGGTTTTATTTCATGTTTTTTACTTGCTTCCTGTTTTGTTTTTGGAAGGTCTGTTTGTTTCAAGAGAGCTGTCAGGTCACATTTTGTTTTAACATGATGATAAACATAAAGATTTATCTATATTCTCTCCAGACAGGCCAAAGGGAGATTTCCTCAGTATTGAGCGCTGGCCTCCTGCATGCAAATAAACCCCGTTAATCTATGAAATTCATGATGTGTTACTGCAAAGTAACAATTTATCACGAACAGTGATTTTCGGATTTGTTCTTCTGTGTCCTAAAGATTTTTAGCAGTTCTTCAAGAACCTGTTGGTGACTAGTGAGGGAGGTGTAGTAGGTACTATTCCTGGGCCCCACCTTTGCGTCAGTCTATCTGTTTTATACACGGGAATTCTGCTCAGAATTATGTCATCCGGGAAGTTGCAAAGGGTTGAACGTTTTGAGAACTTTTAGGGATATTTTCCTTTCAAGCTTCAGGGTTGAAAATTGACTAACTCCTGTGAGAGTAGGAACTCCTTGCCATACTGGAGACTGCTCACCCAGGAGAGGGGTGTGGGAAGCCCCATGAGGCCCCTGGAAATGGTCTACCCCACCTTAGCCACAGTGCACGGCTGGCAACATGCTTTTTCCCTTCCAAGATTTGTTTTCTGAACTTACATTTTTCCAGTGTGCAGTTTTACATAGTTGACGCCACACTGTTATTATAAAGATGTCTTTTTTCATTTAGGAGTATATAGCAAGCATTTTGAAACATTTTAAAATTCTTCTAAACATGAATTTTAATGTCTGTGCAATATTCCATCACATGTATTTAACTATTTTCCCACTGGAAATTTAGATTGACTTAAAAAACGTTTTTTGTTATAATAAATGATACACTGATGAACATCTTTGTCCAAAACTTTTTGTCAGCATTTCTGATTATTTCCTCAGGGTTAATTCACATAAGTGGAATTTCTGGTTCAAAGAATACCACAGCTATAAAACTGCACATATTCTGCTAATTTTCTTCCCAGAAATGCTAAATCAATTTTATATTGACACATAACAACAGAGAATTTCAATTGCCTGCTCTTAATAAACCTTTGTTTCATAAAGGATTTTAGAAAATTATCTTTTGGTGACAGTAGATATTTAAAGTAGAAAAATGTATGCAGGTGTGGTGAAATTGTGTGAGGAAAATTTTTTCTTCTCATCCCCTTCATCCTTCAGAAGAAAAGGATGAGGAGAAAAATGTACAAGCAAAGAAATATAACTTTAAGATAGAATGAGGAGGCAGTTATTAATCAGTTGAATTTTTTTCAAATGTAGCATGTCTTAAAAAAAACATTGAAGCAGCCTGCATCCCTGAGCACGTCCCCTGGGAAGCAAGCACATTTTATACTGCAGGTGTACGAGTGCAGGACTTTTGAAGTGCTAAGAGTCAGAATGTAATGGTTGCGTGGCACCTGCATTTAAAACACTAACTTTAGTTACGTTATGAATTGTTATGTAATGAATTGTTATATGTTATAACTTTAGTTACGGTATGAATTGGAAACCAAGGTTCAAATCATGGCTTTGGCACTTACTAACTTCATGATTGTTGTGAGGTCAATTACTGTAAGTTGCTGTTTTCTTATCTTTTTTTTTTTTTCTTTTTTTTTTTGAGACGGAGTTGCACTCTTGTTACCCAGGCTAGAGTGCAATGGCGCGATCTTGGCTCACCACAACCTCCGCCTCCTGGGTTCAGGCAATTCTCCTGCCTCAGCCTCCTGAGTAGCTGGGATTACAGGCACGCACCACCATGCCCAGCTAATTTTTTGTATTTTTAGTAGAGATGGGGTTTCACCATGTTGACCAGGACGGTCTCGATCTCTTGACCTCGTGATCCACCCGCCTCGGCCTCCCAAAGTGCTGGGATTACAGGCTTGAGCCACCGCGCCTGGCCTGTTATCTTTAAGGTGAAGAAAATATTAGCATTATTGTGGGATGGAGATAAGGCATGGGAGGAATTCAGCACTTTGTCAAGAGCTGAGTTGACCACAACAGCAGCCACATGTAGCTACTGAACGTTTCGAAATAGGGCTGGTCTGAATTGAGATGTGCTAAACGTGTAGTGTGCAACACACGCTAATTCCAAAGGCTTAGTTCCAAAAAAAAAAAAATGCAAACTCTTTTTTTTTTTATAATTATTAATGAATTTTGATATCATTACATGTTGAGATACTATTTGGATATCTTGACCTCAAGTAAAACATATTATTAAAATTAATTGTAATACATTTATTTTGCTTTTTAAAGGCTTCTTTTCCCTCTGTGAAATGGCTTATGTTATAATTTTATTGGACAGTATAAATAGAATATAATAAAGAATATTAGAATAGTAATATATAATATATTATGTTCTGCTCTAGAATATAATAAAGGCTCAAGGAAAAATTCTTAGAAGAAAAGGTGGGTTATTTCTCCATTATTGAACTGTCCAGTTGTTATCTTATCTTCTGGGTGCATTTGATTCTTAGGAAACTATGAGGCATTTGGACAGGGTCCTCCGTTTTGTTCCGGATAGTTTAGAAAGGCTAGAGTAGGGCTGATGCGTAATCTTTCATTGTTTGTTAGAGGGGTGAGTGGAGAGTTTAAAAATAGCGTCCCCTCCCTCCTCCCCTCCCAATGCTGATCCCTCATGAGTTATTTCTGTTGGCCGCATTAGGAACCTGACATTTGATTCATTCAGTGGGTCCTGCCTAGGTCCTTTAAAACAGAATGGAAGGTTAGGGAAAGGCTGCCCTGGGCCGTGACAGGCCGAGGAGACCAAGGGTATTGGAATAACCAGTATGGCAAAATGCTTGGTCAAGATCCAGACTCGACGAAGCCTCCAATTGCACATGGTGAACCACTGCAACAGTAACGTGTTTGTTCGTCTGCTGAGACTCGGCTCCAAGGTCACAGCTCGGAACGCTGGTATGTGCCGTGCCCTGGGCTGCCATCCTGTGCCTGAAGTGTGCGGGCTTCCTGCTCACTGCTGTTGGAGAGAAGGCCAGGGTGATCTTGGTGTCAGAGGCTTTTGATAAGGGTGAGAAGAGAGGGAGGGAGGGAGAAAAGCAGAGACAAGTAGGAAGGAGTGTGAGCAAGTCAGTGCAAAGGGGAATCAGGAGGGTGTGTTCCCTTGTTCAAGAAAAATGATATAAAGTTGTCATAAATACGAATTACACCCTAGTCAGCAGGGAGTTAGGAGGGAGAGGGAGGCAGCGGTGGTGTGTACCTCCAGATTGTTCAATAATCTGAGAAGATTATGGAGAAGGCAGAATGGATGATCAGAACATGCTCTCCCTCCTTTCATTGTTGAAAGGGTCAGATCTCAGATTTGCTTGCTGGGGTGAGGCAGAGCTCCACTTTATCCTCAAGACTTAGCTTTACTCAAAATATCAGCTGAAGAATTGCAATCAAACTGACCTTCTGCCAATTGCCTTTTCATTGTAAATATATTTTGATATTTTATGGTCCTTGGGGGAAATAGGAATTGAAATAGGAACTTAAAAAGTTAGAGCTTACAGCAAGAAAGAAGCTATGGCTATATGTGTACACATGTTTTTTACCAATTGATTAAAACAAAATACACCTGGGAAATGTCTGGAATTGGCTATATCTCATGCATACGTGTGGAACTGACTTATAAGGGAATTGAGATGAAATTAACTGTATTTGTATAATGACATAAGTAACACATGATGTGTTCTTATTGTAAAAGATTTTTAAAGGAACAAATATATAAATGCTTTCCTTTAATACTCCCAATAGTTGATCTATGAGTATTGCCACATAGGATATAGGACGTTTTTGTATGAATGGGATTGTTTGAGATATAGTATTGTAGAATTAGTTTTCTCACTTTATCATATGACTTGAAGGACTTTCATATCCATACATGTTAATATACATCCTTTTTAGAAATGGCTGGATAATACTAAGTAAATAGAGATATAATAACTCAGTTATTTAATTATCAAATTATTGTTGGAAATGGTTATGTCTCATTTTTGTCTGTAACAGACGGTACTGCAATGTATATGTATACAGAGGCATTTCTCTTTAATATTTGCTTAAAAGTATAATTGTTGGGTTGAAGGATGTGTAAATTTTAACTTTTAATGGAAATGGGCAAATTATCCTCTAAAAGCGAATACTAACAAGGTGAGTACGAGGCTGTCTGTTCCCCCACATAATCACTAACCCTGATATACCCAGTTTCTTAAAAGCTTTGCAAAATGGTTAAAAGGAAAATGAGACTTCATTGTTTTAATTTGCATATCCCTTTTTGTCAATGAGGATAAGGATCTTTTCAAATAATTGTCTATTTTCATTTTCTTCTTCTGAGAATTGCCTATTTGTTTACTTAGTATATCTCTGTTGTGTTTTTGTCCTTTCCCATATAGATTGTAGTATTTCTTTTTCAATCTGAGTATTAATTCTTTGTATTTTACAAATGTTAATGTTTTATCTCCCAATTGGTTCTTGGTTTTCAACTAATATTTAATGTTAACTTTATGACACAGGCACTTTTTATAGGCACAGAGAACCTCTATATGTGCAGGCCACTTACTTTTTGTATATTTTAGGTTTTATTTCTTTTTTAATTTTCCCCATGCCAAGATTATAAAAGTATTTCCTGTTTTTATTCTTAATAATTAATGCATTTACTTGAACTATATGAAATTGCTGGTAATAACTGCTTATGACCTTCAAAATTGGCAATTTCAATTTCATGTGGTATCTAATTTTGTTTTAGTTTAACCTTTTATCTTCTTAGGAATTTTATGTGTGCATGACATAGCATAGGGATATACCATGGGATATGGGGATAAACCATAGGGATATAGGGATTTCCCCCCACAATTGGTTAGCAATTTTTTGCAAAACTATTTTTCATAAACAAATTTTCCATTACATTCAAGGGTATATTTCTGAATTATATTTGTTATTATTCTGGCTCTATTACTATACAGTATAGTTTTAATATCAGGTAGGCCAAGATTCCCCTGCATTGCTTTTTTTTTTTAAAGAAATTATATTTTTGGAGCAATTTTCAGATTCACAGTAAAATTAAAAGGAAGGCACAGAATTTCCCACATATTGAGAATTTCCCTTACACATGCTCAGCCTCCCCCATTATCAACATCCCACACAAGAGAAGCACATTTGTTACAAATGATGTGTCTGCATTGAGACATCATGACTGTCCAAAGTTGATAGTTTGCATTAGGGCTCACCTAGGTGTTGCACATTCTGCAGGTTTGGACAAATGTTTAATGACATGTATCCACCCCTATAGTATCATACATAATAGTTTGCCCTAAATGTTCTGTGTTCCACCTGTTTATCCCTCCCTTCCCCTAATTCTTGGTAACCACTATTTTTTTTTTTTTCGGTCTCCATGATTTTGCCTTTTCCAGAATGTCAAATAGTTGGAATCATACAATATGCAGCTTTTTCAGACTGGCTTCTTTCACTTAGTAATATGCATATAAGGTTCCTCTATAGCTTCTCATGGCATTTCTTGGCACTGAATAATACTTCATTATCTGGATGTGCTCACTGATTTATTATTCAGAAGTTTTTGATTATCCATGTGTTCTTTTACCATTTGTCTTTTTTGAAATTGTGTTGGGATTTCTATTGAAATTGCATTAAAGTTTAGATAAGTGAGAGGAGAGCTGAATTTTCAATGTATCAAGGCCCCCTATTCAGGAACATCATTATGTTTTTCAATTTATTGAGATTTTATTTTATGCTACTGTGTTATATTTTAACATTGTCCTCATACAAGTTTTTCAGAGTTCTTGTTATGGATATTTGTGGATATATATGGCTATTTTAATTTGTGCATTTGGCTATTTTGAATGATGTTTTCCATTATCATTTTTATATTGTCTCTGCTGTATGCACTAAATCACCTGCTTTAATATCCTGATCTTGCACTTGCACACCTTATTAAATTCTTCTTAGTGTCCTGTTTCATTGTCATCTCTTTTCTATGTAGATAATTCTATTGCCTGGAACTAGAATTTTGTGCCTTACTTTCCAATATTTACACTTCTTATTTTTTGTCTTCATCATATTGCATTATCTAGGGCTGATACTGATGTGTGGTGATAATTCTTTGTTATGTTCCTGACTTCGGTGGGAATTCTTCCAACGTTTTGCTGTTATATAATGTTTGCCATCACACGTAGTGATTTCTACAATTCTCTAGTAGATATTTCAAGTCCTTGCCTTTCAGGACATAAAATTTTAATGGAAAAACCTGTAATAAATCTGCAGCACAGTGTAATGACTGACTGTGGTGATAGTCTGCATTGCAAAGAGATCCACAAGATGGTATGACAGCTGCGTCAGTTAGGATGCCATCATCAGCAAGTGATGAAGAATTCTAATTAGCACTGGTTTAAAGGATAAGGTGATTTATTATCCAAGACAAGTCCAGAGTTAGAGAGGATTCCAGGGTTGAGAACCGGTTTCATTTTATCTCTACCCTGCTCTTCTCAGTCAGCCAAGCTTCCCCTCAAGCAGTTGCCGTCGGCACCACAGGACGGCTGCCAGTTTTTGCTGTCTCCTTCACTTACAACAATGTCGAGAGATAAGGAGTCTGTACCTTTCCAGGATGTTCTTCGTAGAATTAAAAAACCTTTCCTAAAAATTCATCCCTCAGGCCCCCTCCCACGACCTCTCTTCTTCTCCCCTTCAATTTTTATTGTCAGGGTTGGCCCATATACCAATTTTAAAACCAAATGTGACCAAAAGACTGGAATTACCATGACTGGCTTAGACTAATCATTTGGGCATAAATGGGCCATAAGGAGTCAACCATGAAAAGTACCAGATAAGTAGCATATAACCCAGACTGGGAGTGGGGGGTAGGAGAGCCTTCCCAGAGGATACAACACATAGGGTCTTCGAGGATGAGTAAGAGCTATCCAGGTGCAGAGGACATTCCAGGAAGAGGTAGCAGTCCGTGCAAAGACACAGAGGCATGACATAATGTGACACATATGGGAACCCCTCACTAGGTGGGCATGGAGGAAGCATATGTGGTAGAGTAGAGCTTTTTGTACTAAGCTAAAGAGTTTAATATTTAGCCTGAAAGGCATGAGAAACCTTTTAACAGCAGGATTAATATAACTAATTAGGCATTTAAAAATGATTACTCTGGAAGCAACTTATAAGAAGGTGGTCTGAAGTCAAAGAAACCAGTCAGGATGCCACTGGTGTCATCCAGTTAAGAAGTGATAAGAATGGAGAGGCAGGGACAGCTTTGAAAATGAAGAGGGTGGCAGAATTTGTAGAAGTTAATGACAGATGTGAGCAGTGGGTGAGAAGTAGTAGTTTTGGCCAATCCTTGGGTTGCTGATATAAGAGACTGACGAAAAGATGGTGCCATTTACTACATAGTGAGTGGTGCAGGAGGGAAAGAGTGGGGTGGGAGATGATGCATTTGGGTTTGGATGTATTGAAGTTGTCCTATGCACAGTTGCCTGGTAAATCTCACTGAAGAGTTTTGAGTTGAGATGGACCAGAGATTCAGCAACATAGATTTCCCAAACTAAGTTATGTTCTGTGTTCTCTGGGAGAATAAATTTGGGAAATACTGAGTTACATAAAATTGATTTCATCTATTTAGGACCTTGCATACATTTGTATATACTAGTAGTAATATTATTGAGTCAGGCACTTTATGTGTATTAACTCATGTATTCCTCTCCACACAATATCCCCATGCAGCATGTCCTGGGATTTTCCCCATCTTACAGATGAGGAAACCTGGAATAGCACAATTAAGTAATTAAGTAAACTGTCAGTGGCAATGAGTACAAGGCCAGGATTCAAACTCAGAAAGGTGACTTCAGAGTTTGTATACGTAACCTTGATGGTAATACTCAAAAGGTGATAGAGTGTGCACAGTTTCCCAAATTTAGCTGACCATGAAACTCTCAAGGGACAGCTGGCAGAACCCTAAGGGACACTGGTGACCTGTAGTAGCAGGTTGAACAATACTGTAGTAGCATATTGGAGCCATAAATATGGTTGAAATGCCAAGAAAGAGGATAGAGTAAGAAGAGAGAGTTGAGGCCATCACAAAGAGAGTGAAAAGACTGTGAAGACAGAGGTGGCTTAGAATCATTGGACGGAAACCAATGGAGTATAGAACCTCAGAGGTCAAGTGAGCAGTAGGAGGATGGAAGAAAACACTCATTGTCTTTAGCAATATGGTGATCATTGGAGACTTTGTGAAAGCCATTTCGGTGGGTGGAGGAAGCAACTGACCATGGAAACCAAGGACAAGGATTGCATGAATCATCTTCAGGAATTCTACATATTCACTCAAGTCACCCAAGATGATAGTAAGACTATGGGTGTCAAGATGGTCAGCAAAAGTAGAGGCATAACCAAGAGGCGAGGCTAGTACTTGGAGAAGAGAGTTTTGTCTGCAAGGATGAAGCCTGAGGATGGGGAAAGAAGAAGCTGAACACCAGCTGATGCTGGCAGCTCTGGATGCTGGGAGATGTTTACATGAGAGGCAGTGTAGTGTTCCTGACTTCAGAGGGGAGCAGCAATGGGAGAATATTAGGATCTGCCGTGTGTGTGTGTGTGTGTGTGTGTGTGTGTGTGTGTGTGTGTTTAAGTTTCCTTTCATGCGTTATTTCCTGAGTCACTGGGATGACTCTTCATAGGTTTTAAATAGAATGAATTAGTGACTCCCAAATATGTTCAGAGGCACCAGGAACATTTGTAGCATTAGATCTTCTGCCGTGTTCATTGCTGAAACTAAAAACTCTCGTCTGGAAAAGTAAATGTCGTCTTTAGGATTTTTCTTTAAACCCATGGGACAGGAGTTTCTCTTGAATTACTAAACTTTATCTTTCAAAAAGGAGAGATAAAGGAGTCACATAGGCTAACGGTATATTATCTTCCTAAGTTTTAGAAGTTTGCATGCTGCTTAATGTGAATAGAAAACATTTCAGGGACTGATAGAACATGTAGAGAATATAGTGATATTTAAAGTTTACTTTATTTCTAACCTAAGTCATTAAGCCCACAACAGCCAGTGATTTCTGTGTATGTGTGTGGCTTCTGTCTTGGCTGTGATACTATCACAGCAGAGCTTCCATGTAATTAAGTGATCATAACATTTATTTGAAAGTGAAAAGGGAATTTTAACAATGCTGCCATACTGACACTACAGCAGATATAGAGTAGGACTGTTCCAGGCAAATGGGGATGAATGGGAACCTTACATATAAGGTCACCATGGGTTCAGCAGATGAAATGGGGCCAATGACAGAGAAGCCTCTTCCCCCTAAGTTAAGAAGTGAGGGTCTTTTGGGGCTCTCAGATCTCCTCCTCTTCAGCCAACATGGTAAGTTTAGGGAAAGCATGGGCTTTGGAATCAGACAGGCATGGATACAAACCCTACTCTGTTGCTTTCTAGCTTTGTGACCTTAACTTCCCTATGCTTCATTTTTCTTATGACTCTTATGAATATCACATGCTCATATACTTTAATGTATCCAGCCAAGTAGACAGTTATTAAAAATCTTAGCGGCCTTGTCTCCTTTTCTCTTTCTACATATAACTTTAAGTAGGACAGACTGTCGACAGACATAGACTAAGCTGGAGCCACAGAATACTGTACTGGGGAGGGTCTGGTCCATTTTGCAGGTAAAAAGCCCAAGACTGTAAAACTGAAGTGGTGTGCCTAATGTTGCTCAGATGGCTGTGGCTTAGCTGGGAAACTGACTCCAGGTGTCTCAGACCACTGCTTTTTCACTCCATCATATTTTCCAGAAGTGGAGTGGTGATCTATTCTTTTTTCCTCTCCCACTCTTCTCCTTCTTACCCTGAATTCAAGAGTACAGTAGATCCACTTGCTCCCAGAGCCAGTATTGCCAAGATGATCAACATTAGATCGCTCAGTTTAGTCTACCTCAGGGGGAATGGGTCTGGTTAGTAACAGTAGCTATGAGATGTCTATAGAGACCCGACAGCTTCACGTGCAGTTGAGTGTGGGTGTCACACTTTCAGGTCCAGTGTCTCCCTATAAAAACAAAAACGTTGGAATGTTCTCACTACCATCCTGAGGTGTAACTTTTAGAAAACACAGTCTGCCTACACTTAACTAAGTCAAAATAATGCTCTGTCATATAAGGAAAAATTAGAAGTCATTTATAATAAGATAATAAGAATTTCCAAAGGTTTTTCTCAAGCATGACTCGCCAGGAGGCAGAATCAAAGTGTGAGATGTTTGGAATAGCAGGAAAATGGGCATCGAGGGAACCACCCAACAGACTCAGGGTGGTAATATGTGCCGTGATGCAGGCAACTCAACTCCTTCGCATCCCCAATGATGTGATATTCTGAACTTCTAAATTCTCAGCAAAAATCTTTCTTCAATTTACCCATGGTTGCATTTCTGAAAAATTTAAGATATGTTAAAATCATCCCCCAAATGCTTTAGGTTTAAATGTAAAACAGAGGTAGATTATAGATTCAGATCATTTTAAGTAGGTGTTTCATCTGTATGGATAATTTCTGATATTTGACATTTGAAAGTTGTGTGGTATACAAAATAATTCTTCATTTTGTGAAAGTATCCTACACATTTCAGCATGTCTGGCATCCTTGACTCCTACTCATCAATGACACTAGCCCCTCCAGTCATTGTGACATCTACAAAAGCCTCTGATTTTCTGAAACACCTTCCTCCAAATGGTGGTGCTTTCTTTGTACCCTGCTCTGGAGGTTTAATGGGCATTACATAGTTGGATGCCAGCATGGGCTGTCTCAGCATGCCTCCAAGGGAACTAGTGTGGTGGTTCCTAACGATGTCACCTGCCAAAGCCTCCTAGGGTGAAGGTAGGCTTCGTGCTTAGAGGGTGAGCATCAGAGCAAGAAGTAAGGCTGAAGAAATGTCTCCTGCAAAGTGAACCAGTTTGTTTGCAGCTAGATAACAGCAATGACAGTGGCAGATTTCAGATAGGAAAGACATTGCCATGTGGGTTTAGAGTTACTCCAAGGAACCCAGATGCCAGTCTTTGCTTAGGAAGTTAGTAAAGTTAAATGCAAATTGCAGATGATTCATTATATTCTGATGTCACCATATTGTCCCCAAAGTGCTTTCTCTCATTTTTCTTTTCTTCACACTTTGATCCTTTCCACAGCCTTGTGAGATAGTTAAGGGTTATTAGTGTCCTCATTCTAAGGCATTTGCTCTGCTGACACCCAGTATTGCATTGCCTCCATCATAGAGATCACCACCCACAGGCAAACTAGACAAGGGCTGTTAGCCAAGCTCTTTAGCTGTTTTGTATACATACAAGCTGCTGGAAACCTCCGCTGTAGCATTTGGATTCTGTTGCAAATATGCTCAGAGTTAACAGAGAGGCTGGTTTCTGAATGTAACTGTGAGCACTGCTCATTCCATTTTAAGTTACAATTAATTTTGCTGTGCACTGAAAGGGTCTATATTTTGCTTCAGTAATGAGATGAAGAACAGCTTTTCTAGTAATAGCATCTATCAGTAGCTGCCTAGTAGGTTGTGCTGTGATGCCTGGCATATCTTTAGGGCATGCTGTTGTATTGGGGTGTAAATGAGTGGTACAGATGGGAGTGAGCAATGTGCAACCTGATTGACTGTACGTGGCAGGCATTCTGTCTGTCATCAATGGTCACTCTTTTCCATCAATATCTTTTGATTATTGCAATTTCATTTTATATGGTATTTCTTCAAATTAAAAGCCAACAATGGTATAAAAACATACTTATATTGCTATACTAAAAGGTAATAATAGTTAACATTATGGAGCGTTTTCTATGGGGAAGAAACTTGATAGCTATTATCTAATTTTAATTGGGCTGCATAATTATATAAATTTGATAGCAATTTCCTTTTCCCAAATCATTGTCATTTCACTTCTAAAGCAAAATATTATCAAACTTACCAACTGAGCTTTCTGCATATATTCAGGAGGCTTCTTGAATGGAGTGAATTAAATTTAGTGAAGCAGTGTAGACAGTCTTACTAATGTATTATTTTGGTATCTTTGGACTTTTTTTTTTGAGAGAGAGAGAGAAAAGTTTAGTTTTGATTAATTTATGCAGAATCAGCAATATAAAAAGAAGAAAATATAAAAAGGAGCTATTTTAATTTCGAAATACTTTCAAGGTTTGAGTTTTACAGTATGCACTCAAGATTTTTCCCCCCTCAACTTTTAAATTCAGTAGTACATGTGCAGGATGTGCAGGTTTGTTACATAGGTAAAAGTGTGCCATGGTGGTTTGCTGTACCTATCAACCCATCATCTATGGCTCAGCATCCATTAGCTATTATTCCTGATGTCTCCTTCTCCCCAGCCCGCTGCTGACAGGCCCCAGTGTGTGTTGTTCCTCCTGATATGTCCATGTGTTTTCATCATTCAGCTCTGACTTATAAGTGAGAACATGCGATGTTTGGTTTTCCTGCTACTTTGTTTTCTGTTTTTTTGTTTAGTTTGCTGAGGATAATGGCTTTAAACTCCATTTATGTCCCTGCAAAGGGGCATGATCTCATTCCTTTTTAATATGGCTGCATAGTATTCCATGGTGTATATGTACCACATTTTCTTTATCCAGCCTACCACTGATGGGCATTGCATTTGCGTCCATGTCTTTGCTACTGTGAATAGTGTTGCAGTGAACATACGCATGAATGCATCTTTATTATAGAATGATTTATATTCCTCTGGATATATACCCAGTAATGGGATTGCCAGGTCAAATGGTATTTCTGCCTCTAGGTCTTTGAGGAATAGCCACGTAGACTTCCACAATGGTTGAACTAATTTACATTCACACCAACAGTGTAAAAGCCCTTCTTTTTCTCTGCAACCTCACCAGCATCTGTTATTTTTTCACCTTTTAATCATAACCATTCTGACTGGTGTGAGATATCTCATATCTCATTGTGATTTTGATTTGCATTTCTCCAACCATCAGTGGTGTTGGTTTTTTTTTTTTTCCATGTGTTTGCTGGCCGCATGCATGTCTTCTTTTGAGAAGTATCTGTTCATATCCTTTTCCCACATTTTAATGGGGTTGTTTTTTTCTTGTAAATTTATTTAAGTTCCTTGTAGTCTGGATATTAGACATTTGCCAGATGGATAGATTGCAAAAATTTTCACCCATTTTGTAGGTTATATGTTTACACTGATGATGGTTTCTTTCACTGTGCAGAAGCTCTTTAGTTTAATTAGATCCCAGTTGTCAATTTTTGCTTTTGTTGAAATAGCTTTTGGCATTTTCATCATGAAATCTTTGCCCATGCCTCTGTCCTGAATGGTGTTGCTTAGATTTTCTTCTAGGGTTTTTATAGTTTTGGGTTTTACATTTAAGTCTTTAATCCATCTTGAGTTAATTTTATGTGTATGGTATAAGGCAGGGGTCCAACTTCAATTTTCTGCATATATCTAGCCAGCACTTCCAGCACCATTTATTAAATAGGGAGTCCTTTCCTCATTGCTTGTTTTTGTCAAGTTTTTCAAATATCAGGTGGTTGCAGGTGTGCAGTTTTATTTCTGAGTTCTCTATTCTGTTTCATTGGTCTATGTGTCTGTTCTTATACCATCACTATGCTGTTTTGGTTACTATAGCCTTGTAGTATAGTTTGAAGTTGGGCAGCATGATGCCTCCAGCTTTGTTCTTTTTGTTTAGGATTGTCTTGGCTATTTGGGCTCTTTTTTGGTTCCATATGAATTTTAAACTAGTTTTTTTTCTAATTCTGTGAGGAATATCAACAGTAGTTTAATGGGAATAGTTTTGAATTTCTAAATTACTTTGGACAGTATGGCCATTTTCACAATAATTGAGTCTTCCTATCCATGAGCATGGAATGTTTTTCCATTTGTTTGTGTTAGCTCCGATTTCTTTGAGCAGTGGTTTGTAGTTCTCCTTGAAGAGGTCCTTTACTTCCCTTGTTATCTATATTCCAAGGTATTTTATTCTTTTTGCAGCAATTTTTAATGGGAATTTATTCATAATTTGGTTCTCTGCTTGCCCATTGTTGGTATATAGGAATGCTAGCTATTTTTGCACATTGATTTAATACCCTGACACTTTGCTGAAAGTTCTTATTAGCTTAAGGAGCTTTGGGGCTGAGATGATGGGGAGTAAATATCTGCAAGTAAACATAATTTGACTTCCTCTCTTCATATTTGAATACCTTTATTTCTTTCTCTTGCCTGATTGCCTTGGCCAGAATGTCCAATACTATGTCAAGTAGGAGTGGTGAAAGAGGGCATCTTTGTCTTGTGCTGGTTTTCAGGGGGAATGTTTCCAGCTTTTGCCTATTCATATGATAATGACTGTGGGTTTGTCATATATGGCTCTTATTATTTTGAGGTATGTTCCTTCAATACCTAGTTTATTAAGAGTTTTTAACATGAAGGGATGTTGAATTATATTGAAAGCCTTTTCTGCATCTATTTAGATAATCATGTGTTTTTTGTCATTAGTTTTATTTATGTGATCAATCACTTTTATGGATTTATGTATGTTGAACCAACCTTGCATCCTGGAAATGAAACCAACTTGATTGTGGTAGATAAGCTTCTGATCTGCTACTGGATTCAGTTTGCCAGTGTTTTATTGAGGGTTTTTGCATTAATATTTATCAAGGATATTGGCCTGAAGTTTACTTTTTTTGTTGTATCTCAGCCAGGTTTTGGTATCAGGATGATGCTGGCCTCATAAAATGAGTTACGTAGAAGTCCCTCCTTTTCCTCTTTTTGAAATGGTTTCAGTAGAAATGGTACCAGCTCTTATTTGTACCTCTGGCAGAATTCAGTTTCAGTTCTGAATCCTTCTTGTTCTGGGCTTTTTTCAATTGGTAGGATATTTATAACTGCCTCAATTTCAGAACCCATTATTGATCTATTCAGAGATTCAGTTTCTTCCTGGTTCAGTCTTGGGAAGGTGTATGTGTCCAGGAATTTATCCATTTCTTCTAGATTTTCTAGTTTATGTGCATAGAGGTGTTTGTAGTATTTTTCTGATGGTTGTTTGTATTTCTGTTGGGTGAGTGGTGATATCCCCTTTACCAATTCAGATTGTGTTTATTTGACTCTTCTATCTTTTCTTCCTTATTAGTATAGCCAGTGGTCAGTCTATCTATTAATTTTTTTCTAAAATTCAGCTTCTATATTTATTGACTCTTTGAAGGCTTTTTGTGTCTCTATCTCCTTCAGTTCTTCTCTGATCTTGGTTATTTCTTGTCTTCTGCTAGCTTTGGGGTATGTTTACTCTTGGTTCTTTAGTTCTTTTAGTTGAGATGTTAGATTGTTAACTTGAGATCTTTCTAGCTTTTTGATGTAGGAATTTAGTGCCATAAATTTCCCTGTTAATACTGCTTTAGCTGCATCCCAGAGATTCTGGTTCATTGTCTCTTTGTTTTCATTAGTTTCAAAGAACTTCTTGATTTCTGCGTTACTTTCATTATTTACTCAAGAATCATTCAGAAGCAGGTTGTTAATTTCCACGTAGTTATGTGGTTTTGAGTGAATTTCCTAATCTTGAGTTTTAATTTGATTGAACTGTGGTCTGAGAGACTGTTTGTTTTGATTTCAGTTCTTTTGCATTTGCTGGGGATATTTTACTTCCAATTATGCAATCAATTTTAGAATAAGTGTCATGTGGCAATGAGAATGTATCTTTTTAACATTTGGGTGGAGAGTTCTGTAGATATCTACTAGGTCCATTTGATCCAGAGCTGAGTTCAGGTCCTGAATATCTTTGTTAATATTCTGTCTTGACGATCTGTCTAATATTGTCAATAGGGTGTTAAAGTCTCCCACTATTATTGTGTGAGAGTCTAAGTCCCTTTGTAGGTCTCCAAGCACTTGCTGTATGAATTTGGGTGTTCTTGTACTGGGTGCATATGTATTTAGTATAGTTATCTTTTCCTGTTGAACTCTTTATCATTATGTAATGACCTCCTTTGTCTTTTTTGATCTTTGTTGGTTTAAAGTTTGTTTTGTCAGAGTCTAGGATTACAACCTCTGCTTTTTTTCTGTTTTCCATTTGCTTGGTAAATTTTCCTTCATCCCTTTATTTTGAGCGTGTATGTGTCTTTGCACATGAGATGCATCTCTTGAAGACAGCATACTGATGAATCTTGGCTCTTTACCCAGCTTGCCATTCAGCATCTTTTATTTGGGGCATTTAGCCCATTTACATTTAGGGTTAATATTGTTGTGTGCGAATTTGATCCTGTCATGATGCTAGCTGGGTATTTTTCAGACTTGTTATGTGATTGGTGCATAGTATCACTGGTCTGTGTACTTCAGTGTGTTTTTGTAGTGGCCGGTAATGGTTTATCCTTGCCATATTTAGTACTTCCTTCACAAGTTCTTGCATGGCTGGTATTGTGGTGATAAATTCCCTTAACATTTGCTTGTCTGAAAAGAATCTTGTTTTTCCTTTACTTATGAAGCTTAGTTTGGCCGGATATGAAATTCGTGGTTGGAAATTACTTTCTTTAAGAATATTGAATATTGGCCCCCAATCTTTTCTTGCTTGTAGGGTTTCTGCTGAGCTGCTGTTAGTCTGATGGATTTCCCTTTACGGGTGACCTGGCCTTTCTCTCTGTCTGCCCTTAACATTTTTTCTTTCATTACAAACTTGGAGAATCTGATGATTATATGTCTTGGGGATGATCTTCTTGTGGAGAAACATACTGGGGTTCTCTGCATTTCCTGAATTTGAATGTTGGCATGTCTTGCTAGGTTGGGAAAGTTCTCCTGGATGATATCCTGAAGTATATTTTCTAACTTAGTTCCATTTTCCCTGTCTCTTTCAGGTACCTCAATCAGATTCAGGCATAGGTTCAGTCTCTTGACATAATCCCGTATTTCTTGGAGGTTTTGTTCATTTTTTAAAGTTCTTTTTTCTCAATTCTTGTCTGCCTGTCTTATTTCAGAAAGATAGTCGTTAAGCTCTGAGATTCTTTTCTCAATTTGGTCTGTTCTGCTATCAATACTTGTGATTGCATTGTGAAGTCCTTGTGTTGTGTTTTCAGCTCTATCAGGTCCATTATGTTCCTCTCTAAGCTGGCCATTCTGGCTGTCAGTTCCTGTAATGTTTCATCATGATTCTTATCTTCTTTGCATTGGGTTAGAACATGCTCCTTTATCTCAGTGATGTTCATTATTACCCACCTTCTGAAGCCTACTTCTGTCAATTCATCCATCTCAGCCTCAGCCCAGTTCTGTGCC
The DNA here is from genome assembly GCF_001604975.1 of Cebus imitator. Classification (NCBI taxonomy): domain Eukaryota; kingdom Metazoa; phylum Chordata; class Mammalia; order Primates; family Cebidae; genus Cebus; species Cebus imitator. The sequence continues at coordinate 2,022,968 of NW_016107709.1, forward strand.
CTTGCTAGAGAAGTGCTGTGGTCATTTGGACGACAAGAAGTATTATGGCTTTTTCAGCTTTCAGTGTTTTTGCACTGATTCTTTTTTATCTTTGTGGGCTTGTCTACCTTCGATCTTTGTAGGTGGTGACCTTTGAATGAGGTTTGCATGGCATCCTTTTTGTTGATGTTGTTGTTTTCTGTTTGTCTGTTTTTCTTTTAACACTCGGGCTATTCTACTCTAGTGCTGCGGCAGTTTGCTGGGTCTGTGCTTCAGACTTCGGTTGCCTTAGTTTCTTCTGTACCTGTAGGTATCACCAGCGAAGGCCATGAAACAGCAAAGATGGCAGCCAGCTTCTTCTACTGGAAGCTCCATTCCAGGGGGGTACCGACTTGTTGCTGGCCTTCATGCACCTGTATGAGGTGGCTGGAAACCCCCATTGTGAGGTTCCACTCAGGAGGACTGGGATCACAGATCTACCCAAAGAAGCAGTCTGGCTGCTTTTTGGTAGAGCAGGTGTGCTGCATTGGCAGGGCCCCTTTCTCATTCATACTGCCTGTCTTCTCCGAAGCAAGCAGGCTGGAACAGCTGAGTTGACCAAACCACAGAAGTAGTGGCTGCCCCTCCCCCTGGGAACTCCATCCCAGGGAGAGATCGAAGCTCAGTTTGTAGAATCCTGCCTAGAATGGTTAAAGCCCCCACAAGGAGGTCCTATGAAGTGAGGAGAAATGGATTGGGGTCACACTTAAGGAAGCAGTCTGGCCACAATCTGGAAGGCAGCTGTCCTGCATTGTGGGGTACCCTTCCACATCTGATCTCTGTTCTCCACAGTCAGCAGGCTGGAGCAACCAAGTCACCTATGCTGCAGAGATGGTGACCGTCCCTTTCCCCCTGTACTTAGAGCCATTTTAAGCAGACTCCAACCTACTGCCATTAACTATCTGGGATTCCAAGCCAGTAAGTCTTAACTTGTGAGGTGCCATGGTAGTGGGGACCAGAGAATGAGGCTACTTGGCTCCCTGGATTCAGCCCACTTCCTAGGGATATGTACAGATGGATTTCCTGCCTTGCCAGGGATCCTGAGGCCAGAGTATGTAAAGCTCCTGGGTCTCTGTGGATGCCTGAGTGGCTGCTCTGCCGAGATTCCACACAGTTTTGTATATCAAACCCAAGGCCATGGTTGCATGGACTCACCAGGGGATCACCTGATCCACAGGTTGCAAAGGTCCAGAGGAGAAGCATGGTTTCCTGGGTGGAGTCACACAATCACTTACCACTTCTTGGCTGGGGGTGGGGGTTCCTTTGCTTCTGTGCCTCTTCCACGTGGGCTGTCACCCCCTATTCTGCTTTTTATTACTGTCTGTGGGTTGAGCTATTCATGCAGTCAGTCCTAATGCAAGAACCTGGGTATCTCAGTTGAAAGTGATGCATTTACTTGCCCCTTTATATTCATCTCCATGAGCAACAAAGACCACAGCTGCTCTAATTGGCCCTCTTGGGTCCCAGCATTCTGAGTACATGTTTTCAAATTTCTGGAGTATGCACCTGGGAATGGTATTGCTGGGTTATCTGGTAACTCTATATTTGATTTTTTGAGGAACTATCAATTATTTTTCCCACAATGGCCACAACCATGTATAGTTTTACTGGCAAATGCAGGGTTCTAATATCTTCACATCCTCACCAACACTTGTTATTTTCAGTTTTTAAAAAAATTGTTGGCCAGGCATCGTGGCTTATGCCTGTAATCCCAGCACTTTGGGAGGCCAAGGTGGGTGGATCACAAGGTCAGGAGTTCAAGACCAGCCTGACCAACATGGTAAAACCCCATCTCTATTAAAAATACAAAAATTAGCCAGGCATGGTGGTGCATGCCTGTAATCCCAGCTACTCAGGAGGCTGAGGCAGGAGAATTACTTGAACCTGGGAGGTGGAGGTTGCAGTGAGCTGAGATAACATCCCTGCACTCCAGCCTGGGCAACAGAAGGAGACTCCATCTCAAAAAAAAATTGTTGCCATCTCAATAGGCATAAAGTGGCATTTTATTGCTGTTTTGACTTGCATTTCCCTAATGATTAATGATGTTGAGCATACTTTCATGTGCTTGTTGACCTTTTGTATATTGCTTGTATTTTTATGGTATTTTTCATGTGGACTGCTCAGTGCTATCAGACTAGAGCTATCATGAAATATCTGTTGATTTTTGAATGATGAAACCAGTAATTTATGCCTGCACACCTTGAAGAGAGACAAATCACACAATAGCTTCATTAAAAGCTAGTTTACGTTCCCTAATGCACCTGGCTGCCATTTTGGTTGTATGATAGATCCATTCCGGAGGACACTTCTTTGTTGCTAACTGTATTTCCCACTATCAACCTAAGACTCAAAATTAGCAGAGTTGGCCCTAGGTCTGACCGTCATAGGTGACTCAATTTCCTATCAGTAAAATGAGGCATTCAGAAACATCTCTCTCAATAAACATAAAAAAAGTTCATACCCTTTGACTAAGCAGTTTCCCTTCTAGCATCTGTCTATAGCAAACGAACTGAAATGAGGGGAAAAGAAGCTTTCTGTATAAAGATGTCTCTTATGGCATTTTCTTTTTACAACTGCAAAGCAATCTAAATGTTTGCCAATAGGCAACTAATTTATTGCATAACTAAATAAAAAATTTGGCAGCTTTTATAAATAGTACCAATGGGAATATGTTTAAACATAGAAAATGTTTATGTTAAAATTTTAAATGCAAGCACTAAGATTTAAGCTTGGGTATACAATATGATTGCATATATAAACTAGAACACAAAATTCTGTCTAAAATGAAGACTAGAAGGCAGAATAATAAGTAGATTATCATTGAATGACAGATTATGTAGTTTTACTATAATATATTGGGTGATAGTATTGATCTCTAAAAAACACTGCTCATAATAATAGTGATTTATTGTCATTTTATTATTGCAAACATGAACAACGTTAGAGGTTTGCAGATTAAAATTGCACACCTGAATGTTTTAAATATTGCTAACCATTTGAGAAGTGTTGGTTGGTTAGTTTGCGATTAGCATGTTCACCTTTGAACTTATGGTACAGTATCTTTTACTATAGTAGGACTTTGTTAAAAGTTAGGATACCACCAAATAATTTCATAGATTGCTTGAATGCCATTAGTTTTCTTTTTCTGTTTCTTCCTACAGATTTTTGTAGGAAAATCTGAAATTTTTAGAAAATAAAATGTCTCTTTACAGGTGTTCCATTGCCTAAAGAGGACAACATTTCTGCTCCCTTGATCTCCAGCTCCCCAGTGAAGGCAGCCCGGGAGTATGAAGATCCCCCTAGTGAAGAGGAAGATAAAATAAAAGAAGAGCCCTTAACCATCTCTGAACTAGTGTACAACCCAAGTGCCAGCCTGCTCCCCACCCCTGTGGACGACGATGAGATTGACATGCTCTTTGACTGTCCATCCAGACTTGAGTTGGAAAGAGAAGACACAGACTCATTTGAGGATCTGGAAGTAGATGAAAATGCATTTTTGATTGCTGAAGAAGAGGAGCTGAAGGAGGCTCGCCGTGCTTTGTCATGGAGCTATGACATTCTGACTGGCCATATTCGGGTGAACCCACTGGTCAAGAGTTTTTCCAGGCTCCTTGTGGTGGGCCTGGGACTGCTGCTTTTTGTATTTCCCCTGCTCCTCCTCCTTTTGGAGTCAGGTATTGATCTCTCCTTCTTATGCGAAATCCGCCAAACACCAGAGTTTGAGCAGTTTCACTATGAATACTACTGTCCCCTCAAGGAGTGGGTGGCTGGGAAAGTCCACCTCATCCTCTACATGCTGGGTTGCTCATGAAGTTAATCTCTCACATGACTAAGGGCTATATTCAATGCTAGTGATTTTTTTTTTTTTTCAGTAAATGCCTGGTTCTGAAGGGTCACGGGGCTAACAGCTGTTCCTTACCCATAATTGACTATTCAAACCTTTAAGTTAGCTTTCCATAATTCACTGCACTTAAATAAGTTTAAATCAAATACAGTTATTTTAGTTACAGGTTAGGAAATGGTCTTTAAATAACCAAAAATATGTTTATTTTTCATTATAGTATAGACATACCCTTTATCTATTATATCATTATACATAATACATTGGACTGAATTAGATTTTCCCATCTCTGATAGTTGGCACTATTATAGGCTATAAGGTTCAGAATCAGAATTTTCGTAAAAACCCAAGAGAAAGTTGTTGAATATAATCCTTAGTGCAAACAGTGTCCTCTAACCAATGCCTATACAACTAAATTTATGCTGGGTTTTTGGTTTTGTTTTTTTAAAAATATTTTTATGTGTTCAAACTATTTTGGTAAATTTTTAGAAAAAAAAAAAAAAAAAGCCTTCTGGAGTTATTTACATGTACAGATTGTAAGACTAATGCACAAAAGGTATATCAGAAATTTTTTAATGTTTCGGCTTTGTTTTTAAAAAAATATGTTTTGGCTGAACAATACCATGATTTGTTATGATCTGCATAGGAGATAGAAAATGGGTAGAAAGACACTATATTGAGTAAGCTGCTAAAACAGAGGATGGAACTGGAGGATGTAGAAACTGAGAGGATCAAGTGGACACAGGGTGGTCCATTTTTCAAAGTATTTAGACAAGAGGACTTGTTATTTTCATTTATATTCTGTCTATATATTTTGGCTGGGGAAGCAGATGTTTTAAAAAGAAAGTGAGACTTTAAAGGAAAAAGTTAAAAGATGTGCCGGTCAGTTGCGTATCAGTGTACATTAACCCAAGAGTGAAAGCAGATAGGAACTGGAGAAATGAAAAGTGGCAAAAAAGAGTTCTGGTGAGGCTGGCAGGTAAATAATGGCAGGCAAATGGTCTATTTTATGAAAGTGATGGTGATGCCAGCGTTCGATGATGTGGAGGGCAGTGTACTCGCTGTCTGAGTTAACGTGAAGATGCTTAAGTGGATCGAAATAAAAGTGGAGTAACTTTAAGGTAAATATTTTGATTCCTTATGCCATTTGTTGTGATTCTATAGAAGAAACTTCAAAATAGTGCTTGTATGTGAGTGTGTGTGTGTGTGTGTGTGTGTGTGTGTGTGTGTGTGTGGGAGAGAGAGAAAAAAATGAATGGCTTTTTGATACATGTCCATGATCATGCTTTGTGGTGGTCATTATACTCCTTTCCTTTCCCCGTTGTTTTAAGATCTGACTTCTGTAGAGAAACTGGAGAGGGCTCATCAGATGATATACCAATTCATTCTGGGTAAAGTAGTGACATGACTCCCTAACCAGACTGTAGAGGGGACCAATGCTCTAGTACCTTCCTTGATACCATTAAATCTACGATTGAAAGGATTTAATCAAAGGATTTAATCGTATCAGTAAAGACATTAGAGCATTGCACCATCAGCCAGATACTGATGCCTTCTCATGCAGACTACCCACTGATATTGTGTTATGTGGGAGAAAGAAAAGAGTCTAGAGCTTATGGCATGGAGTATACAGCTTCTCTGTGGATTGAAAACATTCCACTGCCTTAATGTACAAAGATATAGGGCCCACTTGTAATCTAACTAATGACCTCCAACCCTATCATTAGCATGATTTCTAAATTGGGCATTCCAGTTCCACTCACTCAGTGGAGCTCTGAATGCTTCATTGGACATTTAATTTTGGAAATAAGTTTTGAAAGTCAGTTCATGAAGCCTGAAGCTGAGCAAATGACAGTACATATTTGCCATTAAGTTTGAAGGGTTTCCTTTTTCGTGTGCTTTCAGTGATTTTGCTTTTCAATAAAGATTGTTTACTGCCTGAAATTTGATACTGATATAGAAATATATTTTCTGTGACTGAAACCCTCAACAATTTATTTTGGAACTTGCGGATGGCTAGCTTTGAAATTGAAATTTGTATTTTTCTCCTTTTCTTATAAGACTTCTAAGTCAGCCTTTCTAACATAAGGGAACTTCAGTGTGGTCTGCACAAAATTAGTCCCCTTCTGATCATGCATCATAATAATTTTCTCTGACATTCTAACTATGACAAATCATCTGGCCCTCACTCTTTCAAAAAATATATAGTATTTTTTAAATTATGGAAATAATATATTTTCCATTGTAAAATGCTTGAAAAATAGGATAAATATCACATGTAATCCAAACATACAGATTTATATTAAGGAGTGATAAATATATTATTTTAACATTTCCAGCTAATATCTCTTTTCTCTTAGGCGGAAACTTCATTGTTGAATAGAAATGTTTTTAAGTGAAGAAGCTGACAGAATAGGGTCTGCTGAATTTAAACAGCCATCAAAAGTTAAACCGGAATCTTGAAATGCCATCTGTTTGGCATAGAATTAGAGCCTTTTAGAAATATCCATTTAAGTTGTATTAGAAGATAGTCACCAGTTGCCTGAATTGAATGAGGAAAAGACTGCTTCCAGAGACGGACAGTATATAATATAGTGAGATACAGAGTTTAAAGCAAGTGTGCAAGTGTGTGAGTATATGTATATTCCATATTATTGGTATGTGTGTTTTTATATATGAATCTGTATATATGTGTGTCTTTGAATGGACACAACATATATGTTCTTCATAAATGTGTTTATTTTGCCCCAATTGAATAATTTGTGACATATTATTGTTTCTTTTCCCTCCCAGATACTATGGTGGGTAATACCCACAGCCTGAAAGGGTTAAATGTTCCATGAATGCCACTGTATATTCATTTGTGGATATATATACACATACACATACACTTATATGGCAAATACATATACACACACATTCTTGCGTTTAGTGCTAATGTAAGTTGGATCATGAAAACAATGTAGGTAAAGTATGTATTTGTCTGTGCTTGAACAGTATTGTAAAATGTTATGTATTTGGAATTTATTTTGTGGTTTGCCTAATATTTCTAAACAAAACGGGGTGAATTCACAATGAGTTCATTTCATTGAAATACTAGAGATATGGGGGCCATGTTACTGTGATTGGAGCCTTATCTTTGTATAGTGAAATTTGCATTTCTATGTCAACATCCAGACTGTTTTATATGTTAATATGGTAGCAGGAATCCCTAATAAAAAGACTCTGGGGTAAAATTTTTTGCAATCATTCAGTTTTATTTAAAGTAAAGTTGTATAGTCAGGTTGTATAGTTGTAAAGTAAGGTTGTATATTCAGGAAACTATGAAAGGATTCCTTCTAGGATCATGAAATGAGGTCAACATATAATGGTGATAGTATTTTTAAAAAATCAAAGTAATGGATTAGATTAACCCATTGCAAAAGTCATCCAGGCCCAAAGCAGGAATACTAGCATTGGAAATGTGCTCAAACATAAAAGAAACATTGATCTAATTCATGATATTAAGTTAGTTAACCAGAGAAATAGAAAAGCACAGAAAAAATAGAAGAGGGGTATTCTGACAGGAGCATGGATTTCAAAGTGCTAGAAATTAATATGTTGAAGATGGCCGATTAGGAGCAGCTCAGGATTGCAGTTCCCAGTGAAAGTGCAGAGGGTGAGTGGTCACCGCATTTCCAGACAGATTTTTATTGCCCACAGACGAGGAAATTCCCAGGCAGAGAAGCCCCACGGGTTGCCAGCATGGCTGTTTTGGCCAGTGCATGGATCTTCACACAAAAAACATGGGTCCAGGCACCATTTTAGCTGGTGATTGGACCTCCTGAGAGACAGAGTGGCTCATTCAACTGATAAAAAAGGGGACTGAAACAGGGAGCCAGGCCAGGAGATTCCCGGGCAAAAAAGCGCCACGAATCTCAGTGCGGCTGTTTCAGCCTGCGCAGTGGGTCGCCGCACAGGAAATCACACGGATCCTGGCACCTTTTCAACAGGTGACTGGAACACCTGGGAGACAGAGTCGCCTGTTCAACTGAAAAAAAAAAAGGGGGGGGTCTGAGGCAGTGAGCCAGGTGATCACACTTGGCTGGTCCCAACCCCACAAAGAAACAGCAATCTGAAACGCTCTGGACTGAGAGTTTCACAGCAACCACAGCTGAACCTGGGATGGTCCAGCTCTGTGGGGGAGGAGCGTCTGTCATAACCGAGCCAGTCCACAACTACGGGGTTAGTCCACCATTACAGAGGAGGGCCGCCATTGCCAAGGCAGTCTGCCATTACAGAGAGAGTCAACCATTACAGAGGTGAGCCGCCATTACCAAGGCAGCTCTAACTATACCCGTATAAAAAGGACTGCAGGAAAGTTCACACAGCAGCTGGGCAGATCCCACAGCAGCTCAGCAAAGCCTCTGCAGACAGACAGTGACTAGGCTGCCTCCTCACTGGGCAGGGGAGCACTGAAAAAAGGCAGCAGCATGACAGAAACTTATAAATAAAGCCCTAACTCCTAAGGACAGAGCACCTGGGAAAAAACAAAAAGGGATTTATGAGTTCTGCTGCAGCAGACTTAAACATACCTGGCCAGCAGCTCTGAATGAAAAACGGAGCTCACAGCTCAGCACTTGAGCTCCTATAAAGGACAGACGGTCTCCTCAAGCAGCTCCCTGACCCCCATATATCCAAAGAGTCACCTCATAAAGGAGAGCTCAGCCTGACATCGGGTGGGTATCCTTCTGGGACAAAGAAAGCAGAGGAAGAAACTGGCAGCAACCATTATGGTTCTGCAGCTGCTGCAGGTGATCCCCAGGCAAGCAGGGCCTGAAGTGGACCTCAGGAGTCCTACAGCAGAGGGGCCTGAATGTTAGAAGGAAACTAAGAAACAGAAAGGAATAGCTTCATCATCAACAAACTGGACGTCCACTCAGAGACCCAATCAGAAAGCCAACAACTACAAAGACGACAGGTGGATAAATCCACAAAGATGGGAAGAAACCAGCACAAAACAGATGAAAACACCCAACCAGATCACTTCTCCTCCTACAAGGGATCACAACTCCTCACCAGCAAGGGAACAAGGCTGGATGGAGAATGAGTGTGATGAATTGACAGAAACAGGCTTCAGAAGGTGGGTAATAAACTTTGCTGAGCTAAAAGAACATGTTCTAACCCAATGCAAAGAAACTAAGAACATTGAAAAGAGATTTCATGAAATGCTAACGAGAATAAACAACTTAGGGAGGAATATAAGTGAACTGATGGAGCTGAAAAACACAGCACAAGAACTTCATGAAGCATACACAAGTTTCAACAGCCGAATTGAACAAGCAGAAGAAAGGATATCAGAGGTCAAAGCTCAATGAAATAAAATGAGAAGGAAGATTAGAGAAAAAAGGGTAAAAAGGAATGAACACAGTTTCCAAGAAATATGGGACAATGTGAAAAGAACTAATCTACGTTTGTAGGGTGTACCTGAATGTGATAGAATGAATGAATCCAAGCTGGAAAATACTCTTCAGGATATTATCCAGGAAAACTTCCCCAACCTAGCATGGCAGGACAATATTCAAGTGCAGGAAACACAGAGAACACCACAAAGATATTCCTCAAGAAGAGCAAACCCAAGGCACATAATCATCAGATTCACTAGGGTTGAAATGAAGGATGAAATGCTAAGGGCAGCCAGAGATAAAGGTCAGGTTACCCACAAAGGGAAGCCCATCAGACTCCCAGCAGATCTCTCAGCAGAAACCCTACAAGACAGAAGAGAGTGGGGGCCAATATTCAACGTCCTTAAAGAAAAGAACTTTCAACCCAGAATCCCATATCCAGCCAAACTAAGCTTCATAAGTGAAGGAAAAATAAAATCCTTTGCGAACAAGCAAGTACTCAGAGATTTCATCACTACCAGGCCTGCTTTACAAGAGCTCCTGAAAGAGGCTCTAACACATATAAAGGAACAACCAGTACCAGCCACTCCAAAAACATACCAAATGGTAAAGAACATTGACACAATGAAGAAACTGCATCAACTAACGAGCAAAACGGCCAGCTAGCATCAAAATGGCAGTATCACATTCACACATACAATATTAACCCTAAATGTAAATGGGCTAAACGCCCCAATCAAAAGACACAGACTGGCAAATTAGACAAAAAGCCAAAACCCATCGGTGTGCTGTAGCCAGGACACCCATCTCACATGTAAGGACACACAAAGGCTCAAAATAAAGGGATGGAGGAAGATTTACCAAGCAAATGGAGAGCAAAAGAAAGCAGGAGTTGCAATTCTCGTCTCTGATAAAATAGACTTTAAAGCAACAAAGATCAAAAGAGACAAAAAGGACATTATATAATGGTAAAAGGATCGATGCAACAAGAAGAGCTAAATATATACACACCCAATACAGAAGCACCCAGATACATAAAGCAAGTTCTTAATGACTTACAAAGAGACTTAGACTCCCACACAATAATAGTGGGAGACTTTAACACCCCATTGTCAATATTAGACAGATCAATGAGACAGAAAATTAACAAGCATATCCAGGACTTGAACTCTGACCTGGAACAAGCAAATCTAGTAGACATTTGCAGAACTCTTCACCCCAAATCCACATAATATACATTCTTCTCAGCACCACATCACACCTACTCTAAAATTGACCACATAATTGGAAGTAAATCATGCCTCACCAAATGCAAAAGAACAGAAATCATAACAAACAATCTCTCAGACCACAATGCCATCAAGTTAGAACTCAGAATTGAGAAACTGACTCAGAACTGCACAGCTTGATGGAAACTGAACAACTGGCTCTTGAATGTTGACTGAATAAACAATGAAATAAGGCAGAAATAAAGATGTTCTTCGAAATCAACGAGAATGAACACACTATGTACCAGAATCTCTGGGACAAATTTATAGTGTCTAGAGGAAAATATATAGTAATAAATGCCCACATGAGAAGCAAAGAAAGATCTAAAATCAACACCCTATTGTCAAAATTGAAAGAGCTAAAGAAGCAAGATCAAAAAAACTCAAAACCTAGCAGAAGACAAGAAATAACTAAGATCAGAGCAGAACTGAAGGATATACAGACACGAAAATCCATTCAAAAAATCAATAAATCCAGGAGCTGGTTTATCGAAAAGATCAACAAAACACAGACCAGTAGCCAGATTAATAAAAAAGAAAAGAGAGAATAATCAAATAGATGCAATAAAAATGATAAAGCGGATATCACTACAGATTTCACAGAAATACAAACCATCATCAGAGATTATTATAACTCTAGGCACATAAACTAGTAAACCTGGAAGAAATAGATAAATTCCTGGACACTTGCATCCTCCCAAGCCTAAACCAGGAAGAAGTCAAAACCCTGAACAGACCAATAACAAGGGCAGTGGTTGAGGCAGCAATTAAGAGCCTATCACCGAAAAAAGGTGCAGGTCCAGATGGGTTCACAGCCGAATTCTACCAGACATACAAAGAAGAGCTGGTACCATTCCTTCTGAAACTATTCCAAACAATCCAAAATGAAGGAATACTTCACAAATCATTTTATAAGACCAATATCATCCTGATACCAAAACCTGGCAGAGATTCAGCAAGAAAAGAAAACTTCAGGCCAATATCTATGATGAACATAGATGCAAAAATTTTCAATAAAATACTGGCAAACCGATTGCAACAGCACATCAAAAAGCTTATCCACCATGATCAAGTAGGCTTCATCACAGGGATGCAAGCCTGGTTCAGCATATGCAAGTCTATAAACATAATTCAGCACATAAACAGAACCAAAGACAAAAACCACATTATTTTCTCAATTGATGCAGAGAAGGCCTTTGACAAAATTCAATAGCCCTTTATGCTAAAAACCCTCAATAAACTAGATATTGATGGAACATATCTCAAAATAATAAAAGCTACTTAGGACAAACCAACAGCCAATATATACTGAATAGGCAAAACTGGAAACATTCTTTTTTAAATCTGGCACTAGACAAGAATGCCCTCTCTCATCACTGCTATTCAATATAGTATTGGAAGTTCTAGCCAGAGCAATCAGGAAAGAAAAAGAAATAAAGGGTATTCAATAGGAAAGGAGGAAGTCAAATTGTCTCTATTTGCAGATGACATGATTGTATATTTACAAGACTCCTGAAACTGATAAGCAACTTCAGCAATGTCTCAGGATACAAAATCGATGTGCAAAAATCACAGGCATTCCTATACATCAACAACAGACTTAAAGAGAGCCAAATCAAGAATGAACTGCCATTCACAATTGCTACAAAGAGAATAAAATACCTAGGAATACACCTAACAAGGAATGTAAAGGACCTTTTCAAGGAGAAATACAAACCACTCCTCAAAGAAATAAGAGAGGACACAAACAGATGGTGAAACATTCCATGCTCGTGGTTAGGAAGAATCAATATTGTGAAAATGGCCATACTGCCCAAAGTAATTTACAGATTCAACGCTATCCCCATCAAGCTACCAATGACCTTCTTCACAGAACTGGAAAAAAAACACCTTAAACTTCATATGGAACCAAAAGAGAGCCCGCATAGCCAAGTC
>NW_016107709.1:2036038-2048153 GCF_001604975.1 Cebus imitator
GAAGACATACATGAGGCGAACAAACATATGAAAAAATGCTCATCACCACTGGTCATTAGAGAAATGCAAATCAAAACTACATTGAGATACCATCTCACGCCAGTTAGAATGGCGATCGTTAAAAAATCTGGAGACAACAGATGCTGGAAAAGATGTGGAGAAATAGGAACAGTTTTACACTGCTGGTGGGTGTGTAAATTAGTTCAACCATTGTGGAAGACAGTGCGGCAATTCCTCAAGGACCTAGAAATAGAAATTCCATTTGACCCAGCAATCCCATTACTGGGTATATATCCAAAGGATTATAAATCGTTCTAACATAAGGACACATGCACACGAATGTTCATTGCAGCACGTTTACAATAGCAAAGACCTGGAACCAACCCAATGCCCATCGATGATAGACTGGACAGGGAAAATGTGGCACATATACACCATGCAATACTATGCAGCCATCAAAAACAATGAGTTTGTGTCCTTTGTGGGGACATGGATGAACCTGGAAACCATCATTCTCAGCAAACTGACATAAGAACAGAAAATCAAACACCGTATGTTCTCACTCATAGGTGGGTGTTGAACAATGAGAACACATGGACACGGGGGGAGCATCACACACTGGGGTCTGTTGGAGGGAAATAGTAGAGGGACAGCGTGGGGTGGGGAGTTGGGGAGAGATAGCATAGGTGATGGGGAGGAAGACAGCAAATCACACTGCCATGTGTGTACCTATGCAACAACCTTGCATGTTCTTCACATATACCCCAAAACCCAAAATGCAATTAAAAAAATACGTTATGACCACTGACCAGAAAAGGGTGCCGTCCTGCGCGGGAGAGAGCTGCATCTGTCATTAAACTCGTCATTAAATTTCCTTATGCATTTATGTGCCCTGGAAGGATCTCACGTTTCCACTTCTGTTCTCCCCTCTGCCCAGTGTAGCCTTGACATGTCTTCTGCTTAGGTTTTGGCGCAAAGCTACCAACTCCATACCTGACAGTTAAACCAAGAGGTGTTACCTGGAGTGAAACAAAAGGGGTGGGAAAATTCTCTTAATTGTAGGAATACAATAGCGGTCAAGCAGAATTGGCCCTCAGCTGTGGTGGCTTCTTGTGTGTCAGGTTTTTATTCAGCAGTCCTTAAAAGTACAGGCTGTAGACTGCAGGCAAGAAAAGGAATTAAGTGATTAGCATTCAAGTGTGAGGTATCCTATGGACCCATAGTTCTGGCTCCAGCATCTCAAGCCTGTGCCTTTGTTTGGGATAGCATCTGCTGGCCCAAAAGACTCACACAGAATGGCGCTTGGCCACTTACTCATTGAGCAGTTCATTGAACTCCTGACCCGACATCACTGCATGGAGGAAACTCTTGCTTTATTTCTACATTTTCTCCTTAGCCAAATAGAGGAAGAATCTCCCACTAACAGTCCCACTCTGGAGAAAAATTACTGGGGAGAGCCTTCCACCCCTCGGGTGACTTCTGGGGTGGTTGTGGTTGGTGGGGCTTGAGTCCCTCCGGGCCATCTTTCTCTACTGGGCGGAAACAATGTGCCTAAGGTCCCTGCTTACTTGTCCTCCTGCTTCTTTTCTCTCTCTCTCCTTTTCTCTTGGACCTGCATTTGGGCTTCCAGTCTCCATGCAGTAAGCAGATCCAGCAGAACATGCCCGTGGTGAGCTCAGCCAGGACTCGGCTCTCCATGTTCCAGCTTCCATCTGTGACTGGGTGCGTAAGTTCAGTAGGCCCAACCCAGTGGGCTCAGGAGCCATCACTTCAGAAAAGAAGAAGAAAGGAACCTCGCTTAGACCTCAGGTCCCAGCTGTGCTCTCCACTCCATTAATAAAGCTGATTTTAACCCTCTGCTGGCCACTGTATTATTTACTGGGAACTGGTGTAGTGGCAGGGATGGCAGTGAATATTTTGGATCTGTGCAACCTCTAATGTTACAAGCAAGGTGAGAGTGGAGAAGGATGCTCCTGGCTGAAATTCAGGCATCAGAGGATGGTCTGTCACTGACATCAGCCCTGACAGTTCTAGCCAATGGGTTATCATTTACTAGTAATATCAGTTATTATTAGTAAAGAACAGATGGTTGGTTGGAATCACACATCCCTATTCTTTACTTTTAGCTGATGCTTGTTCCAAATATCTCTCAGAAAGGGAACCAAGGCCATTTTCATTGTTATAAAGGAATACTCTTAATAGGACAAAAGTATGCTTTCTTTGGATACCAAGTATTGAAACATTGCTTGAAAATTCTAGCAGCTTCTCCAGAAAACACCCATTGCCTGATTCCTTTCACCCATAATTGTGATTACGATCATTGTCTTTCCAAGGAGACCAACCTTCAAGGTTGAGAGCACACACAAACCAACATTAGTTTCTTTTTTTTTTTTTTTTCCCCCGAGATGGAGTCTTGCTCTGTCACCCAGGCTGGAGTGCAATGGTGCAATCTCGGCTCACTGCGACCTCTGCCTCCTGGGTTCAGGTGATACTCCTGCCTTAGCCTCCCCAATAGCTGGGATTACAGGCATATCCCACCACACCCAGCTAATTTTAGTATTTTTAGTAGACGGGGGTTTCACCATGTTGGCCAGGCTGGTCTCGAATTCCTGACCTCAAGTGATCAGCCTGCCTTGGCCTCCCAAAGTGCTGGGGTTACAGGCGTGAGAGACCGTGCACAGCCTTAATTTGTTTACCATTAATAATACTTAATTTCTTGTTTAATGTGAGGTAGGAAGACGGGATAATCTCAATGCTGTTTTTATCTTCATACTGCTGAATCTGGCATTTATGATCTGCACATACAGAACACTAATGATCAGCTTAACTGTGAGCAACTGATTCACACTAAATACACTGAAGACTTAGTTTTATAGAAAGCCAACATGATCATTTATAACAAGAAGTGTCAGTTTTCTGGGCACTTGTTTGATGCCAAATGCTCCATACACACTCTTCCCAGAACATAAGCTGTAACGTGAACCAAATACTATCAATGAGTACAAAGAATCACAACTAGAAAGCTGCCTTTCAGAAAGTCTGCCCCAACAGGCCAGATGTTCCCACATCTGCCTTTTCAGGAAGCCTGGGAGATACATGTGTATATTGTACACATTTTACTCAAAATCCCCCACTTTTGCAAATTTCTTATGGCACAGGCTGGCAGCTAATCATCAAAACCATTTCCTCTTCTTCCTGCTATGAAATTAGACTACATTTCCAAATTCCCCCCTACCCTATCTAGTTAGGTATGGCTATATCCCTGAGTCTTGGCCAATAGAATTTGAATAAGTAATTATATTGCTTCCAAGCCTTTGACTAGGTGTCAGCCTCCATCATCACTGAATGTCAACACCTATAGTGACCTTTATGCTCCCAGCTGAGGATGTTAGAGCTGCCAGAAACTTAGAACCTTGAATGACTTTGTGGAGCACAGCACTTGTCTTAGTCCATTGTGTGTTGCTGTAACAGAATCCAGAGACTGGGTAATGTATGAAGAACAGAAATTTATTAGCTCATGGTGCTGGAGGCTGAACTCAGCAAACTGAATCTGGAAACACGTGGAAAGGATTATATACCGTGATCAAGTGGCAAGTTCAATATTGAGGGGACATATCTGTTGAGGACCTTCTAGCATGGTGGAAGGCATCACATGGATGAGAGATGGAGAAGGGAAAGGGCCAAAATCATCCTTTTATCAGAAAACCACTCCCTTTATAACAACATGAATATATTCCTGAGAACAGAGCCCTCAGGAGCGAATCACCTTTTAAAGTTTCCACCTCTCGATTTGTTACACTGAGGATTAAAAGACTAGAAAACAATAGGTAAAATCTATAAAAACCAAAAGTTGATTCTTTAAACATGTCAATAAAATGAACAAGGCTTAGCTAGATTAACCAAGATAAAAAGTGTGTATTAAAATTACTAAAACCAGGAATGAAATAAAGGATGTCATTATATACCTTCCAGAAATAAAAATATAAGGAAACACTATGAAAAGTTGTATATTAATAATTTATCTAACTTAGACAAAACAGAAAAACTTATTGAGAGACACAGATTAAACTAACTTACAAAGAAATGGAAAATTGCAATAGATCTATAACAAGTAATAGGTTGAATTAGTAACAAAAAATTATTTCTTCAATGAAAGTGCAGGTGATGATAGCTACACTGGCAAATTATACCAAACTTTAAAAAAACAAACAGCACTTCACAAACTGCCAAAAAACAGAAGGGAGGGAGTAATTCCCCATGCTCTGAGGTCAGTATCACTCTGATGCCAAAACCAAAGATATTACAAGAAAAGAAAAGTACAGACAAATGTATCCTATGACTAGATGAAAAAATTCCTAACAGAAAAATTATGGCTGGGTGCAGTGTCTCCTACCTGTAATCCCAGCACTTTGGGAGGCCGAGGCAGGTGGATCACCTGAGGTTGAGAGTTCAAGACCAGCTTGACCAACATGGAGAAACCCCGTCTCTACTAAAAACAAAAAATTAGCTGGATGTGGTGGTGCATGCCTGTAATCTCAGCTACTTGGGAGGCTGAGGCAGGAGAATCACTTGAGCCTGGGAGGTGGAGGTTGTGGTGAGCCGAGATTGCGCCATTGCACTTCAGCCTGGGCAACAAGAGTGAGACTCTGTCTCAACAACAACAATAGCAACAGCAACAACAAACAACTGAACTGAATCCAGCAACATGTGGGAAGGATTATATGCTTTGATCAAGTGGGATTTATCTCAGGAATGTAAGGTCATTTAACACATTAAAGTGAATCAACAAAATATACCAGGTTAGTAGAATAAAGAACAGAAATTGCATGATCATCTCAATAGATGTAGAGAATGCATTAGACAAAATCTAATACTCTTTCATAATTAAAAAGACAATGAAGTAGGAATAGAAAAAAGTATCCTCAATCTGGTAAAGGCTCTGAAAACTCCACAGTTATCATACTTGATTGCTCTCTTCCTAAGCAAGAATAAGGTAAAGTTATTTTTCTCTCCATCGCTACTGTTAAACGTTGTATTGCAAATTTCAGTAAGAGCAATTAAGGAAGAAAACATGATAAAAGGCATCTGGATTGGATAGGAATAACTATCTTTGTTTGCCCATAACATTTTATATATATAAAGGTATTCAAAAAGCAGTTTTAGAGCTAATTAACAAGTTCAACAAGGTTTCAGATACAAGATGTCAACAAAAAAAGTAAAACTGTAAAATATTTGAAGAGATTTATTCTGAGCCAAATGTGAGTGACCATGGCCCATGACACAGCACTCAGAAAACCCTGAGAACATGTGCCCAAGGTGGGCAGGCCACAACTAGATTTTATACATTTAGGGGGACATAAGACAACAATCAATACATGTAAGATGTACATTGGTGTGGTTGGCAAAGGCTGGACAAGTGGAAAGAATGTGAGGGGGCTTCCAGGTTATAGGTGGATTCAAAAATTTTCTCATTGGCAATTGATTGAAAGCGTTTGACTTGAAATCAATAGAAGGGAAATGTCTGGATAAGGATAAGTGACTATGAATACTAAGGTTCTTATCATGCTGATGAAGCCCTCAGGTAGCAGGCTTTAGAGAGCATAGACTATAAATGTTTCTTATATTTAAAAAGGTGTCAGAAACAATAAAATACTTAGCAATAAATCTAACAAAAGAAATGTAAGACTGTTACCTGTGGCTAATCCCTGCGGGTCTGCAGCAGCCTCAATTCTCACCTCCTCAGAAGAAAGAATTCAACTGAGGGGCATAAGACAGAGTGAGAGACCTAGCACATTTTAGAACAGGAGTGAGTTTACTTAAAAGCTTTACAGCAGGAATCAAAGGAAGTACAGTACACTTGGAAGAGGGCCAAGCGGGGAACTTGAGAGATCTAGTGCGCCGTTTGACCTTTTGACTTGAGGTTTTTTATACATTGGCATACTTCCAGTGTCTTGCATTACTTCTCCCCTGATTCCTGCCTTGGGCTGAGCTATCTGCATGCACAGTGTGGCTGCCTGTGCAGTATGTTTACTGAAATTGTGCACACGCTCACTTGAAGCATTCCCTTACCAGTTTCTAGAGGAAGGTCATGTACCAGTTAAATGCCACCATTTTGTCTCTTATTGTGCATGATTAAGCCCACTTGTCCAACTCCTGAGATGTTTTGGGGAAGCTTCTGGTCACCCAGTTCCAGGTTTTTTCTATATATTGAGAGGCTATCTTTCCCTGGTGCTGGCTGTGACTGATTATTAGTTGAGAGAGACAATTAAGAACTGCCTGACGGTCACCTGATGATTGCCTGACCTTCCTGGTGTCTCCTGCCCTGTTCACGTCAGACTAGCTATTGACTGTAAGAAGACTTGTACATTGTGAACAAAAAAACTTCACTGAAAGAAAGAAGACTGAAACAAATGAAAAGACATCACATGCTCATGGATGGAAAACTTAATATTGTTAAGATAGCAGTACTCCTGAAATTGATTTTCAGATTTGAGGCATTCCCTAGCAGTATCAGCTTCTCGTTTTGTAGAAATTGATAAATTGATCCTAAAATTTTATACGGATATATAAAAGGCCCAGACTAACCAAAACAATCTTGAAAAAGAACAAAGTTGAAGGATTTACACGTCCCAATTTCAGAATCCAATGCAAAGCTGCAGTAATCATGACAGTGTGGTACAAACATAAGGATAGACATATACATCCATGAAACAGAACTGAAAGTCCAGAAATACACCTATGCATTTGTAAACAATTGATTTTGACAAGATGCCAAGACAATTCTAAGGGGAAAGAATCATCTTTTCAACAACTGGTATCTATGAGCAAAATCATAAAATTGGACCAATTTCTCACACTGTATACAAAAATAAATCGTAGCCCTTGTATATGTTACAATTTAGAAAACTTTTAGAATAAACATGAGAGTAGATATTTTTAATCTTTGAGAGGATGGTTTCTTAGCACAGCAAAAGCACTAGTGACAAAATAAAAAATAGGTAAATTGGATAGTAATAGATAAATTAAAAAATGTTCGTGCTCCAACAGATAGCATCAAGACAAGTGAAAAGACACAACACTGAAAGAATGAAAATATTTTTAAATCATATATCCGATAAGGAATTTGTACCCATAATATATAAAAATACTTATAACTCAGTGATAAAAACATAACCAATTTTTAAAGTGGGTAAAATTATCACAATAGACATTTTGGTAAGGAAAATATAAAAATGGATAGTAAGCACAAGAAAAGATGTCCAGTATCATTAGTCATTAAAGAAATGCAAATCAGTGCCACAATGAGATTCCACTTTATACCCACAAGAATGGCTGTAATAAAAAAACGCTACAAAGTGTTGGTGAGGATGTGGAGAAATTGCAACCCTCATATATTCCTGGTAAAAATGTGAAATTGTGCGGCTACTTTGGAAAACTGGCAGTTCTTCAAAAAGTTAAGCATAAGGTATACAAGCCAAAGGTTACCATGTAATTCCACTCTTCAGTACATACTCAAGAGAACAGAAAACATATATTTACACAAAAATGGGTAATTTTCATAGCAGCTCTTTTCATAATAGCATAAGAGTGGAAACAACCCATATGTCCATCGATTCATAAACTGGATAAACAAATGTGTTGTATTCATTCCACAAAAACAAATAAAGTATTGGTTCATGCTACATCATTGATGAACTTTGGAAACATGTTAAGAAGCCAAAAGCAAAAGGCCATCTATTGCATGATTTGATTTATATAAAATGTCCAGAATTAGCAAATCTATACAGACAGAACGTAGATTAGTGATTTCCTTGCGTAGGAAGAGTGAAGAATGACTGCTAATAGGTATAGAGTTTCTTTTTTGGGTGATAAATTTTTTTCAAATTATGTAGTTGTGATGATCGAATGACTCTGTGAATAAAGACCAATTAATTTTATGCATTATTTATGGTATGTTAATTATATCTCAACAAAGCTGTTCGCAAAAATTATATTGCTGTGGTTCACTGTTGTTTTTTTTTTTTTAACATATTTTATGAGGAGTATGAGTTGAGTAGCTTTATTATAACCAAGTGCCTTTCCTTTTTTTTTTTTTTTTTTTTGATAAAATTTTTTTTTTTTTTGTGCTTTTTTTTTTTTTTTTTTTTTTTTTGAGACAGAGTCTTGCTCTGCTGCCCAGGTTGGAGTGCAATGGCACGATCTTGGCTCACTGCAACCTCTGCCTCCTGGTTTCAACGGATTCTACTGCCTTAGCCACTTCAGTAGCTGAAATTACAGGCGCCTGCCACCACACCTGGCTAATTTTTGTATGTTTATTAGAGATGAGGTTTCACCATGTTGGCAAAGCTGGTCTCAACCTTCTGACCTCAGGTGATCCGCCCACCTTGGCCTCTCAAAGTGCTGGGATTATAGGCACAAGCCATGCGCCTGGCCAAGACTTTTCATTTCTATTTGTCAGCAGTTTTATCAGTACTTAATTCCATCAAGATGAAAAATACATGATGCCGAACCCAGTTTCGTTTTAGCAATAAGCAACATTTGTCCATAAAGAATAATTTCATTTATATTTACTTTTAATAAATTTTCATCTTTTACATTTAATAGTTATTTAATCTATTAAGAACTATTAATATTTTATTGTGAAGTAACTATTAATATTAATATTTTAATAATTCTACAAAAACTATTAAAAACAAAAATTTTAATTTTTTTACACAAAATAATTTTGTGCATCATCATCATTATTTCTTAGTGCATCTGTACAAATGACAAAAGGCCAGAGCATAAAATTGCTGCCTAGGAGACACTGATAAAGTATAGAAGTAGCTGGCACATCTGGAACAGAAAGTCAGTGTAGCATGATGGCTAAGTGCTCAGGCTCTTGAACCAGATGGCCTCAGCTCCGGTCTCATCTTTGCTGTTCTTAGGTGTGACTTTAGGTAACTCATTTAATCTCTTGAATTCTTGACTTCCTCATCTTTGAAATTATGTTTAACTACAGCATTTATCAGAGAGCTGTTGTGGGATTGAAAAATCAGTTCTAATTTGCAAATCCCTTACAGAGTTCTGGACATGTAGTAACTGCTTGAGAAATGCTGGGAGTTAAGGTACATAATCTGGCACCTCCAGGTCATTCTAGACTCATGGTAACTATTTCATTCTTTGAGGACATCCTGTTCTCTACTGCAGTAATAGCATTATGGTGTCAATGCATAACCAAATTGGGTTTGGAAGTTTCAGAAGATATAACAAAAACCACTATTTGCTTCTAAAAAAATCTATTTTTCTTCTACATTTATTTATAAACAAAACATTGTGTTACCACATATACATCCAAAACAGTAAGATTTCAGAAAATAGAATATATCAAAATTCCTTTCAGGAGGAAACTGTGTAAGAAACAAATGTTTTTTCCAAGTTGTTCAAAGCAGGGAGTATAGGACAGATCCAAGATGGCCAATTAGGAGCAGCTCAGGACTGCAGCTCCCAACGAAAGCACAGTGGGACTGAAGGAAAGTTCTCACAGCAGCTGGGCAGAGCTGAAAGCAGCTCAGGAAAGCCTCTGCAGGCAGACAGTGACTATGTTGCCTCCTCGCTGGGCAGGGCAGCCCTATAAAAAAGCAGCAGCATGACAGAAACTTATAAATAAAGCCCTAACTACCTGGGACAGAGCACCTGGGGGAGAAAAAAAAAAAAAAAAGGAGGTTTATGAGTTCGGCTGCAGCAGACTTAAACATACCTGCCCAGCAGCTCTGAGTGAACAACGGAGCTCACAGCTCAGCCCTTGAGCTCCTATAAAGGACTGACTGTCTCCTCAAGCAGCTCCCTGACACCCATATATCCAAAGAGTCACCTCATAAAGGAGAGCTCAGACTAACATCAGGCGGGTATCCTTCAGGGACAAAGATAGCAGAAGAAACTGGCAGCAACCCTTATGGTTGTGCAGCTGCTGCAGATGATCCTCAGGCAAGTGGGGCCTGGAGTGGACCACAGCAATCCTACAGTGGCGGGGCCTGAATACTAGAAGGAAAACTAAGAAACAGAAAGAAATAACTGTCATCATCAAACAACTGGACATCTACTCAGAGACCCAATCTGAAAGCCAAAAACTACAAAGATGACAGCTGAATAAATCCACAAACATGGGAAGAAACCAGTGCAAAAAGGATGAAAACACCCGAAACCAGAACGCCTCTCCTCCTACAAGGGATCACAACTCCTCACCAGCAAGGGAACAAGGCTGGATGGAGAACGAGTGTGGATAAATTGACAGAAACAGGCTTCAGAAGATGGGTAATAAGAAACTTCTCAGAGCTAAAATAACATGTTCTAACCCAATGCAAAGGAACTAAGAACGTTGAAAAAAGATTTGACGAAATGCTAATGAGAATAAACAGAGAGGAATATAAGTGAATTGATGGAGCTGAAAAACGCAATACAAGAACTTCATGAAGTGTACACAAGTTTCAACAGCCAAATTGGCCAAGTAGAAGAAAGGATATCAGAGGTCAAAGATCAACTCGATGAAATAAAATGAGAAGGCAAGATTACAGAAAAAAGGGTAAAAAGGAATGAACAAAGTCTTCAAGAAATATGGGACTATGTGAAAAGACTTAATCTACATTTGATAGGTGTATCTGAATGTGATGGAGAGAATGAATCCAAGCTGGAAAATACCTTTCAGGATATTATCCAGGAAAACTTCCCCAACCTAGCATGGCAGGACAATATTCAAGTCCAGGAAATACAAAGAACACCACGAAGATATTCCTCAAGAAGAGCAACCTGAAGACACATAATCAACAGATTCACCTGGGTTGAAATGAAGGAGAAAATGCTAAGGGTGGCCAGAGAGAAAGGTCAGGTTACCCACAAAGGGAAGCCCATCAGACTCACAGCAGATCTCTCAGCAGAAACCCTACAAGCCAGAAGAGAGTGGGGCCAATATTCAACATCCTTAAAGAAAAGAACTTTCAACCCAGAATCACATATCCAGCCAAACTAAGCTTCATAAGTGAAGGAGAAATAAAATCCTTTATGAACAAGCAAGTACTCAGAGATTTCATCACCACTAGGCCTGCTTTACAAGAGATCCTGAAAGAAGCACTAAACATAAAAAGGAACAACCAGTACCAGCCACTCCAAAAACATACCAAATGATAAAGAGCATTGACACAATGAAGAAACTGCATCAACTAACGGGCAAAACAGCCAGCTAGCATCAAAATGGCAGGATCACATTCACACATAACAATATTAACCCTAAATGTAAATGGACTAAACGCCCCAATCAAAAGACACAGATTGGCAAATTGGACAAAAAGCCAAAACCCATCGGTGTGCTGTAGCCAGGACACCCATCTCACATGCAAGGACACACAAAGGCTCAAAATAAAGGGATGGAGGAAGATTTACCAAGCAAATGGAGAGCAAAAGAAAGCAGGAGTTGCAATTCTCGTCTCTGATAAAATAGACTTTAAAGCAACAAAGATCAAAAGAGACAAAAAGGACATTACATAATGGTAAAAGTATCGATGCAGCAAGAAGAGCTAACGATACTAAATTTATATGCACCCAAACAGGAGCATGCATATACATAAAGCAAGTTCCTAATGACTTACAAAGAGACTTAGACTCCCACACAATAATAGTGGGAGACTTTAACACCCCATTGTCAATATCAGACAGATCAATGAGACAGAAAATTAACAAGGATATCCAGGACTTGAGCTCAAGGCTGGGCCAAGCAAACCTAGTATACATTTACAGAACTCTCCACCCCAAATCCACAGAATATACATTCTTCTCAACACCACATCACACCTACTCTAAAATTGGCCACATAATTGGGAGTAAATCACTCCTCAGCAAATGCAAAAGAACAGAAATCAGGGGGGACGATCCAAGATGGCCGTTTAGGAACAGCTCAGGTTTGCAGCTCCCAGTGAAAGCACAGAGGGTGAGTGGACGCCGCGTTTTTATTGCCCACAGACTAGGAAATTCCCGAGCGGAGGTGCTCCACGGTCGCCAGCACGGCTGTTTCAGCCAGCGCGGCTGTGCCGGCCGGCACCGCTGCTTTGCCCCACGCGGCTGCTTTGTCGGCGCCCCGGAGCCG
>NW_016107710.1:0-3011 GCF_001604975.1 Cebus imitator
GACCGTGGAGCTCCTCCGCCTGGGAATTTCCTAGTCTGTGGGCAATAAAAACGCGGCGTCCACTCACCCTCTGCGCTTTCACTGGGAGCTGCAATCCTGAGCTGTTCCTAAACGGCCATCTTGGATCGACCATCGTGTGTCATTCTTTCTGAGGCCTCTGTTCTGTTTCATTCATCTATATCTCTGTTTTGGTACCAGTATCATGCTGTTTTGATTACAAGTAGCCTTGTAATATAGTTTGGAGTCATCAGATAGCATGATGCCTCCAGCTTTGCTTTTTTTTTTTTTTTTGCTTAGGATTGTCTTGGCTATGCGGGCTCTTTTTTGGTTCCATATGAAGTTTAAGATGGTGCTTCACAGTTCTGTGAAGAAAGATATTGGTAGCTTGATGGGAACTGCATTGAATGTATAAATTATTTGGGGCAGTATTGGCCATTATTTCTTGACATATTTTTTCTTATTCTTTCTCCTTTTTCCTTATAGAATTCTTATTGGACACATGTTTGAGCATTTGATATTATCCTATAGGTCACTAAGGAAGTGTTCATTATTTTTCATCCTGTTTTCTCTTTTTCACATTGCGTAATTTCTATCGATCTGTCTGCAAGTTTAATTATTCTTCTTCTGTCATCCCCATTTGAATATTATGTCACTGCCATACATTTTTTTTCAGATATTATATATTTTGTTTATGGAATTTCTTTTGGGGTTTTTAAAATTGTTTTTATTTTTCTGGTACAATTTTCTATCCTTCATTTATTGCAAACATATTTTATTTTACTTCATTGAGGGAATTATAACAGTTACTTTAAAATTCTTGTCCACTAGTTCCAACACATGGGTCATTTTGAGATTGGAAACATTAGAAGTTTATTTGTTTTGAGAATGTGTTCCATTTTCTTAGTTCTTCGTAATTCTGAAAGATTATATATTTGGGCATTTTGAGCGTAATAACAGAAATACTGGGTTCTGTTATATTTTTCTGATGAGCGTTCTTCCCATTCCTTCTGAAGTTATTGCATTGATTAGATTTGAACTGCAAACACTTGAGCAGCAGCCCTGGTCTCAGATAATATCTTCTGTCTATAGTTGAGCTGCTTTGAGTCTGCTTTGCACAATGGTTCACGAGTTGCCAGAGACTGATGTGGCAGGCAAATGTGAGGATTCTCTTTCTAACTCTATACCTTCTAAGATTCTACCACTCTGCCATGCAGCCGTGCTTTCTTCAGATTCAGTGTTCTGCTTCTCCAGATCAGAACATACTGTTTTTTTCCCCATAGTTTTCTCTCTTGTCCTGTGTTCCACAGGGACTACATCTGGCAACAGTTGAAAAACTGCAAAAGCTTTAAATCACTTTGTATATCTTTCCTTCTCTGACTCTTACTTCTCACCAGAATCTACCTGCTCTGCTTCAGATATGACAGTTTTCTTCTGGAAGTTAGCCAACTAGAATTTTACTCAGTATTCAAGAGAAAGACCAATCAGATGTATTCTTGACAAAAATTGTGATGAAGAAAATTTCTTGATTGTCAGTTTTAGGAAGGAGATTCTGTTTACTATTATTTATTTATTTATTGAAATGGAGCCTCAGTCACCGAGGCTGGAGTGCAATGGGGCCATCTCGGCTCACTGCAAGCTCCACTTCCGGTTCGAGTGGTTCTCCTGCTTCAGCTTCCAGAGTAGCTGGGATTCCAGGTTCATGCCACCATGCCTGGCAAATTTTTGTATTTTTAGTAGAGATGGGGTTTCACCGTGTTGTCCAGGTGGGTCTCGAACTCCTGAGCTCAAATTATTCACCCTCTTTGGACTCCCAAAGTGCTGGGATTATGGGTGTGTGCCACTGTGCCAGCCCAGGAAGGAGATTTTTTTGTTTTTTTGGAACAGAGTCTTGCTCCGTTGCCCAGGTTGGAATGCAATGGCGCAATCTCTGCTCACTGCAACCTCTGCCTCCCGAGTTCAAGTGATTCTCTTGCCTCAGACTCCTGAGTAGCTGGGATTACAGGCACTCACCATCATGAATGGCTAATTTTTTGTATCTTTAGTAGAGACAGGGTTTCACCATGTTGACCAGGCTGGTCTTAAACTCCTGACCTCCTGATCCACCAACCTCGGCTTCTCAAAATACTGGGATTATAGGCATGAGCCACCGCGACTGGCCTGAAGGAGACTCTTGATAAGTCATTGAAACTTACTTTATTTTGCTCTAATGAAATATTTAGTACTGCCCGGCGCAGTGGCTCACACCTGTAATCCCAGCACTTTGGGAGGCTGAGTGGGGCGGATCACCTGAGGTCAGGAGTTTGAGACCAGCCTGGCCAACATGGTGAAACCCCATCGCTATTAAAAATGCAAAAATTAGCCAGGTGTGGTGGCAGATTCCTGTAATCCCAGCTACTCGGGAGGCCGAGGCAGGAGAACCGTTTGAACCCGGGAGGGGGAGGTTGCAGTCAGCTGAGATCGTGCCACTGCACTGCAGCCTGGGCAACAGAGCAAGGTTCCACCTCAAAAAAATTAAAAAAAAAAAAATAGAAAAAGAAAGGTGCTATTTAGTACTGTGACAGTTTTGGAGTCTGCATTAAATGATAATCTAATATAACTTTTATTGACATTAGGAACAGAACCACAGCCTACATTTACTACTATACTTATGCTAGTTCACTGTTTTGAAGAGATACAAATAGAGGAAGTATCTGCAAAATATATTCTCTTGCTCCGTTGCCCAGGCTGGAGGGCCATTGGGTGATCTCCATTCACTGTAACCTCTGCCTCCCAGGTTTAGGCGATTCTCTTGCCTCAGCCTCCAGAGTAGAGGGACCACAGGCACCTGACACCATACCCGGTTAATTTTTGTATCTTTAGTAGAGACCAAATTTCGACATGTTGTCCAGGCTGGTCTTGAACTCCTGACTTCAAGTGATCTGCCAGTCTTGGCCTCCCAAAATGCTGGGATTACAGGCATGTACTACCATACCCGGCTTGCACAGGGCACAGTTTCTTTTTTTTTTTTTTTT
>NW_016107710.1:4010-53965 GCF_001604975.1 Cebus imitator
AAAAAAAAAAAAAAAGAAAAGAAAAAGAGGACAAAGGAGTTAATAGAGATTATAGAGGAAACAAAGTGAAACAGGGAGCGCTTGACAGATGTGGGTGGTAGAGTGGGAGGCGAAAGAACAATTCTTATAACAACACTTGCTCCTTGTTTCTGTTTCCGCAAACATAAGAAATGGTGAGTAAGAATTAGTTTCCCCAGTAATTATTTTTATGTCCTTCCTTATTTTCTGCTTACCCTTTCTTCTCCTTTCTTCCCTTCTAACATCCAAGAGAGCTTCTCTGATCTTATTCTCCAGTTTCTATTTTTTTTTTCTTGAGAAAGTGGGGATGAAATGTGGGTGAACCATAGAAACACAGCCCAGTCTCAAGGCTGTGGTGGATCCCAACTTTATTGGCCTATTTGTAGATTTCTCTTTCTGCTCTGCCGAACGGATCAGGAAAGTGATTTGATATTTACTGCTTAGCAAGCACTAAAATGTAATAACATGGTCTTTGAAAAGCATCTCTAGAAACCTGTGATTCAATTTGTTCCAGTAAGTGCCTTTCTCCCAATAGCGAATCATTTTTCCAATAGAGAGAAGCTGGTTAGTTGAGCAGAGAAGCATTAGAATAGTTGATGTGGAAGAGATGCTTGAGTTGATCAATGCAAATGGAAATACTTTTATTTTAAAAATGTAGATACATAAGGGGAATGAATATATGTCTTGGGTACTTGTCTAAGAGAATATAAAATC
Source organism: Cebus imitator (assembly GCF_001604975.1). Taxonomy (NCBI): domain Eukaryota; kingdom Metazoa; phylum Chordata; class Mammalia; order Primates; family Cebidae; genus Cebus; species Cebus imitator. The sequence goes on from NW_016107710.1 coordinate 4,743, forward strand.
AGTTGCTTTAATTGTGTGAATAATGCCCTAAAAAACTTATACAATTACTTGGTTGATAGAAAATTCCACATTGCTCTAGAGCAAAATGTTTCAAATTTTTGTTCTGAAGACATCTTTACAGTCTAAAAAATTACTGTGTTCTACATGAACACAGGGAGGGGAGCATCACATACTGGGGTCTATTAGGGGGGAATAGGGGAGGGATAGTGGGGGTAGCAGATGTAGGGAGGTTGGGGAGGGATAACATGGGGAGAAATGCCAGATTTGGGTGACAGGGGGTTGGAGGCAGCAAACCACATTGCTGTGTATGTACCTATGCAACAATCCTGCATGTTCTGCACATGTACCCCAGAACCTAAGGTACAATAAAAGAAAAAAATATATATATATAATTATTGTGTTCTGTAACAAGCTTTCTTGCCATGATATATGTTATGTCTGTAGGTACTTAATAAATGAGAAGTTAAAACTGATAAATTAAAATATTAATAATTTAAAATAAACCCATCACATTAATTAAAATGAAATATTTTTGTTAAAAATTATTCAAAATGAATATAATATTTTCAAGAAGAATGTAATTGTTTCACATTTTTGTAATCTCTTTAATGTTTGGCTAATTAGAAGGCAGTAGAATAACCATAGTAATGTCTATTTCTGTAATCAATCCCTTGCAATACCTTCTGGTTGAAGTATATGAAAAATCTAGCCTTACACAGATGAGTTTTAGAAAAGGGGGAATTATTTTATTACTCTTTTCAGATAATTGTTGATGTTTTTCTTGATACCCCATCAAAACTCAGCGTCTTTAGTTTCTTAAAAGTTAGTTGTAACAGAATCTGAAATCAAGTCAATAAACTTTGTATACTCTTGCCTTAAAATGTATTGGTCTCTATTGCCCTCTGAATGTGTCCTATACCCCTATATGAGTTTGTAAGATTATGCATTGATTATTAGATAATATTGGTAGCTGAGTTATGCAGACCTTCTGAATTTTGCTGTATCTTATTATACAATATAAAAATTATATTTATTGATGTATAATCAATCTCATCAGAAAAGTAAGCATTGTGAGATAGCCAAGCTCATTGCCATCTGGATGTAAGTTTTCTTAAATTCTAATTTTTGCTTAAAAATGGAATTGCATCATTGGTAACAAATACTGTCAGCTTTTTTCCCTGAATTGACAGTATCACCTTGTTAATTTTTAAGAAAAATCACTAAATCTCTAGTTATTAATAAATGTAGTTTTTCATCATTCTTTTAAACAAAAATGGTATTTGATTCGAAAGTAAGCTGGTTTAGCTTGCACCTTAAACAACTGCCACCTTCTTTTCCTGGTGGCAATTGTTTGACACCATCACACTTTAGTACGAGTAGGAATGCTTCTGTTTACTTCTCATTTATTACACAAAATATCTCAAAGGACCTCACCTCAAGGTTGAGACAATATTTTCTACTACATCATCAACAATGTTCTTAAAACTGGATTTTAAAATTTCTTTGAACTTAATATATTTTTGACGGCATATACAATGAGTGTTATTACACTTACTGTTACTTCCTGGATTTATGGTAAGACAACAGCAGTTTTACCCACCATTGCTTTTGCACCATTAGTGCAAATGTCAACATAGTGAAAAAGGCAAATGATATGTTAGTATTATTGTGAACATAGTTTTAACTTCACTGACCCTCTGAAAGGATCTCAGGCAACCCCAGGGAGCCATAGAACAGTTTAAAAACTGCTATTCTAAACCATGCAAACAACTATCAATATAAAGTTTAAGTTTTGTTTTATTTGCTTATGAGGCAGAGAGAAACTCGATGTTTCACAGAATTCTGAGACTTCTATGTACACACAGTAAGAGGAAGAAGAGTAAGGATATCTTTGATGATTAATTTCCAAACAATAACATCTATATCCAGGGAAATGTGATCATAAACACTTGGATAATAATGGCAGACATCAAATTATTATAATAGCATAGCCTTATTTGACTTACATTTTTGTAAAATTATCCACATTAATAAGAACTGGAAACTTAACTACTCTAAAAAACAAAATATTGGGTTAAAATGTATATAAAGACAATACAAATACTAGTGGGAGAAACATAGTTTGAGTTTTTCCACATTCAAGCTGCTTTGTCAGCTGGGATCCCACAGCGAAAATGTCATGGAAAGAATCCCCAGATGACCGGTGATGAACGTGTCCCAGGTGTGTTATATGGCATGGAGCCCCAAACAATCTGTATCAATATCTGCATGAGAAATAAATAAATCTTTGTTATTTTAAGCCCCTCAAAAAAAAAAGATAATGCGAATAATTTAAAAAGATATCAGCTATAAAAAGCATTTCCTCAAAAATGTAAACATTTTTTCTGTCATTTACTCATACATCCTGAAATGTGTGATGAGAGTTTTCTGATAATCAGAGAATCATGGAACCTCAAGGTGGGAAGTAGCTATCAAGGTTATCTTGTCCAAACAATGCCAAGTTGCTTAAGTCCCAGTATGTCTTCCCTTCCAAATGGTATTTCTTATTCATCTTCATTATCTTCTGCTATGATCATTTCACTACCAGTTTATTTTCATAGTAAATGCATTGCTAATACTGCCATCACTGTCTTGTTCTGATGCTCATTGTATATGTGAAAATATCTTGAATCATGATTTTCTTAGATGGGGTGCTAAATCAGATTTCAAAATGTCATTTATAAGAAGCTGTTTTCCTTGAACTCTCTTTAAGTGTCTTCACTGCCTCAATGAGTTTGGAGTTTGTCATCAGGCATTCCAAGTATATGGCTGGCCTAGAAAAACTGACTTTGATTTAAATTGCTTTAATAATAACAGTTCTTGCACAAAAGAGAGCATGTAATATTGTTCTTCCTCTTAAGTCAGAGGAAATTTCACAGTCAGCATTGATGGTATTTTTCTGAGACCAGCTTTAAATTCATGACATTTTGGCAAGTGGAACAATATCATATTCACTGTTCTAGAAATATATACTAAGATGGATGTCACCAAACCACCAATATTCCCTCAAGTCGAAACCCTTTTTGACACTTTGTGTGAGACTGTCATTGTTATTTTCATCTTTCAGTCAAAGCTTTCACTCTCACTGAAACAAGTTATGAATTTTCAAAGTTTAAAAAAAAACCCAAACCTCATAAAATATTTGCAGGTAATGTGCAGCAATAGCAGTCTGAATTCTGATAAATAAATTATATTTTTCTTTAAAAATGAATTATTCTCACAGGAAACAACACTGACTAAAGAGATGTCTCCCTATCTTGTGGATCCAAGAAATCATAACATACCAAGGGCCTAAAACCGCCACAAGAAGAATTTAGAAATATTATAGTGAATTTAATATAAGCCTCTTCCAAACAGTCTGAAATAGGAACACCACTTTCTCCAAAATAATCATACTCTGAGCTGTTTATTATAAAATGTGAATTAAAATTAAAGCAATACATATAATAAAACCTATTTTGATATATTAAAGATGGCATGTGCAACTTACTTGTTTCTAGGTTTATTTAATGACAATTATCTTTCTTTTCTGTCTTCTCTGATGTCTTTCTTACGTCTCCACATCCATTCATTCTGAAGACACCAAATGCCAAGTCTGAGATTCTGTGGGTCTTATTGGGATAAAGAATGAGTTAGTCAAGTAAATAACCATGCTGTCTTGCTGCATCTACCCTGGAAGCTTATCTGGTTCTGGATTATCTTTGTGATTTCCTATCAAATTAGGATGGGTCATGGGAGTAAAATTACCTACAGATGTGGCCTAGAGGAGCCTCATAGCATTTTTATATTTCAAGAAGTGTGTGCGAACTGGGTTCTGGATTTAGCCTTCCTCCTCAGCACAGGGCCACCTCCCACACAATGAATTCAGGCTTTCTAGACTTTGGACTAGGGTTGCCAGGTAAAATACAAGATCCCTAGTTAAATTTGCATTATGGATAAATAGGGAATACTTTTTTTCCTGTAGAAAGACTGTCCTAAATATTCCATGGGACTTACTTATCCTAAGTATTATTTGCTGTTTATCTGAAATTCAAATTTTACTGTGTATCTCCCTTCCTCACCTCACCCCTTAAATCTGGCTAGGCCATTCTGGGCTGAAGTTGTCTTAGTGCTGAACAGCATCTTGGTACTGAAATAGACTACCTGAGAAGGGTCATACAAACTGCTTTAGTTTTATGTAGTATAGACACTGCCTTAGTTTTATGTAGGGATATGGAAAAAATACTACATCAGTGATAGCTGAGGCTGGCTGTGGCCCACTGGCATTAAGCTAGAAATTAGCTGAAATATTTGAGTTTTATGCTGGAAACCACCTGAAACTTCACCCAAATTTAATTGTTTATAATTGAAAGATTATATATAATACCAAATACTTATTTGAAATGCAAGAATTACCTTATACTATACAATAGCTTTGGCTAAAGAGTTTAGACATTTGTCAATATGCTGGATCTTGGTGGGAAGAACATGATGTGTAAAGTGAGATAAGGTTTTGAAATTTAACAGGCAAGCATCTCAGTATTTCTGAGTCTTGAATTTCGCGTCTATGAAGTGAGGATAGTTTAAATTATAGAATGGTGTTGAGAATTGAACAATCTAGTTGAGAAACTTGTTTGGTGCCTTCTTTCTCCTTATCGATAGAAACTTTGATGTTAGGTATCAGTCTTGTTGATTCAAGTTAGCCACACAGATATTTGGACTGCTAAGTATCTACCCTCTTCTGCCTTTTTTTCTGCAATTCCTCAGACAAACTGACTCCAAGTTATCTTTTACCTTAAATCCATTTTAGTATTATTAAAATCTGACTGCTTTGTTGGTGTGGGCTGCTTGGTGTTACCATGTCTTAGGAGTTGTGTTGAAGTTGATGATTTGGGGAAATGACTTTTTGACACTCAAGAACATCAATGAAACCATTTAATGATGTGAAATAGCTGACAGCCATTTTTAATTAATGTGAAAGGGTTATTCTACTTATAAAAATGCTTTGTGTGTCACTGACCCTATAATTCAGCGTTTCTGAGATTAGGACATACTTATTATTTTATGTGAATTTTATCTTCTCATTAACATGTGATGGAAGAAGATTGTGTATAGTTGCTGTAGGGTAGTGGTTTGTGTTAATAGGATTTATTATTATTCATATGTGGTAATGTTAACAGATCGGTAGACAACTGCCATTGGAAGGATAGTTTGTTATACCTGCAGATCCCCAAACCAGGGGGCACCATCTACCATGAAGGACAACACAAGGAGGTATCGGAGTGGGCACAGGTGAAATAAGTCTTTATTATGGTTTCTGTGGGAAGGAATGGGTGAGGCAGAACAATCAGGTTTATGATTGTTTAGGCTGAATATTTTCAGTGGGGCTCTGGGGCACAGGAGTTTGCCCTAGTTGTCTGGTACCTGCCCCTGGAGTGATTTGGTTTCCATTTAAAAATTGTGCTCATTTTTCAAAGGTGAGTTGTTTACCATCTCCAGGAATTAGCTAAACCTGGAAGGGAGCAGTCCTTGTTGGGTCAGCAAGGCAATCAATTATCAAAGCATCAGAAAACAAAAGAAATGGTTAATTGATGAAGAGAGTGTGGACATTGAAATCATAATTAAATATCTTGGTTTTGCTAGATTTTTGAAAATGCTTTTTAAAGAGACCTTATTTTTAGAGATGAATACTAAAATATTTATAAATGTGTGTGATTTGCTTTGAAATAATCTGGAGTGGAGTGGGGAGTAGGCATGGAAAATGCTTTTATATTCCATTGTGTTATAAAAATAATCTAAGATGACTATCTTGTCATTTATGGTTTCACAACCTTCTGATAATTACGTAAGTTTTATGAGGCTCATTTCCCCCACCCCTCAGATGAGAATAATAGTATTTTTCTCACATATAATGTATGAGAGGAGACTAAAATGTGGACAACATCGATATTACTAATAAGTGATCTTTGGCAATGTGTTGTGTCTTGATATCTGATATGTCTGTGTCTAGTTATAAACTGATGCTGTTCACAAACAAGGAGCTGGTTCAACAGCATCCAACTCAGAAACAGTACTGCAGTCTGGGTCATTGATAGTGTCGTTATGTACTTTCACTTTTATTTTCTTTCTGTGGATAATGATTTATTTCTTTTTAATTAAAAGTTCAACTAGTTCAGTTAGAATACAATTAGTAATTTCAAACCCTGCACTCTTAAAGCTTATGAATACGCATTTTTGATCACTTTTTTATGAGAAACTACATACAGATACTAATGTATGATAGTATTATTGAGATAGAGAGTCACATAGAAAAAAACTCCGTTTCTTGAAAAGGAAATATCATCATAGAAAAATACCCATGAGGAAAGAAAAAAAGCAACCAATGTAAATGTAAAACATTTTCTGAGGATCAGCAGGGGGCACTAAGATTCCACAGGAAAAACCAATCCCTGTAACATTCATGAACTATTTTTTTTTGCTTTAACTCCAGATTGATAACACCATAAACTCTATGCTTTTTAATCTTTATTATAGCTGATAGTGTATCTTTTCTTTTTAACCCTCAAAATGTAGGTGCACTTAACACATGTTTTTATCTACCAATTTAAAAAACTTCTGATTTCCTTATCTGCATTCTGGTTTGCTTTTCATTCAGCATTCAAATCCAATGCTATTTTCCTCCCTTTGACAAACACAGAGTAATTAGAATTTTTCACAGACAAGTGATTACCTAATAAATGACCTTCTGCAGGCAGCTCTATTAAAATGGAGCAAAAACGGTGTTTACTACAAGCAGTGGCCAAGAAGGAAGGTGCAGGGACAAGACAAGAATAATTAAGGCATTTACCGAACTAGCAGATCTGTACTAAAAATAATTATAAGCCAGACAGAACACTAAACTATAAACACGAATTATGATAGGCTGTTGCAACAGTTCGTTAATTCCATGGAAGTCCAAGGGTAAGGTAAGGTAATGCTTACATTCACATGGGACATCAGCAAGTAAGAAAAAAAAAATCAAAACATAAACTAGGAGAGGATGCAAAGAATACTGATCAATTTTTATGTGTCTTTCCTGATTCTAGTACATTTAAAGGATAGGAAAAAGTATGAACTCTCAGTGGAATATCTTTGAAGATATTTTTGTGAAGACGTAATTTTTCATAAAACAAATTGCTGCAGGGTTCTTGAAGGGAATATTGGATATAGCCATGTAGTTTTGCCTGTAATCTTCTTTATATTTATAAACTACTTTTATAAAAATATAGCTTGAAAATGTAGACTTTGCTTTAGGTTATGCAGACCACAGCTTTAGGTAATTTGTAGATTCCTGGTGAACAATCTTAGATCACAAAACTTTAGACCTGTGAGGGGCTTTGTCAATAATCTCAGCCATTCCCATAATTTTTTTCATGAGAAAACCGTAGGTATAGAAAGATAGGAAAGTCCTAGATCGCAACTTAATTCCATAGGAGGCTTTTAAATCTGCATAAAATATCTGTTGTTTAATGTAGCAACTTTCATTAATTATCTTAGCTAGATCTTCTGGATAACTTGCTGCAGCTTCTCCCTCTGCACATGCTGCTTCACATGTAGTTTTGGGTTATGGGAATACCTTCTTTCCTTAAACTTTCTAAACCAACCTCTGCTAGTTTCAAACTTTTCTTTACAGCTTCCTTACCTCTTTCAGCCTTCATAGAATTGACGAGAGTTAGACTCTTGCTCTGGTTTAAGCTTTGGCTTAAGAAAATGTTGTGGCCGATTAGATCTTTTATCTAGAACACTAAAACTTGCTCCACGTCAGCAACAAGACTGTTTCATTTTGTTATATGCATGTTCACTGGAGTTGCACTTTTAATTTCCTTCAAGAACTTTTCCTTTGCACTCACAGCTTGGTTAACTAGTGCAAGAGGCCTAACTTTCAGCTTCTTTTGGCTTTTGACATGCCATCTTCACTAAATTATTTCTAGCTTTTTATTTAACATGAGAGATGTGTGACTCTTCCTTTGACCTGAATACTTAGAGGCGATTGTAGAATTATTAACTTACTTAATTTCAATATTATTGTGTCTCAGGGAATAGGAAAGCCAGAGGGGAGAGAGAGAAATGGAAGGACAGCTAGTTGGTGGAGCTGTCAGAATGCAAACATCATTTATTAAGTCACCATCTTATGTGGGTGCAATTTGTGGTGTCCCCAAAAATTACATAGTAACATTAAGGATCACTGATCACAGATCACCATAACAAATGTAATAATAATGAAAAATTTGAAATGTTGTGAGAATTACCAAAATGTGACACAGAGGCAGGAAGAGAACCCATGCTGTTTGAAAAATGGCACCAATAGACTTGTGGATGCAGAATTGCCACAGGCCTTTGATTTGTAATAAACACAGTATCTATAAATCATCTGTATTGGCATCTTCTTTTTTTCTTAGTTTAGCTAAAGCTTTGTCTATTTTATCTTTTTAAACAAACAACTTTTAGTTTCATTGATTTTAAAATTGTTTTTCTCGTCTCCATTTTATTTGTTTCTGCTGTGATCTTTACTATTTCCTTCCTTCTAACTTTGGGCTTCGTTTATTTCCTTTTTTTCCTCTAGTTCCTTCAGCTGTATAGTTAGGTTGTTTATTTGAAATCTTTTTTTCAATGTAAACATTAATTGCTATAAACTTTCCTCTTAGAGCAGCTTTGCTGAATTCCATAAGTTCTGATATGTTGTACGGATACTTACGTTTGTCTCAGGATATTTTTTAACTTCCTTTTAAATTTTTTCTTTGACCCATTGTTACTTAGGAGCGTGTTTAAAAATTTCCATGTATTTATGAATTTTCTGAAACTCCTCTAATTGATTTTTAGTTTTATACCATTATGACTGGAGAATATATTTGACATAATTTTAAATTTCTTAAAATTTTAAGACTTGCTTTCTGACCTTGAACTTGATCTAGCCTGGACAATGTTTTGTGTGCCCTTCAGAAGGATGTGTGTTTTGTTGCTGGTGGATGGAATGTTCTGTATGTATCTGTTAGATCCATTTGGTCTAAAGTATAGCGTAAATGTGATATTTCCTTATTGATTTTCTATCTGGATAATCCTCCCATTTCTGAACGTGAGTAATTTGTCTTCAGTTATTATAGTATTACAGTCTATCTCTTCTTCAGATCCATAAATATTTGTTTTATATATTAAGGTGCTCTCATATCGTGACCACACATGTATAATTGTTATGTTTTGATAAACTGTGCCCTTTATTATTGTGTCATGACCTTTTTTGTCTTATTTTACAATTTTTGACTTAAAGTCTATTTTAGCTGATAAAAGTTTAGCAACTCTTGCTCTCTCTTTTAGTTTCCATTTGCACGGAATATCTTTTTCCATTCGTTCACTTTCATTCTTTTATTCTTAAAGATCAAATGAGTCTCTTGTAGGCAACATGTAGTTCAATCTTGTTTTCTATTTTAAGTCAATTAAATCACTCCATGTCTTTTGATTGGATAATTTAATCCATTTACCTTCAAGGTAATTATTGATAGTTAAGAACTTCCTACTGTCATTTTGTTAATTGTATTTTTGTTGTCATATTGATCTAGCATTTCTTTTTCTATTGCTGTCTTTTTATGTGATTAAGTGATTTTTTCTAATGGTATATTTTAATTTCTTAGTTTTAATCTTTTGTTTATGTACTATAGGTTTTTCATTTGTGGATATAAGCAAACTTACATAAAACATAGTTATAACAGGATATTTTAACCTGATAATCTTAACATCCAAATGTGGATTGCATAAAATAATATTACATTTTTACTCAGTCTCTCTGTATTAAAATGTTTTGATTCAGAATTTACCTCTTTTTGTATTTCTTAACAAATTATTGTAGCTATTTTTAATAGGTTTGTCTTTTGACCTTCACAATAAAGACATGTAATTTATACCCTACCATCACAGTATTTGAATATTCTTAATTTGACCGTGTACTTACTTTTAGTAGTGATTTTTATACTTTCATATGTTTTCATGTAGCTAAGTGTCCTTTCCTTTCAGCCTGAAGAAGTCTCTTTAGTATTTCTTGTAAGACAGGTCTGGTGGTGATGAACTCTCTATTTTTATTCATTTAGGAAAGTATGTATTGCTCCATTTCTCAAGAACAGCTTTGCCAGGTGTAATATTCTTGGTTGGTGGTTTTCTTCCTTCAGCATTTAAAATAAATAAATAAACGTGTGTGTGTGTATATTTATCTATATATGTATATGTATATATACACACAAATACACACACACACACACACACACACACATATATATTTATCACTAGACTTATTGGAACTTTTTATATGTCATTTTTTTTCTCTTACTGTATTCAGTTTCCTTTCCTTATCTTTGAGATTTGACAGTTTGATTACAATGTGTGTTTGTGTATCCCTGTTTGGAATTAATCTGATAGAAGACTTTTGACTTTTCTATAGCTGGATATGTATATTTTCCCCATATTTGGAAAGCTTTTACTATTTCTTTTTTTTTTTTAATTTTTTTTTTGAGACAGAGTTTCACTCTTGTTACCCAGGCTGGAGTGCAATGGCGCGATCTCGGCTCACTGCAGCCTCCGCCTCCTGGGTTCAGGCAATTCTCCTGCCTCAACCTCCTGAGTAGCTGAGATTACAGGCACGCGCCACCATGCCCAGCTAATGTTTTGTATTTTTAGTAGAGACGGGGTTTCACCATGTTGACCAGGATGGTCTCGATCTCTTGACCTCGTGATCCACCTGCCTCGGCCTCCCAAAGTGCTGGGATTACAGGCTTGAGCCACTGTGCCCGGCCCTACTATTTCTTAAATAAGCTTTATCTCTCCTTTGTCTTCTTTACAAACTTCTATCTCTCAAATATTTCCTCTTTTGATGCTGTCTCATAAATCCAATAAGCTTTCTTCATTCCTTTTTGTTCTTTTTTTCTCTGACTATATATTTTAAATAAACTGTCTTCTAGTTTACAGTTTATTTCTCCTGCTTGACCAATTCAGCTATTGATGATCTATATTATAATTTTCATTTTACTCATTGTATTTTTCAACTTCAGAATTTGTTTGATTTTTAAAATAATTTTAATCTCGTTTGAAAGTTTTTCACTTTGTCATTTATTTTATTGCTAAGTTTATTAAATTATTTTGCTGTATTTTCTTAAAGGTCACTGAAATTCTTTAAAACTTATTTTAAGTTCTTTGTCAGGCAGTGTTTATATATCCATTTCTTTGGGGATCAGCTACTGGAAGATTATTATGTTATTTTGTCAGTGTTATTTTGTTGTTGTTGTTGCATTTTTTTTTTTAAATGTTTCTTATTGCCTTATGCTGAAGTCTGTGCATTTGAAGAAGTAGACACTTATTTCAGTCTTTGCAGACTGGCTTTGTCTGGGGAAGCCCTTCACAAATAATCCTGTCTAGGGATTCTGGGCAGGTTTTAGGCAAGCTTGAGTCTTCTAGTCCTTGGGCAGGTTGAAACTGGTACCTAGGTCAGCAGGTAGATAGGCCTACCACTTGGGTTCATGGGGGTGGATCTGGAGTTTGATTTCGCTAGGTTAGACCTGTTCACTGGGTTCCCAGGGGTGGTCCTGGAGTCCATATTCATGGGTGCTGCCCTGAAACCTTGGTCTACATTGCATGAACTGACACTAGGGTGGTTCTTGAGCCTGAGTCTACAGGTGCCAGCCAAACACTAAGATAAGCATGACACCTTGGTTCACTAGGACAGGTTTAGAGGCTGAGACCATGGGAACTGTCCCAGTGCTAGGTGGCCTGGAACCTGAGTCCACAGGGGTAGATTTGGGTCCTGAATCTGTGGAGGATAGTCTGGCGCTTAGGTCTACAGAGGTGATTCTGGAGCCTTACTTCATGTTGGCCAACTTGGCACTGTGGTCTACTGGGATGGGCCTGGACCCTGGGTCTTCTGGAGCCATGGTACCTGGGGACTAGCCTCAAGCTTGGATCCAGTGGAGCCAGCCAGAAGATTAGATGTGTGGGTTCTGGCCTAGAGGCTAGGTCCATGAGGGCTATCCTGGGTTCTGGGGCTGGCCATGCTGCCTTTCTGCTTGAAGTAAAGCTTATCTATATCTCTATATATCTGTATGTATATGTGTATGTATATATACTGATATACACATAAAAAGATATATACTAATATATAAATATATATGTCTATATATATTCATATATGGATAATTGTTTTTTATAATTTGATAATGACATGATCCCTAATGAAAACAGGTTAGAGCAGACTCCATCTGTATTTGGGAAATGTTCCTAAAGATTACAAGTGAGGGGTGCTTTAGATTAATACACGAGAATGTTGCTTTAGTCCATTTGGACTGCTATAACAGAATACCATAAACTCAATAGTTCATAAAAAACAGAAATTTATTTCTCAGTTTTGTAGGCTAGGAAGTCCAAGATCAAGGTGCTGGCAGACTCAGTGTCTGGAAGGACCCATCTCCTGATTTATACATGGCACCTTCTTAATGTGTTCTCACATGGTAAAAGGGGCAAATAAGCTTCACTGACCTCTTTCATAAGGGAGCTAATTTAATTCTATTCTCATGATACCCTCACCTCCAAATGTCCCACAACTTAATACAATCACCTTGGGAATTTGGATTTCAACATGTGAATTTTTTGGTACACAAAAACATTAAGATCATAGCAAACGGGTTTTTAGAGTCATTAGGAATGTCCACACCAATTAATTGGCTTATTCATTGGTACAATTATGGCTCTGCTGCAGAGAAATCATTGGAAAAACGAGTCAGATATCTAGCAAGGGAGAGCTGCTTTTCAGTAAGACTGGAATTTCTACCTATTAGAACACCTGAGACTGGAACAGTCAGAGATGAACACTTCAGCTCCACATTTAAAGCATATTGCATTTGCAAGAGCAATTTTGAGTTGTGTGCCTTGTTTGCATTTGGCTGACTGTGCTGATTCAGTCTATCCCCATCCCCTTCTCTTCAATATAATTAAATCAATTTTATTATGCTGAGTCTGTGATGACTCAGTGTGGCTGTGTTAGCAGCCAGTGGAAATGGTTTGTTCACTACATTTCATGCTGGTTCTCTTTCTATTAACAAAAATGAAATTTTCAGGCTTCATTACAAGATTAAACTCGTGATAGAATTAAAGCTTGTTGATCCTTTTTAGTCATTTTTCCTCTTGGGGCTGCCACCCTGAAAACTGTAGTTCTAAATTACAATTTCTCCAGAGTTGCATTTTTTTCCTCTACCTACAGAGAAAAGGCATCACAGTGTATCACTGAACTTGGCAAATAAGGTAAACAATGTACAAAAAAATTCTTTGAAATAACTAAAAGAATCTTATAGAGTATACAACCACTAAAAATACATATAAACTACATGACATTAACTGGGACTCTAGGGATGTGAATGTTTGAGATTTCTGTGAAATGAGGTAAAATATGTCTTTCAGCTTTGTAAAACAATGATTTGTTTTTTTCCTTTTGAGTATTGAAGATTCAAGCAAAATTTTTTTAAGTGGTGTAGGGATTGATTTTCTTCTTCCGTGTAATAAAACAGTCCTCCAGAAACACTAAAGCATTGTTTATTTATTAATTTTGACCACATATGTTGAGTTGTCAGTACATTTTTGTTATGGGTCATCAAAGGTTTCAGGAGTCTAAGACTAACAGAAACCCTAACAAATGTAAAAATACCAACTGTTTATCAGACAGGTTTGATTGAAGCAGTATTTTTGTTTGACATATTCTTCTTTATGCTATATTAAAGAATGTAGTTGAATCCAAGAAAATACTTCTAGAGTTCATACATTAAAAACATGTTTGGAGAACTGATATTACTTAATGCAACTTTTAAAATGTATTTGATAATTTTGAAGAAGAATGGTAACTTCAGAAATCTATTTCTAGTGAGCTGAGTTATTTTTTTCTTACAAAACATAAAATATAGGTCTAATACTCCTGTTAGATGGAAGAGCTCTGGGTTAAGTATTCCTAGGTTCACCCTGTACTCTTCATCCTCTCATTTCTGTTAGAGTGTAAAGTAACACATTAAATAACTAAAAACATGATTAACATTGGATATGTGTATTTCCTTTCATACAATATCAAGTGTTTTTTTCTCATAATGAGTCTATAAGGCAGGTGAGAAGTAACGTTACAGTGGCCAAAAATTAGGTTAAAGTCACATGGTGTTAAGTTTTGCAGAAGTGAAATTTGAATTTAGTTTTGTGTAATGTCAAAATCCATGCTGTATTTTCCTCCCTATATTATACTTCCCTTTATCTTCAATTATATAAGCCAATGAATCCTTTAAAAACTAGAAAAGTTTTTTAAAATAGAAATTGCTTTTATTTAAAAATGCCTGTGTATGGTTATTCTTTCTAAAAACTTCCCATTATTTCCCAAAGAATCAAAGTATAATTATTTTTCAAGTCTACATTTTTTTCAAGTCTACATTACAAATTACAGTTGAGCCGTTTTAAATTGCCAACATTTGACTGTGTTTTAACAAAAAATGTTAATTTCATGTAGTTCAAGCTAATAGAAGTATAGACAAGCAAATATAAAGGGGAACAGAATTCTCATTTCAGAGCTGGTATCATGGAGAAGCTTTATTTTGATCTTGTTGACACTGAAGACACATACAACAAACTGGGATTATGACAATCTCTCTCTTTTGTCTTGCTCCTTGACTTTGGATTCTAACGTGGCTTTCTCTCTTGGTTGTGAGTTGTAAGTAAGTTGGCCAAGAAACTTCATTTGGCTTCATGAGAATATGGAGTGCAGAGCAAATATTTTTGGAATAATGGTGGAGGGGTGTGATTGAGTGACTGCAAAAGTTTCTAGTTCAGTTCTTTTTTATGATGCACTTTGCAGCGTGACATTGCAGCTTCTTTTGTCAAGAGGTGAAATCTATTTTCCTTCTTGCATCTAGGCTAGCCATATAACTTGATTTATTTAAAAGAATATGGCAGAATTGTACTTGTCCAATTATAGGTCTAGGCCTCAGGCAGTCTTTCAAGCTTCTGTTTCCTCAGTTCCTAACTGCAATGAGAGAGAGCCCACATTAGCCTTCTGGATGCCAAGAGTCATGTGGCTTGTCACTCCTGTTGCCTCAGTCAGTCACCTGACATAAGAGTGGAGATATATTATAACAGTCAGGCCCCATGTGACCTGTACAAACATAAATAACATATATGGCCAAGGTCAGCAGAATCATCCAATTGATCTATAGATTCATAAACAATAGTGGCTATTACTTTAAGCCACTTATTTCTGAGATTGTTTGTTATACAGCAATAGTTAATTGACAACCAGGGTTAAGAAGCAGAAGAGCTGAGCATTGCATAAGGTAGCAGAAAAGAGTACAGCCAGCCTCTGGGAAGTGTAATGGGAAGGTAGAGAGAAGAAACAACATTTATGACTGGAAGCTAAGGAGCAGGTGAACTGGAGCTAGAGCTCAGCTAATTACTGTGTGTGTGCATTGTTAATTCTGAGGACTAAGATAGTCAAAAATAAGTATGCATATTTAAGATGACAAAAAATAATATCTAAGATTCAGTAAAAATTGCCAAAGAATATTAGTATTGGACAAAAATGTTTTGCTTTCTCCTTTACTGAAAAATAAATCACTTCTTGCCTATTATTGGAATTTAAGTGGTCTGGCCTTAAGTTTTCTGCTATTTCCTGCCATCAGTTGTTTGAAATGGCTGAATAAAATAAGTCATTTTGTTTTGGCATATGAGCTTTATGTTACTACTCTTTTTAGCTGAAATGAACAGTGGAAAATAGCATTTCCGTGAAGTTGGTCTTTTAAAATATGCATGACTGTTCCAAACAGCAAGCTAATTTTCGAGTTCATCAGATGTGTATTTATATGGTGAATGTATCTGTCACATAAACATTTTGTCAATCACCGCCTTCCTTCTGTTCTGACACAGTATGCTGGAGTACCATCTAAAATGTGATGAATGTTGTGCTTGCTCCAAGTGAGAATTAATTATGGCAATGACAAGAGTGCTACCAAAGCTGCCCATATTCTAGGACAATGTTGCATTAACAGAAGCAATCATTGAAGCTTCAAATTTAGAAAAATGAGTATGCAATTAATTTAGCAAACCCTTGGTTTGGCTTTTAAATTAGTTTATCCTTTGAATGAAATTTTCCCTAAATCCACTCTCAACATAAATACTGGTCTTGAACGTAAGGCCTGAAGCTGATCATAATGGGAGAAATAATCACGAGTCCAATGACAAAACCAGTTATTCTGCTTCTCCTCTGTATTTTTCTTAAAAAAATTATAATGACATTGAGATAGGTTAAGAACATGGGGATAGTTCAAAAGGGATTTGAAGAGGATTTAGCCTTTAGATTTGATCCATGCAATTTGAACACAAATAATGATAACCTAAAATATTTGATATGTTTGCAGCGTGTTGTTTTAAAACACTTTATATGTCTAGATTTACATTTTCTTCTCTCTTTTGCTCAAAAAGACTTATATGCTCCTGCAGGATGTTATTGTAAAAAGAAAAACATTAGTTTGTGACTAGGACTATATATAGAGAAAATAGAATAAGTAGGCCAAAATGAAAAACACCCAAACCTGGCAATTTACAAATGACTTTAAAATGACTAAAGAATGTTAAAATTGTAACCCCGGAGGTCTCACTATAAAGTTGCTACTTGAGCACTGCACAAACACACTTGAGAATAGCTGTTATACATCAGACTCTTCTTATAGATAGCAATGAATTGTTTTATGTAATAGTAATAATAGATAGCATGTAAAAAGCCCTTATGTGTTAAGCATTTTGCCTACATTTATCTCACAAAATTCTCCAATTTTTTATCTCAAGTCTGCATAACAAATTACAGGTGAGCCATCTTAAATTGCCAACATTTGACCTTATTTCACCAAAAATGGCAATTGCATGTAGTTCAATCTAATAGAAGTCTAGACAGGCAAAAATAAAAGTGAACAGAATTCTCTGCCACTACCAAACAAAAAGTAATGAATGCTTTAATAATACCAGAGAGTCCTAAAGGATGCTAGGTCTATTAGGTTAAAGGGAAGAGAAGCAAGACTGGGAATGGCTTTCACCTGTAATCCTAGCACTTTGGGAGGCTCCCAGGGGTTTGAGACCAGCATGGGCAACATAGTGAGACCCTGTCTCTACTGAAAAAAAATTAGCTGGGCATGGTGGCACATGCCTGTAGTCTCTGCTACTCAGGAGACTGAGATGAGGGGAATCCCTTGAGCCCAGGAGGTTGAGGCTGCAGTGAGCCAAGATCATGCCACTGCATGCCAGCCTAAGTGACAGAATGAGACCCTGTCTTGAAAAAAAAGGAAGAGAAACAAATCAAATTTTAAAAGATAATAAGCCAGAATCGGTAAAGATGTGAAATGGAAAGGATATATATAGCTTTCTGATCCTGCAAAAGAAGGAGTGACTACAGAATTAGCAGGCAGATGGTCAGATGTAGATACAAATTATAAAATACACTCCAGTATAAATCAATATACAAATCTACAAATAAAATAGTGTGATGGGAAATATGGAGGCAGAGAAACCCAGCATAATGCCCTCTAAAAAGCATTTACAAATAACCTACCAATTTGTCTCATTGCACTATCCACCATGATCATCACCAAGGCTGGTATTATTTTATTTAAGAGAACTATATATTTTATTATTACTTCATTGAATTATATGAAGCATCTGAGTGCTATTGTTTTATCCATTTGGAAAAAACACAGCATATTTACATATTATTGTTTTTTTAAAAAATGAAGTGTAAAGTGAAGAATAAGGATGACAGTAAGGTATTTCCCAAATCTGAAATTATGTCCACGCTGTGAAATTTGGAAAAGCAGCTTACATGAGGGAGTGCTATTGTGAAGACCTGAGAAAATCTCCAACCTGGGCTTAGAGATCTGAAACCACCATTTTCTGGGAAGAAAATGAGATGTAACTGTTGCTTATTTTTCCTAAACAAAGTGAATCAAATTTTTTGTGTTCTTTCCAAAAATAGGCTGTATTGCTACAACAAGGAAGGAGAACATAAATTGTCTGCTAACTATTGTTAATAGTAACTCTGTTTAGAGATTGCATCTGTTTGCTTCTATTTTTATATAGAATTAAGTGAAATCTTCCCTTTCTGCTCCATAGAGTCCTGAGGTACATGAGTCATCAAGACCAAAATTTATGCTTTATTCAGAGGATTAAGACCAGCTTTTTCCTTTGCTGGAAGTTGCAGATAAAATCCTCTGTTGCTTGCCTGCCCCCATCCTCAAAGCCAGCTCTGCAGCTTAGGCCTGGCAACTTCTCTGACCAAATCTGTTACCTTCAGATGACATCCAGGCATTGGCTTGGCACTGCATTTGGCAAATTATGTAAAAGTTGAATTGTATGTTTGCCTTTCTCTGTCTTAAAATTTTTTCTCATTCTGAAAATAATGAGTATAAGCATGATATGGTCTGGACAGATAAAATAGCTCAAGTTTGACAAATGTGTAATACATGAATTTAAAGGGATACTTTAGTATCCCTATCAAACACTTTGTTTTTCTAGGAAGAGGATCTGTCATGTTATTATATCCTTAAGGGTATTTGAGATATAAAATGAAAACTACTGATATAATAAAAAAATTCAATCATCTACAGAAAAATTCCAAAATCATTACTAATAAAAACATGTCATGTTCCAAGGTAGAGTAAAAATGTATTTAGTTGAAAAATATCTATAAAAATTAAACCTAAACCAAACCAACAAATTAAAAATACCCCAAATTTAATCTATTGCATTATTCTCTATTTGAAAGAAAATTGAGAGCTAATCTTGAAAGCAAAATAGAACAACTTTTCAGTATACCTCTAATATTTGAGTCAGAAAGAAGTCTCTGACTCAAAAACCCAAGAATCTGGCTATAAAAAGTTATATTTGGTGGTCAAACTTGATGAAATCAATATAAAGCTCACACAGCTCATTCTACTTTCTCTGTGTCCATACTCACCAAGCAATCTATTGATAATAATTTGTCTTTCAGTGTAGATATACATGCACATAGGTGAACAATATACTACATAATGGATATGAGAACTTGCTTTCCTTAGTAGTTGAAATTCTCAACGCAAATGATCAAGTTGGCATCTGGTTTACATATCCTTCCATGAATTTGGTTAGTATCGGTCTATTTCAAAGGTGATATTTTTCCGTCTCAGCCCACTCTTCTTGAAGCACAAATTCCTCAGAGCCACAGTAAGACCAGAATACCATGTGGAACAAATAAAATGTTCAGGGTCTAATACTTAGCTTTGAAAATGCTAACTTAAAAAATTTTCCTGCTTTGCAAAGAATGATACAGTCATGGAAAAATTATTCACCAAGAAAATCTTGTCAATAGCTTCTTTAAAGTTTAGAATATGCATAGAATTCACAATTCTCAGTCAGCTCCTCATATTTTAAAGGGGCCTCAGAAGTCGAAAGAAGGTGTTTTAATGGATTAACTCATGGATTAAAATCTGAAGATGTTCTTCATACACACTGAATTACAAACGTTTAAGGTGATTTGACAAAGTTATCTTAGGCTTTACGAAGCACTAAAGATGCAGAAAATGCTGGCTCATTCGAGAACCTCCATCTTCCAGGAAGTGCTCTTTATCTGAAAGAACAAAAATTTCTAGGGAATTAGACATTAATGAAGAATGTGGTTCTACACAGGGAGTATGTGAAGTAACAAGGGCAAATTAGACTCAGGGTAGAGCAAACCTGACCTGGGAGCAGGGAGCCAATCACTGTGACATCTGCATGGCAGCAGGGGACTCCAGACCACATCATATAGGCCTTAGCACTTGGATATTGTTCATGGTCAAGATAGCGTTTTAAAAATATTTTCTTAGATTTGAAAGGGAGGTTAATAACATAATGAAGCTCAAATAATATTAAAAAATAGACCCGGGAGGCAGAGGTTTCAGAGAGGCAAGATTGGGCCATTGCACTCCAGTCTGGACAAGAGCAAGACCCTGTCTCAAAAAAAAAAATGAAAAAATAGAGGAGTATTTTATGGTTAAAAAATAAATAAAATGTATTATCGTACTTCTCTGTATGCTTTTACAACATGGTCTGATTTTTGATACATATCAATCACTTACAGTAGTATGAGAGGGGTAAGAGATTCTAAGAGGAATGTCAACTTGATACCACTACAGTTAAAATGAGTCCTAAAAGTGTTGACATTTTTTAAATAGGAACATTTATGGCAAACTTGATTAACTTGTCCAGTATTTTAATAGTTGTACATTAGTTTCCTAATACCTGTGTCATAATACACATGAGAATTAGCCACTTGGGATTATTTTGTCTATGTGAACTCTGTCTAAAAAAAGAAAAGCTGATTATCTAAAACCTTGACTTGAAAACAGACTTATGTAAAGTTTTTAGAGGTAAACGATCTATCAGTTCCAATTTCAAGAGGCAACAAGGAGAATATTTTTTGCACTCTGTATATACTAGTGGTGTGGAGCAGCTATACTGAAGTGTGAAAAATGGATGTTTTTTATGGTCAGGACCTGGTACTTTCCTGATTGCCTGCTTCATTTTGAAATTGTGTTCTATTTCATACTTTAGAGTCAGTGTTGCCGAGGGCATTGTGAGTGGTAAGGGAATGATTATTTCCTGTTTCTTAAAATGAACACAGGAGAAGTATTGGGGAAATGGACAGGGAATTAGCACCTTCTAGAATAAAGTGAAAAACAAAATAAATGATTTATATATAATTGGAGAGTAGAGGTGATTGACTAATCATTCATTTACTCATTTAGCGCATAAATATAAACTTGATACCTGTACCTTTGTTATTAATATATACATTAGTCCAGGTCATTCACTTAACTACTCCACAAATACCTATTGACTTTTTAACTGTGTGATGCGGTCGCATAATTTGTATTGCAAACTTCTAGAGAATATCTTCATATTGCAACGCCTGTAGCATCAGCACATATGGTTTTGTGTTTTAAGATGATAACAATGATGATGATTATAATGAGAGAAAATAGTGAAAAAATTCTCTTAAAGTATAATGTTGAAAAATGACACAGAAAAGAGAGTGAAAAATAAAACTGTATATTATTTTTCTGGAGAGGGAATAATTACCACTGAGGCAAGATCATGAAGAAGTATAGAAACACTTTGTGTTATCTTTAGAAACTCACTAGTATAATCTTAAATGTTGCAAAATAAGCCATTATAAGTCTCTGCCACAATTTACTTAGTCGTATCCTTATTGATCACAGTATAACATATATCTTGGGTATAAATATTTTCCAGGTTAAGCTTTAACTCAGCATACATTCTCAGAAGAACTTTGGCTCAAAGGGCATGGTTAAGTTTATGGCTCTTTAGATACACCATCTCACTGATTTCTAGATATTTACACCTCTTGGTACTCAAACCAGCAATGTATGGTGAAGATTAATATAGACTTGTGTGACTAAGAAGGAAAAAGAAAAGTTACACCTAGGATGTACCTACTGCCCCAGACACAATGCTTTCACACGTATTACGTGATTTAAATATCACAGCTGCTCTGTGGAACACTTTGTGGTTGAAGTTAAGACTTGAAAAAGAGCTTGCATGATGAATACATTTGGAAAAGGTGAAAAGAATGAGGAAGTGCCTTCCAGATGGCAGAAACTCCTGGAACAAGAAGTTGTGAACAAATATAATCCTGTGGTCTTTGAGGTAACCTCAAAATAGCATCCCTACTTCTGTGTGTTCTGAACCAATTGAAAAGTAAGATAACAGTAAGGCACACAGGAACAAAAATGTCTCTTGTGTGGTCAAGGGTTTTCTAAAACTAAAATCTGCAAATGAGTCAGCAAAGGTAAGTGTTCCTACTCCATCCCAGCCCACTCCACTACCAGTTTACCTAGGGGCAGGACCCTTTGAAATTTAAGGTACGGGATAAAAAAAAAGAAAAAGTATGTGTCCTGCAGGTAGCAGAAGGGAGCTGGACTGCGGTTGGCTGATTTCTTCTTCTAATCTCAGCAATCAATACATTATTCCTTATTGTAAGGAAAAGGAATGAGCAAAAGGTGACAGAATGCTAGGCTTCTTGTAGCTAGAAGAGTCCCCTTCATGTGGAAGGCAAAATAGGAGTGGGGAATACGTAGTTGCGCTCCTACCACAGGGAAACTTGAGGAATTGTGCAAAGACTGGTCTGGTTAAGGTTCATGTCAGGAGTGACCAGAGGGTTGAGTGGTGGACCATTTTGAGTGTCACAGTGAGGTGTCAGCTTCTGTCTTTGGGTACCTCTGGTGATTATTGAACAGTAAAGATATTGCATAGCTTTTTCATCTCTTTTGTATTTTACTTGTCTCTTTTAAATCCTCAACTTATTGAATTCCATGCTAATGGAGTGTTTATTTTACTTTTAAGTTCTGGGGTACATGTGCAAGATATGCAGGTTTGTTACACAGACAAACGTGTGCCATGGTGGTTTGCTGTACCTATCAACTTATCAACTAGGTATTAAGCCCAGCATGCATTCACTCTTTTCTCTAATGCTTTCCTCCGCTGTCCCCTGACAGGCCCCAGTGTGTGATATGTCCCTCCTTTTGTCCATATGTTCTCATTGTTCAGCTCCCACTTATAAGTGAGAACATGTGGTGTTTGGCTTTCTGTTCCTGTGTTAGTTTGCTGAGGATAGTGGCTTCTAGCTTCATCCAAGTCCCTGTGAAGGACATGATCTTGGTCCTTTTTATGGCTGCATAGTATTCCATGGTGTATATGTACCATATTTTCTTTATCCAGTCTATCACTGATGGGCATTTGGATTGATTCCATGTCTTTGCTACTGTGAATAGTGCTGCAATGAACATATGCATGCATTTATCTTTATAATGGAATGATTTGTATTCCTTTGGGTATATACCCAGTAATGAGATTGCTGGGTCAAATGATATTTCCAGGTCTAAATCTTTGAGGAACCACCACATTGTCTTCCAAAATGGTTGAATTAATTTACATTCCCACCAATAGTGTAAAAGCTTTCCTATTTCTCCGGAAACTTGCCAGCATCTGTCATTTCTTGACAGTGAGACTCCATCTCAAAAACAAACAAACAGATACAAAATAATGAAGTGTTTTAAGTAAATATTCTCATTCATGCAAGGTCTTAAGTAAATGCCCTAGTTTATCTTGGACTGGATCCTCCCTCCAGGTGGCATTCTCTCTTTCACTATGGTCTGCTTCTATGGGCCAAAATCAACAAAACAACAATTGGCAATAAAATAATTCCACTACAGAAATTATTCTAAAGATATGCTTCAGAATTATGAATGGCTAGTGGCCAGACACAAAGAAAAAAATTACCAACTTAATCCTTAGTGTGAGGTAGCAGGGTGCTTCTTGCCCCAAACCATTACTAATTTGGTCATTTCTGATCTTCCTCTCTGAAAAGAGTTAATTCTATAGAGAATTCAGTTTGCCTGTCATGTACAGTTCAACAGATCACAAGCTACAGATGATGGCTTCCAGGAAGAGAATCTGAGTATGAGAATGATGTTGCCTCCAGAAATGAAAAGAAAATGATCTTTGAATTTTTGGTTAAAGTATAAAACTGTCCTTGGCAG
Organism: Cebus imitator; assembly: GCF_001604975.1. Taxonomy (NCBI): domain Eukaryota; kingdom Metazoa; phylum Chordata; class Mammalia; order Primates; family Cebidae; genus Cebus; species Cebus imitator. The sequence continues at coordinate 28,415 of NW_016107710.1, forward strand.
CAAATGGCTTTATATAGGTGCCCCTTGAAAGGTCAGATATACATTCTATTTCAATTTATGTCTGTAATACCTGTAAAATGTTAAGACATAGCCTTTATTGCCATGGACAATTACCTGTGCTTTATGGCTTTGTTACAACGTAAACATCACCCCCAAGGCTTGGACTCTTTGCATTCTGTAAAGCAGGTCCACTGTGCACTGGTTAATGACTTGTTCGAATCCAATGAGACAAAACATTTTTATATGCAAGAAGCTGCATAAAGTGGGTTTATTACTTACAGATGGGCAGCAAGGGATAACAGAAACCAAGGACTCATTGAGAGTCAGTTGCTCAAGGCTCAGGACAGCTGCCTGGGATGGATGGAGTCTTGAGTGCATGTGCCCTGATTGCATTGCACATGAAGAAGCCTGAAAAGCTGCCTCTGCAGGATTATACACTTCAAGGTCATGTGGCTTGCATTGATAAAGCATTGAAGGACATTCTGTTCAAGGGTGGCAGATTGAAACAGAGCCCAGGCGGTTCTGGCCAGTTCCTCTCTACCTCAGGATATTGCATTCCCAGCACATTCTATGGTTCTTCTTGAGGACTGTGAGAAAATGGGGAGAACAAGTTCTGTCCAGGCAATCTGAAGAACAGTCTTACAAGTTCCTGTAGATAATCAGGACAATATATTCATTAGCCATAAGTTTTAAAACATTATTGTTGGCCATGCGCGGTGGCTCATGCCTGTAACCCCAGCACTTTGGGAGGCAGAGGCAGGTGGATCACAAGGTCAGGAGTTTGACACCAGCCTGGCCAATGTGGGGAAAGCCCGTCTCTACTAAAAATATAGCCAGGCATGGTGGTGGGTGCCTGTACTCTCAGCTACTTGGGAGGCTGAGGCAGGAGAATCGCTTGAACCCGGGAGGCAGAGGTTGCAGTGAGCCGAGATTGCACCATTGCACTCCAGCCTGGGCAACAGCATGAGACTCCATCTCAAAAATAAAAAAATATTGTTGAGTATGTTTGAGAATATTGTTTTCCCCAGTACATTAAAGACTGTTGCTCTGAATCCTTGGGATTTATGAATGTGGACCATGAAAGCCAAGGGACTCCTACATGGAGTTAGTCTTCAGGGTGCCTGCTATTCAGTTGGATAGATGCGAATGGCTCCGTGGAGCTCAGTCTTGAGTTTTTCTCAGCAAGACCAGCTGGAAGGAGAAGTGACTATGAGTATTTATCGCTGCCTCCCTGTGCCCAAATGAAGCTTCCTGTCTTTCCCTAGGCAGATGTTCTTCAGCAGAGGATGGGCCTGTCTACATCTGGCATTTTCACAGTGTCATTTACATTCTCCTCACAGTATTAACTTTCATCTGCTGTTTTCCCAGCATTTTCCAGAGCCCAGTCTTGGGATTCAGCCTGTATTTCCAGAAATCCCTGAGTGACAACTGCTTTCTATCCCAGAATATAAAGTGATGTGTGGTTTGTAAATACAATGTTCACAATTTTCTACAACATGCAGCGTTTTCCTACTCCTCCTCTTTTTTGTTCTCCTCCTCTTTCTTCTCCTTTTCCTTCTTGTGAAAGAAGCAACAAAAATAACCACATTTCTTTTCATCTTGGCACATTGTTAATTTTCCCAGTCTTACTAAAAAATGGCAGGACTTTGGATGCACTATTTGAATATGAGAAAGGGAAGATATTACTGACAATGCAAACCAGGCCTCTTAAAATATTTTTTTAAACATTTTTTTTTTTTTTTGAAGAACGAGAGAAAGAAAGAAAAAAAAAAGAAAAGAAAAAGAATAAAGGAAAGGAAGAAAGAGGAAGAGGAAGAGGGAGAGAGAACAGGAGTGTTGCTTTATTGCCCTGGCTAGAATGCAGTCTAAAACTGGGTATGCCTGTAATTGTGTTTAATAATAGAGACATAAAAAAAAAATGAGGGAAGAAAATAATTAACAAGCAGCCAACCAATATTTCATTTAAACCTGTAAATACGTGTGATGTAGTACTGATAAGAGTGTATATTTTGTGTATTTAAAGTGGAGAGTTCTATGAATGTTAATTAAGTCTACTTGTTCCAGATCTGAGTTCAAGTCCTGGATATCGATGTTAACATTCTGTCTCATTAATCTATCTAATATTGATGTTGAAGTCTCCCGCTATTATTGTGTGGGGGTCCAAGTCTCTTTGTAAGTCTTATATATCTGGGTATTTCTGTATTGGGTGCATATATGTTTAGGATGTTTAGCTCTTCTTGTTACATTGATCCTTCTATCTTTATGTAATATCCTTCTTTGCTTCTTTTGATCTTTGTTGCTTTGAAATCTATTTTATCAGCAAAAATTGCAACTCCTGCTTTCTATTTATTTATTTCAGCTCTCCATTTGGTTGGTAAATTTTTCACCAACCAATGTTTTTTAAACATTTTGTCAACAAGGACTCTTAAAGTATTTTTTCTATATTTGTGAAAAGACATGTATATGGTTACAGAAGCTATGACTGCATGAGAAAGAAGCCCAACATATACTCTTAATCTGGTTTAGGACAGTTAAAACTCCAAAATGTTTTTAGTTGTGTTTCATTTAATGACAGGGAGACAATGCCGGCACTTGATTTTATATCCATCACATGAGAGAATTTGAAGGCGATTAAGCACTGAATTTTCCCATTGTACTGCAATTATAGGAACACCTGTGTTACCTAGCTGTGCACTGAGCCCCGTGAAATGCAATGTTCCAGAGCTGTCAAAATTTCTTATTTCTTGCCTTTAATTCAGCGACCTAATTGTGGTCAATCTAGCTATTATGTTGTGCTATGCTTCATTTATAAGCATACAGCAGAAAGGCTAATAATTTTGGATTTAACTCAAAGAGCTCTTGTAAACATTCACCTAGCTCTAGGTACCATTTTAAAATATTACTTATGGTATATTTGCTAAAGAAAAATGGGGTCTTTTGTAATATAAAAATAATCCTTAAATCATGAGGATGCTTGAGCAGAACTTGTTAATCTGGATTCAAATCCATGGTCTTTGAGATATCTCAGCTCTGAGGTCTGAGTTATGTAGTTTGAGCTCTGTCCAAATATAAAAAGCATGGAATATGAACTTTGTTCACTGGCTGCCATGATATAGTTGCAATATCTGAACCAATTTAGTGACATATTTTTTTGATTCCCAAATCAGATCAGGTGACCTAGAAAGAATATCGTCAGTTAGATGAAATTATTTAGTGGCCAATTTAGAAAGGTAGATATTTTTAGATTATATCTTAGTTCAGATATTTTAAAGTTACCTAATTAATAAATTAGTTTTGCTGCAATGAATAAAATACCTAAGAATCAATGCTTTCCTGAGAAACACCCTAAGAAACAGGATGTTGTAATGTAATTGTCTGTTCTCATGCTGCTAATAAAGACATATGTGAGACTAGGTAATTTATAAAGAAAAGAGGTTTAATTGACTCCCAGTTCAGCATGGGAGACCTCCGGAAATTTACAATCACGGTGGAAGGTGAAGCAAACACATCCTTCTTCATGTGGTGGAAGCAAGGAAAAGTGCTGAGCAAAAGTGGGGAAAGTCTCTTATAAAACCATCAGATTTCATGAGAACTCTCTCACTATCAGGAGCACAGCATGAGAGTAACCACCCCCATGATTCAGTTACCTCCCAACAGGTCCCTATTATGACACATGGAGATTATGGAACTATAATTCAAGATGAGATTTGGGTGGGGACACAGCCAAACAATATTTTATTTCCACGTTTAATAGCTCTTATGAAGAGGGTTAAGAAGAAAATAATACCAATTGGTAAATGTAGCAATAAATTCAGATTCCATAAAGATAAATATTTATGAACAAGAACAATTTATTCCTACAATGTAAGGGTGATATAACAAAAATTTTCAATATATTTAAATGTGAGGGTAAAGGGGAAAACTATTTTTTTCCTATAAATAGGGGCTGCAAGAGTATTTCGGGAAACTTAACAGAGTAGGAGCAAGAAGACTGTTACCAAAAGTACTCTAAATTAAGTAAGAATAAGACGAAACCCAGTAAGGTGAATTTTATGGGAATTAGCTAAAAGACAGAAATAATAGTGATATTATCCATTTTTGTAGTAGCAATTTTATTCAACTTAGTTTTAAACATTTTCTCATTTTTTGAACATTCATTTATTGATTGACTGCTATCTGACATTTAGTGTCTTGGTGATAAGAATATGATGGTGACTAATAATGGAACTTCCTGTTTTCATGGGACCTCTATTCTAATAAGGAGAGAGATGATAATAAAATAATAATGGATGCCTTGTGGAAGTGATAAGGGCCATGATGAAAAGTAACACAGCATGATAATGGGGGGAATATATTTTAGAAAGCATGACCAGAAAGGCCCTCTCTTCCATGGGACAGTTAAGTATATAGACCCAACTAAAAAGCGAGGGAGTGAGCCATTATTATAACTGGGGTAAGCATTTTCAAGACACAGAATTGGTCAGCACAGAGGCCCAGAATCAGGAGTGAACTTTATTTGCCTAGAAATAGCACCAAAGCCAGTGTAGTCTTCATTGTGAGCAAGAGAGGGGTAAGGTGGTATGGAATGAGCTTAGTGAGGTACAGGGTGGGAGAAAAGGAAGCTCATGTGGATCATTACAGGCCATGAGAAGACTTTGGATTTTATTTTATGTTTAATGGGAAAGGCAGCCTGGGGACATAATATGATTTTATTTCTACTTTTAAAAGATCACACTGGCTGCTGTAGAAAGGAAAGAGTAGAAGTAAGGAGATCCATTAGGAGGTTATTGGGGAAAAGGAGAGATGGCTGTGGTAAGAGTGGTCAGACTTCATGTGTGTTGTGTATCTGTCTGTCTACCTATCTATACAACACAGACATGTATACATGATTGGGAAGAGAGTCAAATCTGGAATTTTGTTTTGGATAGCTTATAGTTGGTTGTCAATTAGGTATCCAAGCTTAAATGCAGAGCAGGCAATTGTACATTTGATTCTGCATCTCAGAGACGAATTTGGGATGGAAGATACAAATGTAGGTATTTAAAGCCAAGGACGACATGAGACCATCCAGAAAGTGAGAGTGGATAGGGAAGAGAAGAAGACTGTAGACTGAGCTCTGGGATACGCCAGTATTTAGAGGACTGGGGAGAGACAAAGGACTAGCAAAGGAGACTGAGAAGGAAAGGCCAGGCAAGCAGAAGGAGAGTGCGGACAGTGGCACCTCTGACACAAAGTGGAAATAATGGGCAAAGAGGAGGGAGCATTCAATTGTATATGATGCTGCTGAGGATCAAGAAGTGTGAGGAATAAGAACTATTTTAATGTAAACCGGGGAGGTTTAGGTATTCTTGATGAGAGTGGTTTCACGCAGCAGTAGGGATGAAAGCCTGATTAGAGTAGGTTTAAGAGAGAATGGGAAGAAAAGCAGACACAGTAATATTTGGGGATAGCTGAAAGAGCTTTGGTGGATATTTTATAAATGTTCAGATTTTTATAAATATTCAATATTTGGTAGATATTTTATAAATACCTTATAAAATGCTCCTATCTTCTTATTAAAATATGGCGCAAAGTCACCACTTAAAAATTAGAAAGGTGAGATGTTGGAGAAAAGATATGTTTATATGCGATAATCATCTGAAAAGACTGAGGAGAGATGAACTGAAGAAATGGGATTGCCAGGCAGTATTGAAGAGCCATGTAATATATTTAAAGAAATTGCGTAGATGTTTTCATCTACGTTTAGTTAACACTAGATCAGATAAGCTACAAAATTCATTAAGTGAAAATCAAAGCAATATTAAATATTAGAAGAAAAAGTTATTTTTAAATACATGTATATATTCCTAAGAAATAAAAAAAAACTATTAAAAATAGCGAGTGAGGTTACAATTCTGCTGTCTATATAATAAAGACATAAAAATATTAGTCCTTTGTTTATACCACTAATACACTTTAAAATATGAAAAGGAAATTAAGTTACATTTAAAGAACCAACAAGAACTATGAAGTGCCCAGAAAAATGTTAAAGTTTCTAACCTAAGGAAAGCTTTTAAATTCTCAGAAAGGCCAAAAAAACGACCTGAATCAGAACATGTTCTTAGATAGGAAGACTTGCATGATCAAGATATCAATATTTTAAAATCAAAATATATATATTTCATTAAATTTAAATTAATATTCTAATTTAATAATATTCCAATTTGTGAAATTCCACTTAATAAATGATTCTAAAAATTTTAGTAGGCACTCCTAGATATCTTTGAATGTAAGTAATAGAAGCTATTTTTGACCATAAATTCCCATTATCCGGATCTATACAACTACATCTGTTGTACTGCATCGAGTATAGAAAGTTAGCACCAAGAAAAAAGTATGCCAGATTGCAGGGTCATTTATTATGCCGGCAACCACAGAGGACTCACGTCTCTCCAACCTGTGGCGTCGAAAGGAGGGTGCCAAGGCTTTTTATACCCGAAAAACCACCTTGGGAGTGGGGGTGAGGAGCGGGGATGGGGATGAAAAGGTTTCAGACATTCCAAGGGCCAGGGGATTCTGTAATTCACCTCCTGGGCGGAGATGAGGGTGGGGGTCTCCGGACATTCCAAGGGCCAGGGGACTTTTGTCATTCTGTTTGTTACTTCAGTGGTTTACAGAAGTCAAGTTAAGCATTTGTTTACACACAGATCTTAGTTATCCTGGGCTGCTTATTTTAGTTATTACCGGTAAGCAAAGGCTAGCAATTCTGGCACAATATCACACATCAATATTTGTGTCTATATCATTTACCTATATTGATATAGATATGTATATGTAGGTAATTTAAATACACATATTTATTCTTAGGTAAATGTAAAGAAACTTCTAGGCAGATAAATAATTATAGATTATTTCTGAAAGATGGCAACAGAGGACTGAAATAATAATTTTGAATTTGTGTTTCCAAGTAGGATAGAGTTCATTATTTTGTGATGTTCTGTTTTGAATAAATAAAAATTGTTCTATAAGCAATATTTTAAAAAGAAAACAAAATTCGTGCTAGATTAAATAAAAGGTGAGGAGCTGAACGATTTCTTGTGTGGTAATCTTCAGCTTAGATTGTCCTTATTTATGAAAAATATTTCCCTATCTTTTGGCCCTTTTGTACTTTACTTCTGGGGGTAGTTACCTTTCTATTTCTAGTAGGAGACCCAGCAGAAGAACAAGCCATGAAAAGGGACCAGGGGAGTGGGGAGCAAGTTTTGACCTTTCTTGTTTGTTTCCAGGATGAGCTGGTTATATAGCAACACAACATGTTATTTTCTTCTGAATTTGGATTTATCCAAAGGGGCAAGGTAGACAAATGCAGTTAATCACTGCTGATGTGGGGCCAATGAGAAGTAAATGTTTGTAAATTTTCCATGCTCTTACTGTTTATGAAATCTTGAATTTAATTCTTATCATTTAAGGAAGGAGGCATATTTTTAATGCAAATTTTAAAATGTAGAAAATGAGATATTTTTAGATACTTCCGAGATGCAAAATTGTGTCCTCCTCTTCTCCTTCCGCCTTACATATTCCTACTCCAGAGGTTTGTAAAGGTCTGAGTGTAAGGTAAATGTGATCAGAATTTGACATGCTGGAGGAAAATAAAGATCAGTTTCATCTTCAAAAAAAAAATCATTCATATGATTATTTATTTTAAGAGAAAGTGATGATGATGGAGCAGAGAAGTAACTTTTCATTTGGAAAGAAATATATTTAAAGAAAAAGCAAGTCACTCAAATATTTAAAAATATGAGGTAAATTATAGTAGAAATGTTATGCATCTTAACATTAATGGAGATGATGGAACAAATATTACTCTTGCACATTGCTCTCACATTGCCTTATGCATAACTCTGATTGTGAGGCCACCTTGTTCTGTAACTGTGCTTGTGTGTCTGTCCCTTCAACTATCTGAAGGGCAGAGACTCTTATTTTTTGAATTTTTTTTTTTAACCTGGAACAGAGTTTGCAAATAGTGGGAATTTAAGACTTAATTAATGTTTAATATTTTGATGACTGTAAGTACAGTCATTGGAATAAAAATATTCTGTTCACTGACATAGATATTAGGGAAATGTTGTGCTTAGGAGATTAATATTACCGATGCATATATTGAATTTTAATATATTTCAACCCTTTTGTGTGTGGTTTGCCAATGTTCTAGAAATGCTGTAGGATTCTTAGAAAAATTAGTCTATAAGCTTAATAGTTATCTTTAAAAATCACTGTTATATCTGAAAGAGAAATAATTTCTCAGCCTTATTATATCTTTTAAAAATATTTCTATTCTTAGATTAAGCTCCAAAGTCCCTTATAAATGCCTCAGTTAAAACAAAGTCAGCTGGGCGCTGTATTTATATAATGCACTGTTTTAGTTGCCCTCTCACCAGGGAGAGCTAATATCCTATTAGAAATAGAAGTTAAATTAAGGCATTAGTTTCTCCAGCTTTTTTTTTTTTTTTTTTTTAAATGAAGCTGTGGTGCAGTTGCAATACTGAATCAGAAATTTTGTAACTTGGAGAAAGTGATTCATATGGAGATTGAAGCTGTGTTATTGGCTTTATTTGCACCATTTATTGATTAACAAGTTGAACTCTCTAAATGAATAAATTGGAAATTATGTAAATTGAAATACTTCCTGAGAACATTATGTGTTTACCTTAAATTTCCTAATACCGTGGAAAATTTCAGCTGCATGTTCTTTGCAAAGATGAGTTTTGAAAGTAGCACCTAAACATAACAACGTTGTTAGGCAGATGACAGGATTGAAGGTTTTTATGCTGTAATAAAAGAAGCACCCAAATATCCTTTAATTATAAGACATGATTCAGCCAGAAATAAAGTTAAATCCGTGGCATAGAGAGATGATGTCAATGTTTATACAAAATACTTATATAATGAAATAAAGTATTAACAAATGTTCTAAGTACAACAAAAAAGACCCTTACTATGTCAATGATCATACTTTATGTTGGATCAATCTTCCCCATTAAACTTGTCATTTTCCTAATTTTCTTAAAATGTGTTCATTTATGCCTCTTTCCATTTGCTAGTATACAGTAAGAGACAAGATATGTCTAGAGTCTTTCTTAAAGCCCTGTGTTGGGTTAAAACAAGTAGCTAGTACGTTTGTGAAGTGGCTATTGAGTTCAAAGGAAAGGGACTGACTCATTGTCATTCAAGTCTTCAGGGGGGTCCCCACTGCTCTCTGGATGAGCATCAAGCATCACAAGGAGCCCTGGACCTCTTCTGCCCACCTCTTTTCCTCCATCTACCAACCCTCTTCCACTTGGGCTTCAGCTGACTAGTATTTTTCCATTATCCAAATACTTCCCACTCACTTTTGCCCTAAAGATCTGTATATATTTTTCTTGTGTGGAGTGCTTCTGTCGTATTTTTGTCTGGTCAATTCCTTTTTAACCTAGAAGACACTTTCTCTAGGAGTCTCCACTCACTTGCGAAATCCTAGTGAGATGTCCCTGCAGTGGACATTCCTAGATACGCGGTGTTTCTATAGCTGCAGCACTCCCTGCTCAAAGGAATACTGATTGTTTCCCTACTCCCTTGACTTTCTCACGTGATTTCATGTTCTTCGAGTGCATTGTTATTTTATTGAGCCTCATTAGTAAGCACACTCAATGCCGAGCACTTAGAAGGCTGTCAGGAAATATTTCTTTTTTTTTTGGAGACGGAATCTTGCTCTGTCGCCCAGGCTGGAGTGCAGTGGCGTGATCTCGGTTCACTGCAACCTCCTTTTTCCAAGTTGAAGTGATTCTCCTGACTCAGCCTCCCGAGTAGCTGGGACTACAGGCGCACGCCGCCACGCCCGGCTAATTTTTTTTTTTTTTTTGTATTTTAGTAGAGATGGGGTTTCACCGTGTTGCCCAGGCGAGTCTCCATCTCCTGAGCTCGGGCAATTACAGGTGTGAGCCATTGCAGCCGGCCAGTAGATATTTCTTGAATTAATGAATTATTTAATGAATTTAACTCATTATAACAACTTCTGAAAAGGTTTCAATGATAGGTACAAGTACACTATTGTAGCTTGATAATGCTCTTAATACTTGCTGTTATGCATATTAACAAAGCGTTTAGAGATAGTTGTGTATCTCTTTTGTGTACTTTAGTTTTCATTTAGTGGTTCACTAATACTGTTTTTTGAAGTAGAAAGAAAGAAAAAAACTCGGTGTAACACTATCATTTTCCTAATATTCGTGGTCAATATTAAATTAGTAAAATGAGCCCATACCTCATCACAATACACGCTTTTGTAGTTTGACATGTAGGGTCTGGTTACCTGAACATACCTAACGAATCTCATTCCCAAAAGCTTTCCCTACCTTTGGCTCCCCAAGCACTTTGATGAGCAAAGCTTTAATACAGTTAATTTTCAGACTTATAATGGATGAGTTAAATTCTATTTAAAAAATAAGACTTTTATTACAATTTTTATTATATGAATTTCTCTTTATAATAAAGAGAAGGGTCATTTTTATGTGGATTTTTAAAAGAGGGAAGGGAACTGAGAGGCTTACTATCATTCTGTGGCACAGTAGGAAATGGCGTTAAAGACCACTTGGGTGCCCATAATATAATTTTACATTTAATGGAGTTCTTTTGACATGACCTTCGTCATATTAATTTTTTACTTCTAACATAAAAAATGGTTTCCCAAATTGAAAACAAACTTAGACTGAAAATTCCTAATGCTTACTTGCCCTTATCTTCTGGGCAAAACAAGAACAAAAAGTGTAAGCCCCATTTAAAAAATTAACTAGTTTGAATTTGTCTTTACGAATGGAAACCTGACCCCTGGAAGCAGCATTAGCTTAGATCCCAGGCCTCTGCGCATTTAAATCTGTAACACACTGCATAGCCTTAGTGCCCTTAGCATACACTGAGATGACCTCACCTCTCTCAGCATTCCTGCCCATTTATAATCTCCTCCACACCATATTCTTGGCTTATACTGGGAACATCTGGCCTCCTAAATGTACTTTGTCTTGATGGAACACACCACACATTGCCAGAACATTTTGGTTGCATATGGGAAGGTCAGTTTGAATGCCTACATCCTTTGCAAGTTTCCTTGAAAACTTGTCATCTTCATCTGGCATGATGATACATTATGGTACAACATAATTAATAAGAATAAGCAGTATAAATTAAGTGAACTTTTTAATAGCTACTATTTTTACAGTATACAACAAAACTGTATTATAAAGCTACAATAATTATGAGATTTTAATTTTATTGACCTTATTCTCCTATTAAATCATAGGCTCATTTTTCGTATTGAAAAGGATTGTTCTATTTTAATGATCAAGAAAGCAATGGATATTGCCAGAAAAGCAGTCATTGAAATTGTATTTCCAATGGAAGCCAATGAGTACCTATTAAGAACTGAAATATTCTCAGCTGAAATAAAACCTTATACTGGCAAGCATGAAGTGTTTAAAATGGTTCATACTGAGTGTTTGGTAAATTAAGTCCTTGTTATTAGATAATTGCTACTTCGATACAATATATATATTTTTAAAGGACCCAGGATACTAATTTTCTACACTGATGTATTAAGCAGAGGAACATTTTTGGGGCTGTGCTTCAGGGAACACTAGTGTCCTGAGAACTGTTAAAATGTGTCTTGGGAAAAAAGTGTTCCTTGGACAAATTAGATTGTTAAATGTTGCAAGCTAATTCACTGCCTTAACAATTTACAACATCCAATAGCATTTTCGAGGCCTCAAGAGCAAGTAAATTAAATAAACCTATTTAACAGTGTTTAACCTATTATTTCCTAAACTTATTTTAGAAAATATTAATATTCTTAATAGTCAAATATGATATAAATTTAGAAAATCAGACAAAACAAACGCATAGCTTCATAAACTGTAAGACGTATATCCTTGTAACCACCATCCAGGTCAAGAGATTAAACATCCCTAGCCATTTCACAGACTTTCCATGGGCCCTCCCAGCACAATCAAACCTCACCACTGCCACCCTCAACAAAAGTAACCACTATTTTGGCTTCCTTGGTCATTTATTGCTTACATTTATTTTCACACAAATGCCACCGTAATTTAGTTTTGTGTTTATCTATCTAAGCATTTTAAAATCTGATTTATTTTTTCTCTCACAATTTCTCTCTCTCCATCTGTCCCCCATATACATATGTTTGTTGATTTCTTCTTCCTATGGTAGTGTTACAGGTACCTCTGTCCTTTTGTTTTTCTATTTATTGACAGAATAACCTAGAAGTTTAATGAGATTCAGGCTTAGTTATTTGGCAAGCTGGCTTCATGGATGGCAATATATTCTTCCATGAACAGAAACTTAACAATAGACTGTCTTTCTTTTTGTGACACTAGCAGTCACTGACAGACGCAATGAATAGATCGCTTAATTCATTAGGGTTACAAGATGGTGATTGGATTCTTTAATTTCTCCTTGATTTATTAGTTAGAATACTTCTATAAAGAAAAAATTCACTTCATTAACTCTCTGGTTATCCAAAGTTGTGTAGTTACAATAGGAAAGGCAAAGCAAATACCAGATTCCTTTTCCCTCCCTAGTTTTCAAAATAAAGGGTTGTTTTCTTAGCAAGTGTTTTTCTACAAGTGACACTTTAAAGGTATTTCCTGAATTTCGATTCATGGAAGATAGTCTCACTGAAACCTCCAGTTCCTGGGTTCAAGTGATTCTATTGTCTCAGCTTCCTAAGTAACAGGGATTACAGGCATGTGCCACCATGCCTGGCTAATTTTGTATTTTTAGTAGAGACAGGGTTTCATCATGTTGACTAGGCTGGTCTTGAACTCCTGACCTCAGGTGATCTGCTCACCTTGGCCTCCCAAAGTGCTGGGATTACAAGCATGAGCCACCTCATCCAGCCTCCCTGTAGCTTCTTAATACAATCTTAATAATCTTTGTAGTTTCCTTGCTATCTGGTATGACAAGATGTTTCAACGTTATCTTTTACAGTGTTGGTGTCTTTACTGGGAAATAGTATTTTAAGACCAGAATCTAAAACTTAGGGATACTCATTGCTACTGAATGAATCATTGTTTCTGAGTCTTTTCGGTTTATAAATATGAAATAGTTTATGAATTCTTATAGATACCTCAAATTCTTTATTCATGGATCATTTACTTGATTTAAAGGTTTTAGTATTTGTGATGTTTCCTTTCTTGCTCTTTTCCCCCTTTGGTGGATCCACTTATGGGGTTTATCTTTTTTGTTTTGACTTTCATTAAAACTTTTTAGATCTTCATTTCTTTTTGATTTTAAATGTTTTTCTCCATTTACTCTTTTAGTTTTCTTAAAATATTATCTTTTGTACTTATTTGTTCTTATGTTTCTGTTTTCCTTTATTGTTTTGATTTCAGAATACTTTTTGCTTTTGTTAAAAAAAAAACAAGATAAATTAAATTTGATGGAGTTTAATTGAGGAAAAAGAAAGAAACAAACAAAAAAACAATTTGAGAATCAGTCAGCCTCCAGAATCACAGCAGATTCAGAGACTCCACAGCTGCCTCGTGGTCAGAACAAATTTATAGGCAAAGAAAGTAAACCTAAATTATCAATCATCTCTGCCTATTAAGCTGCATTATGGTTCGTTCACAAGGACTCAAATATAGAAGCACAAAGTCCTTCTTAGGTCATATTTAGTTCACTTTAACACTTTTATTTATATGTTTTTCTCAGAGATTTATCACTTCACCTTTGCATTTCTCTATTCTGATGTATGTTTTGCCTACATCTCTTAAGGTCCCTGATATCTTTGACTCATTAAAAAATTCCTGTTTATGTTTATCTCTTTTGAAGGCTTATCTTTCTGGTGTGCTTTCAATATGTGTAGAGACATAATTCTCTGTTTTATTATAATAACTTAAGAGTCTCACTCAAATAGTCTCACAATTTCATGTGGAATGGATTTCTTGTGTTTTTAGAATGGGATTGTGGTTCAGCGAGCTTTTCTAGCTACTGCACTGAGGCTCCCCCTTCTGATGTTCCTATAAACCCTTCAAAAACTGACATAGGACTTCATGAGAACTCTTGAATCTATCTCTTCCTTCAGTTTCATCTGGACATTCTTTGTTTTTTTGTATCTACTGTTTGTATTCTCAATTTATCATTCATTCCTTGGATTGACTCTCAGCTGGGGCTTGGTCTTGGGGAGGAACTTTATGGCGCTAGTTTTCAGAGCCTATCAGCCCTAGATCCTGTCTATCCCTTCAGATTTCATTTTGGACTTCTTGTTTCCATCTAGCACAAGAATTTTGTAAGCTGAACAGAACTAAACAATTATAATAAACTTGTTTATTATTATTATTGTCTGTTTTGTCTTCCATCTAAATTATTAGCCATTGGAGAACAGGAGATAAAATTGGCTTAAGTTTTGCACATTGACTGTGACCGAGGTACAGCCTTCATGTCTCCACCCCCCACCAGCTTGACTGAACTTTAGGTTTCTTCCTAGCTTTAGGCCTCACCATTTGCTTTAGAAAACTTTAATTTTTTTTTTTAATATTTCTCTTTGAGATGTAAATCTTTTAAAAAGCCTCTTGCCAGTTTTTCAATCCAGGACTGTCTTTCTCAAGCTCCCGGGAATCATCCCTTTGAAATGTGATCATCAGGGAAGATAGAATCCCATCTTCCCTTCTCTTTGCAAAGTTAGGAGCTTAACTTCTATGGGCATCTTATTTCAAGTTGTAAAATTACCTCTTGTCATAGAGACAGGAGAAAGTTTCTTTTCCATTGGGCAAAGACAATTAGCAAATAGAGAAAGTCTAACATCCCCCTACATCAGCTCTTTTTAAAATTCAACTTTTATTTTAGGTTCAGGGGTACATATGCAGGTCTGTTATATATGTAAACTCGTGTCATGGGGTTTGATGTACAGATTATTTTGTCACCTAGGTACTAAGCCTAGTACTCAATCGTTTTTGTTTTCCTTCTGATCCTTTCCCTCCCTCCACCCTCCCCCCTTAAGTAGGTCCCAGTGTCTGTTGCTCCTCTTTTTGTGTCCATGTGTTCTCTTCATTTAGCTCCCACTTATAAGTGAGAACATATAGTATTTGGTTTTCTGCTTCGGCATTAGTTTACTTAGGATAATGGCCTCTAGCTCCATCCACGTCCCTGTAAAGAACATGATCTCATTCCTTTTAATGGCTACATAGTATTTCATGCAGGATATTACCACATTTTCTTTATCCAGTCTATCATTGATGGTCTTTAGGTTATTTCCATGTCTTTGCTACGGTGAATAGTGCCACAGTGAACATACAGGTGCATGCGTCTTTATGACAGAACAGTTTATATTTCTTTGGTTACAAACCCAGTAATGAGATTGCTGGGTTGAACGGTAGTTCTGCTTTTTATTTCTTGAGAAATCACTACACTGCTTTCTACAATGGTTGAACTAATTTACACTTTCACCAACAGTGTAAAAGCATTTCATTTCTCCACAACCTTGCCAGCACCTATTATTTCTTGACATTTTGATAATAGCCATTCTGACTAGTGTGAAATGGTATCTCATTGTGATTTTAGTGATGCTGAACATATTTTCATATGCTTATTGGATACATGTACATCTTCTTTTGAAAAGTATCTGTTCATGTCCTTTCTGGACCTGTGTTTTAGCAGAGCTGAGTATTAGAACTTGGTCTCTGTTCTTTCCCTTGATGCTGGAAATGGTGTTGGAATAACAATTTCTGTTTGCTTATCTAGGCTGGTGCAATTTTTCTTTAACAATAATATTTTGTAATTATGGTGAACAACACTAATGCAGTCTACAGCTTTGAAAATTTGCATCTTGAAAAATCTAGTTGAATGTATTTCTGAAACTTGAATTTTAGATTCCAAATGTTTACTGTCAGTAAATATTGTGGAATTCTATTCACATGTATAATAGATTTGGATATGGAAAATAGATCAAATGGTATATTGGCTCATAGGTTAAAATAAGGTGTATATTTGATATTAGGCTTGAAAAAAATGAAAAGCTCTCAATTCAAACTCATGGGTATAAAAACACAATGACAAGGAAACAACTTCATTATTCTTTGCAGGAAAGCATTTGACCTGCATTCTTGATACAGTATATTGGTTTCACCTTATGGCCTTCATCTGGGAATTCCATAGCTCTCTTGGGTAGCAAGTATTATTACTGACATCTGGCAGGTGAGGAAAAAGAACACTGAAACCATCCAGTATCATGTAATTAATGGTGGTCTTGTTCCATTTTCCATAATTTCTAAACTGATTCAGTGACAAAGTTCATTTTGAAAACTATGTTTCAATGTATTATTAGAGAAAATAATTAGAAACATTAAACAAATAACTTTTTGATCAAAGATATATAAAAAATCAGTGGTAAGGACTTCAAATATATGTATGAGAAAAACAAACCAAAAAAGCGATGCCTACCCTAGTGTATTAGAAGTGAATTTTCTATTTTATTATGCCCTCTCATTTTAAAACTGCTTTTCTTGATTGTTTTTTTCTTGTTTCTCCCTCATAGCACCTCTCTTTTAAGCTGATTACTTAATGAATGTTTATCCTTGTGTACACAACTTGAGAATGTTTGTATTGTTGAATGGTGCTTCCGTAGTCATGCTTTTAATTGAGCTACAGATGTTACACTTCTGGAAGTAATAATAATCTCATTAGATTCTATGAATGCCTTTAAAATGTAAAAGCCTAAGAATTGGGGATATAAAGCTTTTTATAGAAAGTAAGATATTATTTGTAAAAACAAGCAGATAATCAGATATTTTGCAGTAACCATAAACATTTTGTGGAAGATAGTGTGGCAATTCCTTAAGGAACTAGAAATAGAAATTCCATTTGACCCAGCAATCCCATTACTGGGCATATACCCAAAGGATTATAAATTGTTCTATTATAAAGACACATGCATACATATGTTCATTGTGGCACTGTTTACAATAGCAAAGACCTGAAAGCAACCCAAATGCCCATCAATGATACACTGGACAGGGAAAATGTGGCACATATATACCATGGAATGCTATGTAGCCATAAGAAATGATAAGTTTGTGTCCTTTGTAGGGACCTGGATGAATCTGGAAACCATCATTCTCAGCAAACTGACACAAGAACAGAAAATCAAACACTGCATGTTCTCACTCATAGGCGGGTATAGAACAATGAGAACACATGGACTCAGGGAGGGGAATATCACACACTGGGATCTGTTGAGGGGTGGGAGCTAGGGGAGGGACAGCAGGGGGTTGGGAGGTTGGGGAGGCATAACACTGGGAGAAATGCCTGATGTAGGTGACCAGGGTTGTAGACAGCAAACCATCATAGCATGTGTGTACCTATGCAACAATCATGCAAGATCTCCACATGTATCCCAGAACTTAAAGTACAACAAGAAAAAATTGTAGGTATCTTTTCCTCAAGTTTTCTCATCAACATTTGGAGACAGCATAGTGGGAAAGATCATTGAATGTTATAAGAGCTGTATCTATGCAAATGTTTTAAAAATTGTTAAAAAGTGATGCCGATGCAAATACATGATGTTATTATTACATAAATACTATGTTTATAAAACCTTTATGCAAACATTAATATTAGAAGAGTCATTGAAAATCTGCAGAGTAATAGAAAGGAAAGATTTACTGCAATCATGTGACTCAATTAAACATGATCTTTGTGTTTAAATATTTAAAAACACTTCTAGATTAAGACTTTACATGGTACTTTATAATGACAGATTTTTATGTAATTAAAATAACTGTATAGAATTAAAATATGCCACCTCATTACTGACTTTAAATGAGGAAGTGAATAAAAAAAGAGCATTTGTTAGCTACATACTACATTTTGTTATGTCTTCAACTTGGATGGTAATTCAGTTAACTTTTATAGTAGAGGAAACTTGCATTAGATTTTTCTAAAATAGTTTTGTAGAATTCTCTCTGAAAAAGAAGCCCAACAATTTATTAAAATCCATTGCATACCACTGCAAATCATTCTGGTCCCAACTTTTTTTCCAGAAGCTACTTTAGTAACCAGTTTTGAGCATGCCCTGAAAGGTCAGGACAGGTGTAACCAGGCAGCACTCCTTCCTCTAGCCAGGTCCACATGCCTCTCACCGTATCCTCGGGGCTCCCTTGATAATGCAGAGTGGAAGGTTTAAGAGAACATGCTCTATGCTCACATAGACAAATGCTGGAAATACGGGAAAGACAATACCTGTGAGGCTACCCTAGGCCTGGAGGGAATTGATAAGTGCATGCTCCTTGCCAAGTTGTAGAGTTCTAAGACTCATTTCATAAGCCATCTCAGAAGATGCCAGATAAAGCTAGCACTAGTTACTCTTAACAACACATTTGTAATAAAAATCTTTAGTTATTGTTTTGTTTATATCTTTTTTCTACTCTTTGAATTCCTCATACCTGCTCCCTGAGATCATTTCCCAAATACATAATGTGTGCTTTTGGGAACAACAAAGGCTAAGATGTGAGTATAGATAGATACTTTAGCAAGTACTGTATCTTCCTCAATTAATTCACAAAGTGCTTTAAAAACATCATATTGGAGGCTCTGAGAAGCCCTGCAGCAAACAGATCGCTTTAACTTTGTTTATCCCAGAATTTCTTGAAGTTAATTGACCACAGACCCTTACTTTGCCATATAACACCTATTCATATCCTAGCACTTTGGGAAACATTGACCTAAGATGAGTAATGAAATTCTACTTTTAAAGCAGAGTTACCATTGGACAAGGCCTAGCTCTGCCAGTGTTTCAGCTTTTTATCAATCACATCAAAATATGGGGAAGACTTATCCTGTTTCTTACTCTCTTCTGTGAACAATCTGCTTACATAGTCTAGACATTCATATTCAAGGTTGTAATTCAAAGGGCTGATGACTCTGATTTCAGCTGTTATGGCATGCCTCTTATAACTCAGTAAAGATGGTAATTTTTTAGATTAAATACAAATTAATCAGTAAAATGAATGCTTAATGATTATGCTAGGTAAGGCATTGTTGTGAGTTACTTAAAAGAGTAAGACCGTTTCTGCCCACAAGAAGCTTAAAAATTTCCACTGAGCATATACCAAGCAGTGGAATTGCTGGATCATAAAAGTTGTTCTATTTTTAATTTTTTGAAATCAGTATCTCAAATAGATATCTGCACTCCTGTATTCACTGTGGCATTATTCACAATACCCATTGCTGAATGAATAGATAAAGAAAATGTGATGTATATACACAATTGAATATTGTTCCACCTCAAGAAAGATGGAAATCCTGCAATTTCTGACAACATTGCTGAACCCAGAAGACATCATGCTGGGTGAAATAACCCAGCCACAAAAAGACAAATATTACATAATCTAGCTTTTATTTAGAATCTAAAAAGTCAAACTTATAGAAGCAGAGGGTAGAATGTTGGTTGCCAGAAACTTAGGGGGTGATGATGGGAGAAATGATATGTTGATCAAAGGGAACAGAGTTTTAGATATGCAGAATAAATACATTATGGAGATCTAATGTACAACATAATGACTATAGTTACTAATACTGTATTATTGACTTGAAATTTGCTAAAAGAATAGATCATATGTGTTCTTATCACATCAGACCCTTTTTGAACAGTAGCTTAAGTGTGGGTACACACATACACAGATTCTAGATCCGCTGTTCAGAAACCCGAGTTTTACTATGGGAAGAAGACATACCACTTTGTCTCTAGCCTATAGATAAACATTTGTTACTTTCAAACCACACAATTTTCTAAATTAATTTTTTGGGTATCTTTAGCTCTATTTTAAACAGTGTGAAATAACAAGATAGAAAATGGTTAAGTAAGCTAAAGGAAAAAGAAAGATAAGATTATTTATTGTGAAATTTAAAAAAATGTCAGCTGTCTTATTCTTACTTGAGATGCTGTTTGAATGCAGGAGTAGAATAAAATAACTTTTAAATAGCAAAAAATATTTTATGAAAAAGATTTCTAAAATTTTTGTTAAATGTGGGCTACTGAATAAAACACAATGAATCTTTGAATCACATTGACAAAATGGTAGTTTGATGTATGAGAAGTTTCTAAATTAGGTTTCCGGACTTTTGGGAGTATTGCTCAAACTTGTTGGCATCCCCAATGTTCTATAAGCGTATTTTTAATCTATTTAGGTTTTGAGTTTTGATAAATAAGCATTAGCAAGTATGATTAGTTTTAAGGAACCATGTGGGAACTGACTTGTATCAAACAGATTAAATAATAGTTCCATAGTACAACAATCATCTACATGAGCCTGGCTTTGTTTTGCCATCTTTGTCATGAAGATGATTTTTAACTCTCTTTGACTCTATATGTTTAGCAACTCACTTTTTGCAAATATTTAGGCTCTCATAAGCATAATTAGACAATAGATAATGTAGTTTTACTCTGATTTTCTCTCAGTCCTCTAAAATTTGGGAAAATCTTATATAATTTTGTTTTTTTAATTGCATGTAATCTTTTATTAGAAAGCAAAGGATTTTACGTTTTCTTAATAAAATTAGATTCATCAGCAACAAAAGTCTTTCAAATAGAAACAAAACTGAAAGTAGCTCCAAAAATGAGGGAGACTGGTAATTCTAGGTTCTTTCCTGATGTCACCGAGTTTTCCAGCATTGTAAACACACACTCCTCTTCAAATATAAACATGAGAATATGATGAAAATACTTTTTTTGATTGTCTTTCCTTTTGAAGCCTTACATTACTGATCTCATCTACCGAATAAATGTTGAATTGCTGGCATTTGAAGTAAAAAAAATCTGATAAAATAAGATAACAAAGGATTCAATATTTATCTTATTGATTAAATTAACATGCAGTTTCCCCATTGATTTATTGGTACTTTGTTATGTTTTTATAAGATTATTGGGAAAAATAAAATGTTGATATTTCAAAGCATATTTACAAAATCATTTTCTACTCTGGTTTTATAAAATAAGAGACTGTCATATATACTAGCATTTATATGTAAATGCATCATTTCTACATGGATTTTTTTAAAAAAACATTTGTTTAAGGAAAACACTTTAAAGGTTTTTTTGAAATTTTGAATTTTAGTTTTTTGAAAATTAAAAAAAAAATTTTTATTATACTTTAAGTTCTGGGGTACATGTGCAGAATGTGCAGGTTTGTAGCAGACCACCATGACACATGAATGTTAGTTTTTAAAGAACCTTCAGAGTTTTTAAGAACTCAGATATCTGGAAAACTTGAATGTACATTTTGATGACTCTTTTTACTGGCCCTCAACAAGATTTGACTTTTAATCTTAGATATGTTAACTGAAAAGCATTTTGAGAACTGGAATTCAAATAACTTTGTGTTAATAAAAATGATGAAAAGCAAATACAGTGTTCATATCTCCATAATATTTATATTCTTATTCAGTATGAACTAACATGTCCTTTTTCTATAAAGTGCCCTCCTTTGAATATGAGGCAACATGTTTAAAGTTAGTGCAGCCACCTATCTTAAAGTAGAAAACTAAAAAATTCACTGCACAATATTTTATTCTTGACATGGGACTGTTACTGTTATAGTTCAATTCACTGTAACCCCGGGGGGCAGGCACAGTACAGTATGAATTGTAAGCTTCCTACCTATAAGCCAGAAATACTCAGCTGCTGCACAGCAGGTGGCATAAAAATTATACTTTCAGATAACACATCTGCCAGAGATGAATAAGAAGTTAGATCCTGAAGACTTATAATTATCTGATACATTTATGTGCCCGCTCATTATGATCCATTCACAGCAGGTGAGAGACAGCATAGCCGACTCTATTGCACCTGCATTTTTTTTTCAGGAGCATGCTCAAACATGACGCTTGACTCAGAAATTTATTCATGTGGTCTCTTGTATTAGCCCATTCAGTCAAATACTTGCTGACCTCCTTTAAAACTTTTTAAAAAAGATTCACACATTTGAAGGTTTCTATTTTTAATTCTTTTGCTATAACATTTTAAATGTTTAAATTGGAAAATGTAAAATATAATATTGCCTGTATTTTTGTCTCTAGTTTGAATAAGAGCATTATCACATCTGAATATAAACTTTGTTCTTTTCTTCATCTAATTCATAATCAGTAATTATACCTTCAGTCATGACTGCAGTAATTTACTGATCATTTTCTATGTGGCAGGCACTGCTTACTGTTTCGTATACATTATCTCACTTAAATGTCATAAGTACTCTATGCCTAAAGTTCTGTATTTTACAAAAGAGAAAATTAAGGCACAGAAAGTCTAAGCATTTGGCCAAAGTTGTAAAGCCAGTAAGGGGTGGAACTGAAACTTGAACTCAAGTTTTTTTCCCAGCTTTATCAAAGTGTGATTGACAAATAAAAATATGTTTTTAAGGGTATAAAATGTGATGTTTTGATATGCATACAAATTTTGAAATCATTACCCACAGTCAAGATAATTAACATATTCTTCATCTCACTGTTATTTTTTTTTTTTTTTTGATATATGTCTACATTGTGAAATGATTATTACGATCAAGCTAATTGATATATCCATCACCTCACAGAGTTACCTTTTTTTTTTTTTTTTTGTGGTGAGGTCACTTGAGATCTACTCTCTTAGCAGATTTCAAGCATACAATATACTATTACTAACTACATCACTATGCTTTACATTAGGTCTCTAGTGCTTATCTATCTTAATTATCTTTGTACTCTTTGATCAATGTCTCCCTTTTTCTTCCTTCTGTCCTGTAACCTCCTTTCTACTCCCTATTACTATGAATTTGACTTACGAATCGTTGCAAAAGCTCATTTACTTTTCTCTAAAAACTTAATAATGTTTAATCATATGTACTGACATGAATGTATACAATATTTTCATTATTCATTTATATTTTGACAAATTTTTATGTTGTTTCCATATTTTGGCTATTGTGAATAATACTGCAAAGGCATATTGGAGTTCACACATTTCTTTGAGATAATGATTTTATATTTGGAAGTCAACCTAGAATTGAGACTGCTGGATCATGAGGTATTTCTATTTTTTAATTTTGGAGGAATGTTCATACTTAAAAAAATGGTTATATTAATTTATATTGCGAAGAATCGTGTACAAAGGTTACATTTTCTCCATCCCATTGTCAACACTTGTTATCTTATTAACTATAGCCTTCCTAACAGTGTGAAGTGATACTTTATTGTGGTTTTGATTTGTATTGCTCTGATGATTAGTGATGTTGATCATCTTTTCATACACTTGTGAGCCATTTAAAAAAATGTCTTCCTTGCAAAATGTCTATTCAGGTCATATACCTATTTTTAATTGGGTCATTTACTTTTTTGCTATTGAGTCATTTCAGCTTCTCATATATTGAATTTTAAGACCTTGTCAGATATATGGTTAGCAAATATTTTCTGCTGAGTTTATGTCAAAGCTCATGTTTTAAACCCTTTTATTTATAATAGAGATCTTTAATTAAAATCATATTTATAAAAAATTTAGAAGATGAAAGTAGGAAAGAATGGGAGAACATTTATTTACAAAGTGTGACTTCAGATACATTGGTAAAAGAGCATCGATAATAGGAAGAAAGCAAGCAAACACTTATTGACATCTTTTTATGTTCTGGCGAAGGAGTTTCAGCTCCGGAGGCACTGAACGTACTGAATCGTACGTTCCATATTGAAGTAACATGACGCATATTATAGAGTTATTGTAGAACAATCTTTTATTATAGTTAGCAAAAATACAGATGTAAAACATAGGAGTATGAAATTACATTATTTGTGGTCAAAAGTTTGTTTAAAACGATGAAAATTTCCTATATTTTCTATCTAATCCTTGTTAAAATCATTACTAGGCTTATCTAATTTTTCTGTAGGAATTTAGAAGCAATTTCAACCTGAAATGTATACATTATCTTTTTTCATCATGATTGCATCAAAAACTAAAGAATATACATGTTTTTCACAAGCAGATAACATCTTTGGAGTTTCTTGCAAGAAATAAGGAAAAGCAGAATCACAGATTGGAAAAGGCAACGCCATGACATGGTACTGACAATAATAATGTAGTGACAGAATGAATGACATCTAGGGTTCTGTTGGCAGGTGCAGTTATCTCAAATTGCCAGGCTAACAAACTGAATTACTACTTGGACTACAAACGTATTGCTCAGGCCCTAAAAACCAGGCAGTCATGAATTTTTATGTATTAGAAAAGGGAAGCCTTACAATTTGTTATAATGTGGGTAATCTTGCACACGCACACACCATTTTTATAATATAGACATGGGTTCACTTTTATATTAAAAAATTAGAAGAGGAAATTTACATTCAGTGAAACAGCTGTAAATTTCATTTAAAGAAAATGATTGTATTTTTGTGATCCTCACATGTTTTGGGTCTAAATGTGTGATATTGGTATCATGGGTCCAAATAGTATGGCATATAGGGATAAGTGTTTGCCCGAGGAAGAGAGCAGGTAATGGGAAGAGGGTAAGATTATAGAGAAGCAAGAGAACATTTGAGGGGATAAAGGATATACTCATGTTTGTGGTGATGGTTTCATATGCCCAATCTTCTCAAATTCTACATTTTAAGTATCTATAGTTTATTTTCAATTTTGCCTCAGTAAAACTTTTAAAAATTTCTTTTTAATTTATTTTTTATGTCAATAGGCCTTTGAGAAACAGGCAGTGTTAGGTTACATGAATAAGTCCCCCTGGGTCGTTTCTGAGGTTTTGATGCACCCATCACCCAAGTAGCGGCACTACATCCAGTGTGTAGTCTTTTCCCTCACCCTGATCCAACCCATTCCCTTAAGTCCCCAGAGTCCATCATATAATTCCAATGCCATTGCATCCTCATAGCTTAGCTCCCACTTAAGAGTGAGAACGTATGATGTTTGGTTTTCCATTCCTGAATTCTTTCACTTAGAATAATGGTCTCCAATTCCAACCTGCTGCAAATGACATTTTTAAAATTGCTTTTTATGGCTGAGTAGAATTCCATGGTGTGTATATATACCACATTTTCTTTATCCACTCATTGACTGATGAGCATTTGGGCTGGATCCATAGTTTTGCAATTGTGAATTATGTTGCTATAAACATGTGTGTGCAAGTATCTTTTTCATAGAATGACTTATTTTCCTCTGGGTAGATACCCAGGAATGGGACTGCTGAATCAAATGGTAGATCCACTTTTAGTTCTTCAAGGAATCTCCACACTGTTTTCCATAGTGGTTGTACTAGTTTACATTTCCACCAACAGTGTATGTAGAACTATTCCCTTCTCACCACATCCATGCCAACATCTATTATTTTTTGGTTTATTGATTATGGCCAGTATTGCAGGAATGAGATTGCATGGCATGGTGGTTTTGATTTGTATTTTCCTAATAATTAGTGATGTTGAGCATCTTTCAGATGTTTGTTGTCCATTTGTATATCTTTTTTTTTTTTTTTTTTTTTTTTTTTTTTTTTTTTTTTTTTTTTTTTTTTTTTT